>NC_051229.1:7357488-7699988 GCF_015220715.1 Pygocentrus nattereri
AAAAAAGAAAAGATACATAAAATGAATAATGTTAATAGTACGAATAATGACAAGTTGAGCATTGGACTTGATGAAAAGCAAGCATTAACAACACCTGTGGTGTCGTAAGAATTAGATTTGTTGTATAATGATAAAATTCTGTGTGTGTCTGTGTGTTTGTGGGTTTGGTATTAAAGGAGGGAGAGTTTATGATTGTGTAGGGTAGTTAGGGACCTGGACACAAACAAGTCTGAGATTACTTAACAACTTCTTATAGTTTGTAGAGTTTGAAGCAAATCAGTGTTGTCGGAAGGAAACCTCATATCTCCATTTTTGTCGTTTTTCTGTTTTTGACATGATTTGAAAATGCCTGTTACCTTTTACATTGTGTGTAAATCTCTTTATGAACGCATCATAGGAGATGGCTCATAATTATTTTGGGAAAAACGTCTGGTTCCATTGACTTACATTGAAAGTAGTGTATGTTTTTTTTTCCCTCCTCCTGTAAAGTTACCATTTTGGAGATACAAGGTTTTCCTCTGACAGCAGTGAAATGTATGATTTAGGTATGCAGTTTGCACAATGCTAAAGATAGCAGCTGAAATGACTTGTTATATTAGTATAGCTCTGAAGCTAAACTAATGAACTTCAGACACCAAACATGGCCGATTAGCTACATTTGGAGTAAAAGGGGGAAATTTGAACGGAACTATTTGAGCTATTTCTTCAACAAGCCTGTCTTTGTTCTTGCTTGGTCTGGTTACCTCTTCTTGCAACTCTTGCTACAAACCCAACAAACCCAACTCTTCTGCTGAGTTGAGTAGCATTCCCAGCTCCTCTCTGTCTCTGTAGGTGAGATATTATCTCTGTTGCTTGGGCCCTCTCATGTAGGCCTCAGAAAGGGCAGCTGCCCCCCCCACCCCCTCCAAGATGGACAGTCATTTGGCCCGGTGGAGCGGAGCTACACTCAGCTGCTGTTCTGCCTGCCTGCCTCAGGGGCTCCTGAGTGGAGTTATTGAAGTAGAAGTCCTGGTGGGAAGCAGGTTTCATTTTAAAAAGTCTGTGTTCTTCGCCAGGGCCTGTAATTATGTGATTTACAACCAGAAAACGTTTTTCTTTTCCTTTTCTCCCCCCCCCTCTCTCTCCTTGACAGTTTACCCACCTCAGTTTTGAGCGACGTCCTTAAATCTGAGCCGGGCTAAATGAAAGGGAATTAAATGAGGAGACGTGGGGACAAAAGATGAGGGAGAAAAAGCATCATAGCGAGCAGTCAGGGGCTAAATGTTTCCATCTGTTTATTTTAATTTGACTTTTTTTCCTCCTCCCTCTCACTTCCTTTCATTCTCTTTCCATTTCTTTTCATTCATTCCTTCTGTCTTCATTCCCCACTTAAACAGACTTAAAAGCGATGCATGTCGATAGGAGGGACGTAGGTGGGATCTGACCAATCAGAGGTGGCTTTATTGGCGTGTTCTACTCCCTAGCATGTCTTCAACTGCCTGCTTGGGGCCCACAGATGTTCCCCCTATAATGATTTTTCTACCCATTAGCTTAATAGTTGTTTATGGCTGTGAAAAGCAGGAATGCAGGCCACTGAAGAAAAAGGGGGAGGAGGTGAGAAAGTAAAAAGGGGGTGAGGGGTCTTGTGGTACTGAAGGCAGAAAGATAGACGATAGTAAAACCTACTACAATAACTGTCTATAGTACTGTGGAAAAGTCAGAGACCACTTTTTAATTTGTTCAATTTCCAGTCATAACAGCCATTGAGTATGAGTTATGAGTATTATTTCAGGAGATATTTCTGAATAGATATTAGATAATCCACTCTTGCTTCAGAAACATCCACAGTCGTTTCCGGCCATCCTTCTGCTCTGAGAAGCCAAGATGTAGCTGATCAAGAAGAACCTCACTGAGAAAAGGAGACGGATACATTAAACAAAGCACAATGATGGGCTGACTACCCCAGAGTCCAGACCTCAACATCACTGAATGTGTTTGTGATCACTTCAGAAAATGATCAACCAACTTCTAAGACAGAACTTTCAAGGTAAAAAAAAAAAAAAAAAAAAAAAAAAATATATATATATATATATATATATATATATATATATATATATATATATATATATATATATATATAAATCAATTACTTGCTCTTAATGGTTATTTTGTCTGGAAATGAAATACATAAATGGGTAGTGTCTGACTTTTGCACAGTACTGTGTACTGTATACCTCCGGAGCCGCATGCAGCTCTTTTACTGATCTGTTATGGCTCCACCGCTGAATTCGATTTGTAGGTAAAAATAAAATGATCCTCCTTTGCAGTAAAATAAAGCTGTGCTGATCGTTCAACATTGAATCCTGAAGGCTGGTGCGCAGACTGCTGACATAGCAACACAGACAACAATCTTGCCTAGCTAATGAAGACAAAGAGACAAAGACAAAGAGAGAGATTTAAGATAAACATCGACAACTTGGAGACAACTAGACTTTTTGCATTTATAATCACTAGAGATGGTTTCCTGACACGTGTAATCTGCACCAAGAAAATGTCAAACACTGTAATGTCACAAAGCAGATGTCAACTTCTCTTCCACCAGATTCTTGTTTGAATTATTCCGTTCCACTTTAAATGGTCCAGCAGTTACATTCTGGTGCCTCAGACACCATTTACAGTGGAACCAGAAAATTCGAACAAGAAGCTGACAAATGAGAAAAAAAATCCAACGCTGAGAGACATTTAAACAAGAAACTATACATTTTGTGAAAAAGATTCCTGCTGGAGATACGAGAAAAGCAGCTATAGGTGAGCTAAAGCTTAAAGCAGAGCAGAGTCTGTGCTTGCGTTTTATCAGATCATATTTTTAGCCTACACTAGGACATCAGCACATTAAATAAGATGGACATCAAATGTTGTGGTTTGATTTTTGTTGAAAGGACAAAATGGCTCTTCTTAACATTTGGGTTGCTGACCTTTGGTATAGCTGTACTTTGTAGGTGTAGAGTTTGGTGTACAGTCCATCTGTTGATGCACAGTTTATCAGTTACCCTCTATCCCATTCATCATTGGTCGGTTTCTGACCACAGGAATGCTGTTGTCTAGATATTATTTGAGTGGTGGTCCATTCTCAGCACAGCAGAGACACTGAAGGTTCTGCACAAGTCAGCGTGAATGCTATGTTGAGAGTGGAACGCCCCCAAAATATATCCAGACAAAAGCAGCTTTGTGGCCAGAAACTAGCCAATGATATAAAGGTAGAGGATGACTAACACAAACAGTGTATCAACAGATGAGCAGTAGTCTCTACGTGAACACCAGCAAGGTAGAGCTACAAGAGATAAGGGTTTCTGTTAAAGTGGCCAGTGAATGTATAGTATTGACAAAACTATACAAAAACATGGATAGGTCAGCATTTTCTATTGGGACACCAATTTTTTTGAGCCAAATGGAACAAACTATTTGTACTGTTTTTGTTAGATTTTACCAGTTGTTTCAAATATGTTTTTGTAATGTTAGCCTGGCTTTCAATTTCAGTTTCATAGACCTCTCTTCATTCAAAGAGATAGCAGCCTGGGTTCTCTTTTGTCCAAGCATCCATAGAAGATGTTCCAATTCTGGGCATAAGAACCATCATTACAGACTAGAAAGCTGGTGTTAATGAAATGTGTATATGCACAGTTGTGCACAATGAATGATAAGTCCTACGCTGCTCTGGTTGTGCACCCACAAGCATATTACCATAATGAAACGCCCCCAAAATCTATATGTGGTAAACAGCTTCACTATAAAAGTCTTCAGTGGCCAAACCATACAACAAGGTGAATTGAACTGTTCCAAAATGTTTTTACATATTAATTAAAATTGATTTTTGAATGTTAAAATTCATTTTTTTACATTTCCAATTTAATTTGTACTAGTATTAATAATATCTTACCTGGACAATTCTAACATCAAGAAATTGTGAATTAAGTCATGCCAGATATAAGTTATCTTAACCAAATGTAGTTGATAATTGGGATCAATTAAACTAGACTCACCCAGGCTTGATTGATACCAGCCCTGTTGAATCTAAACAAAGTTCTAGAAATACAGAATTCTGAGAAAGATTACAAAGCCAAGGCTCTGGGTCTCCAGCGAACCACAGTGACAGCCATTATCTTCAAAGGGAGAAAACTTGGAACAGTAGAAAATCTCCCCAGAAGGAGCCAGCCTGTCAAAATTCATCCAAGAGCACAGCGATGATTAATCCAGGAAGTCACAAAAGAAGACAATACAGACCTATTTTTGCAGGTGAGGTCACGTCCATGATTCCACTATAAGAAATAGATATCCATGGGAGAGGTGCAAGGCGAATACCACTAGCTAACCACAACTTGTCTCACAAACACCTTGACGACAATCTTGATAGTGGAACTTTATGGAAGAGGATCCTGTGAAAAGCAGAAAATGCGACCAATTTCTGGCAACATCAAGCTCTGGCCGGGCAACATCTGGCTTAAAACAAACACAGCATTCTGCAACATGAACAATACACCAACAGTGAAACATGGTGGTGGTAGTGTAATGGTGTGGGGATGACTTGCTGTAAGTGATGAAACCATGAAGTCTGCTCTCTAAATGAAAATCATGCAGAACTATATTGTTCATCATTCTGTGATCTGAAGCTCAAGCTCATTTAGGTTATGTAGCAAAGCAAGCTGAAGCACGAAAGCAAAGTCCGCCTCTGAACTGCTCAAAAGAAACAAAACAAGGTTTTGGGGTGCCCTGGTCCTGATTTGAACCTCACTGAGATGTTGTGGCAGAACCTTAAATGGACAGTTCATACTGGACACAGCAGCAGGCAGTTTATACATAATTCAGGTAACTGGCACAATTTTCCCTTACTCTAAATGTAGTTGATCATGGTTGTTGTGTATGTAACTGTGCATGTAAAAATGTAAGCTACCCAGTAATGGATGGTTACGCCCATCAGCATGCAAAGCCAGCGAGCTGAATAGTTATTAACCTCAAATCGTGTTTTCTGAGGCTGTATGATGCAGAAAAAGTTATGGCTCATTATGGCTCTTTCAAGGCTGCTACAACTACACAATGCAGATTATCTCCTCAAATGTTGCTTCTTCTATCCTGTACCTTCACTCTCTCTAGTTTCCTTTGTGAACAGGTGTTGGTGTGTGTTTGATGGCCGTGGCCCTCTATGTGCAGTCCTGCCCCCTGGTCCTCCTCCCTCCGCTCCTGCCAGCGGCTAAATGAACTCCAGGCCCGTCAGTAAAAAGGCCGGCTGCTCTCCTGTGTACAGTTGCTGATGGCGTTAACACAAACCTCCTGTTTGAACCAAATAAAAAGGGGCCCTCTCTGAGCCACTTTATGGAGAGTCGCTCAGTCGCCCAGATTTGCGTGTATGGAGGGTGAACAGAATGCCTTCTTCTCTTTCATTTGCCCCCAGAAGCCATGTTTCACCTTCAACAGTAAAGACAACAAAACTAAAATCTTCAGATGCAAACTTTGTCTTAGTTTGAAAGCTGGTAACAATGAATTGTTGCAAATAAGAGCTGCCAATATGACGATACGATTTGGTTTTATTATCATGATTCATTTTGACATGATGTGCTTTTCTGAGTATGAAGGGTGTGGTCAATACATCTAGAACACTGGATAACAGCATGGACCGTGAAAAAGACACATTTCGAACGATTAAACAACAAAAACCAGTTCATAGTGACTGTATAAACAGCACAAACTGGTTGCTGACTGGATGTCATTGTCCTCCTGTTTCATCTTCATTTTAACCCTGACTTTTTTTTAAAAATCACTGTACTGTTTGAAAGGTGGCGCTGCTGTTTTGTCCATAGGCCTCCAAAGTCATGCGGTCATTCTGTAGCCAATGTCATGCCCATATTAAGAAATCCAGGGAATGCTTAATCATTTTCAAAAGTCAATGGTGTCACACACTTTGGTAAAGAAAAAGCCTATATGTATTGCTGTACATGATTTTGTCTTCCAAATGTCACAGGATATATTGAATTATGAGGTTGTTGAAGAGCCAAAATACAGATGATGCTACACAATGACGTGACATCATGAGACTGGCAACCTCACCAAGCCAGCAAGTTTGTCGAATGTGGATGCTATGTGTCTTTAGCAGTTGTAGGCTACAGTTTGAGTAGCTAATGCTGCTATGTAATACTGTAAGGCTGGCTTTAAACTGTTTACACTGTCATGCAACTAGTTGCCTGCTGTGAGCTGCCTGCAACATAATTTCCATGCAACCTGACAGTTACACCATCTCAGCATATATGATTGCACCACCAGTTAGCCCAAATGCTATCACTTTTGCTATTTTACAGTCATCCACAAGGTGTAATCTACATATTTGCAGGATGCTTTTATGTAAGATTCATTTTTCAGCTGTAGTTGCCTTTCTTTTCTTCATCTGTATGTCTGTCTTCCTGTATCTATCTATGGCTCTACATAATAATATAATAATATTAATTTGACTTATTAAAACGTATTAAGCCTTTGAAAATTAACATCCACTACAGTTGTACTGAATGTCTTGCATGTTCTGTCCTAGACGTACTGAAAGTTCATCACGAAGCACCTTGTCTGTCTTGTTTTCAGCATTTAGATCCTAAAGAATTCTGCACTCTGTGAAATTTGGGAGAGAGGAAGAAAATAATCCAGGTCATTTTAACAGCAGGCTTAAGAAGAATAAACTGCTGGCTTAGGCAGCCTTTATACAGCTATTAGTGTTACAGAAACATTAGCTTTGGGAAACTCACGTCTGTTTGTTGTCACGGCTCAAGAGGACAGAAATGAATAATGATCGATCTTACATGAAGCTGAGTACGATCTCATTTCCAACCGTCCAATGAAGCAAATTGTTTTATTTTATTTTCCATTGACCGCTCACATCAATCATCTGTAGTGATATCGTTCAACATGATTAAACGATCCCATGCTATCAGCACTTTGATGGGCTGTTTCATGAAACTTGTTTGCCACCTGAAACAGTTGCAACTGAGTTTCAGGTGAGTTGCAGGACAGTTTATGTTTTGCACCTCAAGTGCAATTTAGTTTCATGTAAAGTTTCAAGCAACTAAAGTTGCATGTAAGTTTCACTGTGCAAAGCCAGCATTAAAGCACTTACTTTCATGCTGCTTACTCTTATGTTAGCTAACTTGTAGCAGGAATGTAGGAATATTCATTCCCCCATATCTTCATAATTCACCCAGTAAGAATTGGGGGAAATGTATCAGGTTTGGAACATTTTTGTTTACCAATAGTTCTCAAACAGTCCAAAGTGTGAAATGCCTGTGTGTTTTTCTATATCATCCAAAAGGTCCAGCTGTGTGGGTCAGACACCAGAAATATCTCTGGTGATAAACACTGTTTTATTTATTAACAGGGAGACTTCTATAAGTCGTGTTTATAAAACGTGAACTTTGCACGCTGGATTTAGCTTTGTGAACTTTTCAGTCTCTCATGGAAATAGAAACACTCAAACGGTTAAACTGAATATTTTCGATCACGTCCCCTGGCCCCAATATGTAACGATTAAGCGGACCATGTTTCACATAATACTCCTCTCAACATCATTTACTGGGCTGCCAATACAAATATTTTTCTATTTGAGACATTTAAAAGTTCCAGAACGCTACAAAACTCAACCCAGTGAGGTTGAAGTGCATTTGATTTGACGCGAAATATGTTGAACGTGTCAAAGGCAGCAATAATTGAGCCATTAACTTAATTAACAAGCGTCACTCAGATAGCTTGTTGTGGAAGGTCATTGCCAAAGTGCTCTGATCGCTAAACACTGGAACACAGGGCTCAGCCGGGTTAGAGAGGGAAGTCCAAAACCACAAACAGATGTCAGTTTACTGAAGCACACATTTGTTTTTACATCCGGAGGCCTTTAGGGAATTATTTTGGATGGAAAGTAATATTCGTTTGTGGGATAACCGCAAGCCTTCCTCAGTGCTGCCGCGCTGTTTGAAGAGACTATTAATACAAACAAACTACTGGCAGAAGCTGAGCTCTGCTGGAACTGTATCTCTGCTCCTCTCTGCACACAGGACTTCCTCTCACTGCGGGACGGGCCTGTTTCTCCTCCGGCGGCGCATTAATAAGCACCAGAGTGTGTCTCACACTCGACAGACGCAGAGAGAAATGTGTTCCAAAACATGCAGCTAATATCAGTCGTCATCTCGCGTTTGACTGGCCCCACTTTCATGCTTACTGACCATTACGTACAGAGACAAAGCATGGAATGCAGTAAGAGTGTGAAAGCGTAATAATAGAATATCACTGCTATTATAATAATTATGCCCTGTAAAGGACTGGCGACCTGTCTAGGGTGTATCCTGCCTTACACCCAATGGCAGCTGGGATAGGCTCCAGCTTCCCCCCTGCAACCCAGAAGGATAAGCGGTTTAGGAAATGTTTGAGTGTGTTTGAATATGATAATTAATATTAGTAGTTGTACAAAATACTAACATTCCATGCTATTATTAGTAGTGGAAGTAGTGTGGTAGAAGTATCAATTATAATGTTAGTATTAAAATTAGAAGTAGCATCATTATTATTAATATTAGTAGTAGTTGTACAGTAGTAAAATAATAATTATTATCATTATTATTATTATTATTATTATTATTTTATTATTATTATTATTTCTAGTATTAGTGTTAGTAGTGTCAGTACAGTAGTAATAATCATGACATTAGTAGTAGTGTAGTATTAACAATGTTATTATTGACATTATTATTATTATTATTATTAACTGTTATTTTTATTACTATTGTTAATCATAGTAGTAATGTATAAATAGTAATAATCATATTATTATTTGTAGCAGTAACAGAAGTAGAAGAAAAGTAGTAATAATAATTTTATTATATATATTAATAATAATAATAATAATAATACAATAATAATTATAGTATTAGTCACGGTAGAATAGTAGTAAAAAAATTATATTATTATTAATTATAGTATTATTAGTCCTAAGTACTAATAATCATATTAATAGTAGTGTAGTATTAGAAATTATGTTATTATTTTTAGTTTTAAAAGTAGAGATAATCATGTTATATGTAATAATGTATAATAAATAAATTCATGTGATTGTTATAATTATTATTTTTACTATTGTTTATTATTATTAGTAGTAGTAGTAGTAGTAGTGGTGGTGGTGGTGGTAGTAGTAGTAATTTATAAATAGTAATAATCATGCTATTACTTGTAGCAGTGACAAAAGTAGAAGGTAGTCTCTCTCTCTCTCTCTCTCCCTCTCTCTCCCTCTCTCTCTCCCTCTCTCTCCATCTCTCTCTCCCTCTCTCTCCATCTCTCACTGTCTCTCTTCCTCTCTCCCTCTCTCTCCCTCTCTCTCCATCTCTCACTGTCTCTCTTCCTCTCTCCCTCTCTCTCCCTCTCTCTCCCTCTCTCTCTCCCTCTCTCTCCATCTCTCTCTCCCTCTCTCTCCCTCTCTCACTGTCTCTCTTCCTCTCTCACTCTCTCTCCATCTCTCTCATTCTCTCTCTCTCCCTCTCTCACTGTCTCTCTTCCTCTCTCACTCTCTCTCCATCTCTCTCATTCTCTCTCTCTCCCTCTCTCACTCTCTCTCTCCCTCTCTCTCCCTCTCTCTCCATCTCTCTCTCCCTCTCTCTCCCTCTCTCACTGTCTCTCTTCCTCTCTCACTCTCTCTCCATCTCTCTCATTCTCTCTCTCTCCCTCTCTCACTCTCTCTCTCCCTCTCTCTCCCTCTCTCTCCATCTCTCTCTCCCTCTCTCTCCCTCTCTCACTGTCTCTCTTCCTCTCTCTCTCTCTCTCTCCATCTCTCTCATTCTCTCTCTCTCCCTCTTTCACTCTCGCCATCTCTCTCACTCTCTCTCCATCTGTCTCCCTCTCTCTCTCCCCCTCTCTCTCACTCTCTCCATCTCTCTCCCACTCACTCTCTCCATCTCTCTCCTTCAATCTGTCCATCTCTCCTTCTCTGTCTCCATCTCTCTCTCTCTCTATTTCTCTCTCCATTTCACTCATTCTCTCTCTCTGTCTCCATCTCTCTCTCTCTCTCTCTCTCTCTCTCTCTCCCTTTCTCTCTCTCTCTCTCTCTCTCTCTCTCTCTCTCTCTCTCTCTCCCTTTCACTCATTCTCTCTCTCTCTCTCTCCCTTTCACTCATTCTCTCTCTCTCTCCCTTTCACTCATTCTCTCTCTCTCTCTCTCTCTGTCTCTCTCTCTCCCTTTCACTCATTCTCTCTCTCTCTCTCTCTCTCTCTCTCCCTTTCACTCTCTCTCTCTCTCTCTCTCTCTCTCTCTCTCTCTCTCTCTCTCTCTCACTCGCCTACCCTCCTGTTCTCCAGACAGCCTGGCTCATCATAATTACAGAGCATCTAAATGTGGGCTCAGTTCGGTAAAGGCGACCATGACAACAGAGCTCTGATTGGTCAGCCTGATTCTATAAGCATCTATACAACATAAAACACAGAGTGCTGCAGTCTGACTTGACATGAATGACAGCATTAATGTGTCCATCTTCATTTTCAAAACTCAGTATGCACTTTTCCATCCATAAACACTGTGAACAGGCATTTTAAATTTAACAAACTATTTTTGCTACTGTTCATTTAAGGTTGGTCTATGGAAATGATGTCCCCTGTGTTTCATTTAAAAGCAGTGTTTTTGTGACATCACAAAAACAATTAACTGTTTTTCCTGTTTTTCTTATATATGGTCTATATGGATTGGGGAGAGAACTTTAATGTTGAGCGTGTTTCCATGCACTTAATAATCCTCTACCTGCATAAAATCAGATTTTGTCAGTAATCCAAACAACGTGTTTACATACACTTGAGTAATCAGATAAAGGGGAAACTCTGGGTCTACATGAGTCAGACAGTGATCAGATTTCTACTTCTTACCTATAAATCTGAAAGAAATCAGAGTAAGAGCTCACATACACATCACATGCACTTAATCAGATTTCCCGATCGGAGTACGGAGTTTTCATGACCGTTTGAATAATCGGATTACTGCAGAAATCCCATCATGATCAGATTATTGAGTGCAGCACACTCAATGCTTATATGCTTTTTACAAACTCAGACTCTTATGTTGAAAAATGGTAGGGAACATGAGGAACATTTGGTAGTTTCCATGATAAAGGCCCTTTAACTGAAAATAATAGCTGGGAAATTCTAATTTCTCTCATTGTTTTACGGCCCACCATGCATGTCGATGTAGATGTGCAGGTCTGACACTTTGGCCTGATGGATGATGAGGTGTTTTACTTTGTCTGTCACCGAAACATTCTTTCAGTCCATTCATCATCCTCAGACACTACAGAGGAATCTGCTCTAAGAGGGTAATCAGTATGAACTCAATCTAAAATGCAGCGAAACAAGAGGTGAACTCATTTATTCTGTAGGTTAAGCGGGATGTTTCTGCTCTGTTATGGCTGAAATGCCTGTTCGGTCGCTTTCCTGTCGCTCTTCTCAATGACGATCGGCGCCACAGCGCGTCCACACACACAAACCCCATCATTAGCCGAGAGTTTCACTGAAACTGAAAGCCCCTAAAACATCAGCCTAGATTAAGCTTTAGCTGAATTATTTACACAAGGACACACTCTGGGAGTTTCTTTACTGAACATGTTTCTTTATGGTCACTGAAAGGTTCTTTAAACGGCTGTTTTGATTTTATTATTTTCAGAAAACCTCACTGCGCAACTATTCACCATCTCAACACACGAAAGAGGGAAAATATTTATAATATTTATTTTGACTGAGAGAGAGAGTAAGAGCGAGAGAGAGAGAGAGAGAGAGAGAGAGAGAGAGAGAGAAATAGGGAGAGAGACTATTGGAGATAAGGAAAGAGAGAGAGGGAGGAATATAAAGAAAGAAAGAGAGAAGCAGAGACAGAGAGAGAGATAGGGAGAGAGACTATTGGAGATAAGGAAAGAGAGAAAGGGAGGAATATAAAGAAAGAAAGAGAGAGAGAAGCAGAGACAGAGAGAGAGATAGGGAGAGAGACTATTGGAGATAAGGAAAGGGAGGAATAGAAAGAAAGAAAGAAAGAAAGAAAGAAAGAAAGAAAGAAAAGGAGAGACAAAGAGAGATAGGGAGAGAGACTATTGGAGATAAGGAAAGAGAGAGAGGGAGGAATATAAAGAAAGAAAGAATGAAAGAAAGAAAGAGAGAGAGAGAGAGAGAGAGAATTGGAGATAAGGAAAGAGAGAGAGGGAGGAATATAAAGAAAGAAAGAAAGAAAGAAAGAGAGAGAGTGAGAGAGAGAGAGAGAGAGACAATTGGAGATAAGGGAAGAGAGAGAGGGGGAACATAAAGAAAGAAAGAGAGAGAGAGAAGGACAGACAGAGAGAGAGCTAGGGAGAGAGGCTATTGGAGATAAGGAAAGAGAGAGAGGGAGGAATATAAAGAAAGAAAGAGAGAGAGAGAGAGAGAGAGAGAGAGAGAGAGACAATTGGAGATAAGGGAAGAGAGAGAGGGAGGAATATAAAGAAAGAAAGAGAGAGAAGCAGAGACAGAGAGAGAGATAGGGAGAGAGACAATTGGAGATGAGGATAGAGAGAGAGGGAGGAATATAAAGAAAGAAAGAAAGAGAGAGAGAGAGAGACAGAGAGATAGGGAGAGAGACAATTGGAGATAAGGAAAGAGAGAGAGGGAGGAATATAAAGAAAGAAAGAGAGAGAAGCAGAGACAGAGAGAGAGATAGGGAGAGAGACAATTGGAGATAAGGGAAGAGAGAGAGGGAGGAATATAAAGAAAGAAAGAGAGAGAAGCAGAGACAGAGAGAGAGATAGGGAGAGAGACAATTGGAGATGAGGATAGAGAGAGAGGGAGAGAGAGAGAGAGCATCTAATATACAGTATGTTTTCCAGTGCAGTCACAGATGTATCTGTAGTCTTGACTGCGCTGGAGAGACTTCGAACCCTGCAATCTTCTGGCCCCATAATTAGAAGAGCTGGCCAGGGGGAGGGCGAGAGAGCGGGGGAGAGAGAGAGAGAGCAGCATTGAGGGACAGCATTCAATGGTAGGGCGAGCGAGGCCCTATTTTGAAGACTAAATTATAACTCTTTTTTCCAGGCCTCTGCTGAGTCATGCGTTTATTCTGTCCAACCAGAATGTTTTTCACCTCCTGTGTCTTCTTAAGAGAGACCACTGAGAGCCTTAAAGCCACGCCCCCCAACCCCCAGCTATTTTGCAGCACTTGATGGCCTTAACAGATTAGACTAAACAAATGTTAGTGCTACACGGACAAACTGCCGCTAAATAAACCACCTGCTCTCCAACCACTTTGTCAGTCAGAAAGTCCACTCAAGAGCAGAGCCAGAGAGAAATGCTCATAGAACTGCTGTTATTTTAGCTTTTAGACATATTGGATTCATCCATGCTCCGCCCACAAATGTAGTCTTTCATAGCAACTCCTGCTAAATTGTACAGGCTTTACATAACGCTGTTAAAAAACCCCATTGTCACGCTTGGCTCCTCCCACTCCTCCATGTGCTCCTGTTGTGTTTACTTCCCAGTCCTGTCCATTTTGTTTTGGTTTTCAGTCCTGTTTCATGACTCCACCCCTGATTGTCTCCACCTGTCCCTCACTTATCCTCATGTATTTAAGCCGTGTTTTCCCTTTGTTTTGGCTGGTCTTTGTTTGATATGTTTGATTGTGTCTGATGTGTTGGATGTATTGTATTGTATTCTCGTGGTGTTTGGTTCTTGTTGGAGGTTATGTGTTCATTTTGTCATGTCTGTCCCTCCTGCTCTCCGTATCGGCTGTTTGAACCTGGACCGTTTTGACCGTGACCCTGGATTTGCCCTTAATAAAAGTCGCTTATCTCCACATATGCGTCCGCCTCCTCGCTCCCCCTCATTACACCCATTAAACTTAATGAGTGAATTAATTAATTTAAGATGGAGTTTAGTTTGGGGGCAGTTGTGGGCTGGAGGTTAGGGAAAGGTTGCCGGTTCGATCCCCAGCACCGACAGTCCATGACTGAGGTGTCCTTGAGCAAGACACCTAACCTCCAATTGCTCCCCAGGCGCCGTGGATAGGGCTGCCCACCGCTCCGGGCAAGTGTGCTCACTGCCCCCTAGTGTGTGTGTATTCACTAGTGTGTGTGTATTCACTAGTGTGTGTGTATGTGGTGTTTCACTTCACGGATGGGTTAAATGCGGAGCTGAAATCCCCATTGGTGGGATTAAAAAGTGTCTCTTAATCGTAGATTACCTACATAACACTGAGTGTCCCGTTTAAAATGCTACACTACGGAGCTGGACTGTTTAGTTGAAGCTTGGAAAGTTAAAAAAGAGCAAAGAAATTTGTTTCTTGCTAACATTAACACAACAAACTATGTCTCTACAACAATGCTAACTTTTGCTAGCGTGTCTATGGGATTTCAAGCAGTTTGTTGGCGGTATGCTAACTTCACATGATTCAACACAGACTTTTGAAGCTTTAAAAGACTGTCCAGTTTTATTTGAGGCTTGTAACAGACATTAGCATAGATTTTACCTTGTAGCAGTTTTACAGTGACTCAGTAGAGAGTCCCGCTATAGAGCTGCTGCTGTTTTCATTCCTAACAGCTGATTGAAATCTGGTTAGACCAGAGCCGGTTAATGAGGAGCCTGGCCTCTTCCTATTTCCTCTGTTATATCATAAACGTGACTGCAAAATGCCAGAGAGTGCCAGTTTCAGAAAGTAAATGGATGTATTTCACTAAAAAAACAATTAAAACTGACCTGTATCTTTTTTTTTTTTTTTTACAGCAAACAGGTTTTGGGCAACAGGGCACTAGCATTACTGCTACTGAATGCTGATTGGTTGGTGAGCAGAGCAGCTCATTGGCTGTTCGCGCTGACTGATGTCGTGAATGTACGAGGTGCCATTTTAAACTCCTTTAACTCAAGTTCAAAAGCTCTTAAAATATAACAGCAGTGTTAAAATATTTCATGCTGCTCTTCGTTCAGGAAATGACTGTATTCTTTTATATTAAAAATGGTTAAGCGTTTAGGTATTGCTCAAATGCTTCATATTAACCTATGAATTTTGGACTTGCTTGGGAGCGCCCTCTAGTGTTTGAGAAACCTGAAAGATATTACAGAGTGGTAATTCTCTCTACAAGTTCGCTGGTTGGACTCCAGCTCATATTCACTGTGGTTTATATACCAAAAACTGACATAATTCATTTTTACATGTCCATTTTCTAACCTCTATAAATGCTAAATTACTGTTACTGTGCCTTTAAGACATACATACTATACATAAATGAGTCCTGTTCTGATTGGCTGCCCTTGTTATACTTATTGTATACATATTGTGTCATCCACTAGTACATGTGCACTCAGGTCCCTGTCTTAATAACCCCAATGTGCATTTTGTACCCCTGTATATGTATAATGGCAATATATCCATCCATCCATCCATCCATTTTCCAAGCCGCTTCTCCGTCAGGGTCGCGGGGGGAGCTGGAGCCAATCCCAGCAGTCTTCGGGCGGAAGGCAGGATACACCCTGGACAGGTCGCCAGTCCATCGCAGGGCAGACACACAGACACAGACAGTCACTCACACACTCACACCTAGGGACAATTTAGCACACCCAATTGGCCTAACTGCATGTCTTTGGACTGTGGGAGGAAACCGGAGAACCCGGAGGAAACCCACGCAGACACGGGGAGAACATGCAAACTCCACACAGAGAGGACCCCGGTCACCCGGCCGGGGAATCGAACCCAGGCCCTCCTTGCTGTGAGGCGACAGCGCTACCCACCACGCCACCGTGCTGTAATGGCAATATAGTTGAACTGAATTGAGTTGAAAACAAAAAGTTACATTCGGACTGAAATTTTCACAGCCAACAATAAAAATAAACTTCAGCTGCTTTTTTTCATTTGGAAGGCTACAATGGTCTGTTTGCACCCTTACGGCTAGAAACCGCACAACGTTTAAAGGGCTCACATAGCTAATCATTATAAAGCAGCACTATGTAACACTTGGGGATTTGGAGACCTCTCTTGTGGAAATGTGTAATTGCAAACATTACACGGCTCAGCTATCATCATCATATCTTCATCAGTAATGCTGATTTTGAGACCTAAGCACTGAGCTGGACCCTCTTTCTGAGCCTGTGCGCATGATGTTAATACATAAAGACGTTTAACATGATTGAAAAAACTCTTTAAAAGACTTTTAAGTGTTTTTTTTTCCCCCAGACACTAAAGGTCGACTCATAGCAGTGCACTCACCATATTTTAACGTTTTTTCTCCTGACTGCTGAATGCTGCTTCTTTCAGTTTTAACAAAAAAACTGCTTTAATGTGATAGTTCATATAATTGTCCATGCTGCTTCTGTTACTGTGCAATGAAAACTGATATATGTAAATGACCTTTGCTCTGATTGGTCACTCTATATTGTCTCATTCAAAAAGTAGACCACTCCTTATAACTTTGACATGATAGGCAGGCCTAAATTGCTGTAGGATGAATATGCAGATATAGGTATATGTGTTGGACTGTATGACATCACAAAAACAATACCAACGAAACGTCACCACCATGACATATTTAAAACGTGCTGTTTTGAAAACTTTGAAAATGTGTTTTTCCATGATATGGTCATATTTCAAGAGGGCTTCATCAAGTCAAAGTGAATAGGTGGATATGTAAGCATGCTCATGGTTGTGACATCATAACCATGATGGATTCAAAACAGACTGTTCTGCAGCTTAGCTTTCATATATGGACTGTAGAAAGTGAGGAATGAACAGTCTGTTTTGAAAAAAGCAAGGAAAATGTCGTTTTTTCTCTTTTCCATGACACAGTCCCTTTAAGGAGGACTCCCTAAACTCTCCTATGGGCTTTGATAACAGCATGTACTATATATGTTTTGCCTTATCGCACAGGCCTATCGACAGGGCCTCTGGGCATCCACAGCCAACATCTTACCAAACGTTAATCCTAAGAACAGCCACTAAAATCCATCCAGCGCTCCATACCGAGCTGTGACCTTACTCACTATCGCGTCATCTCCATACGCTCCGCTCCCCCAAACACACCGCTCTCCCTCCTAGAGCCACTTAATCTCGTCAGCGGCCCGATTACATCTCTTCCTGTTTCTCAAAGGCAGCTTCATGCAATCCAGCTGCCCTCTCTGTGACCATGCTTCAGAGTAACTATAGTTACCTGATCTTCATCAGCAGAACTAACTACGGCCCATCATTAAGCAGCCCAAGCCTCAGCAAGCTCTCTCTCCCTCTCTTTCTCTTCCTCTCTCTCCCCCTCCATCTATCTTATTCAATATTTTCAAAAACCCTTTAGCATGACCATTAGAGAAGCCAGCTAAATCCGAGCCCCTGAGCCCCTTTTGATCAAATTACCCGCAAAGCAAATAAAGAAACAAGGAAGAAAAACATATCAAGCTAGCTTACATACTATGGCTTAGATCTCAGCGATGTTCGAGCTAACTCAAACCAAATGTAACTGACATGGTTCACTCAGATGGGTCTGAGAGCCAAACAGTCCGAACATTGGGCCTCATTCACCGACCATTTTTAAGAGGAAATTTCTTCTTAAAACCCACTTACACAGTGTCACAAATTCTGTTCTGAAAGTCCTAAGAAAAAGTCTACGTCAGATTCATGACGTGTTCTTAAAGCGCAGAACTGTTGTCACCTTTGTGCCCTTGAGTGTGTGTAGATTCTGTTCTTCCTTAAGAACAAATCCCAAATAAGAAAACACTTCTTCTTAAGAACAGTTGGTGAATGACAGTGGTGGACTAAGTACACAAATCATGTACTTGAGTTAAAGTAGAGACCCCCAAGGTCAAATATTACTCTAGTAAAAGTAGAAGTTCCTCCCTTTAGAACTCCACTTGAGTAAAAGTACTAAAGTATTTGCCTTCAAATGTACTTAAGTATAAAGTAAAAGTACTAAAAGAGGAATTCTGGCTCTGATGTCCTGTTATCATTTTTATAACCAGACTGGCTTCATGAACTCATTTCAGGTGAAAGTCCTCCAGCGTCTCTCTTGGTAAACCAGTCTTTTAATAGAACGTCATTAATTAGTGACGCTGACGTCTATTAAAATGATCAGAAGCACAAAACACTGAAGGTAAACAGTTTCCATCAGGGAGAACCGAGTGGCTCTGAAATCACTTTTTACACACAAGCAAAGTTTCAGTTTGAGATTTATTTACAACTTAGTTCCAAGTTTAAGTTGAATAAAAACTGGCTTTAAACTCAGGATCACAGATGAGCTCCTTTACTATGTTGATCTGTAGGCGTCTGTTCATAAACATAAACCAGCCCAAACTCATTTACTATAAAATGAAATGGTGTTTGTAGAAGTTCAGAAAAAAGCCGCGTCAGTCTCGACTGCATATGTGGACATATTTCTATATTGAGCTCTATTTACACAAAGTTAGGTTAGTTCATCATTTATGTTGAACAGACTCTCCCAAAGTTTTACGCTGCTGCGCTGACGTTGAACCGCGTGCTGCACTGGGTCGGTATGACCAACAGGTCAAAACCAGCTCTAAACAAAGTGACCGCTGGGCCCTGATTGGTGCTCTGGCTTTGTGCTTCTTTCATTTTGACATGTTAGGTTTTTATACACACAGAAACCAAAAGGAACGACGATTTCTCAAAATGTAGGAGGAAAAAGTCGGATATTAGACTCTGAAATGTAGTGGAGTGAAAGTGAAGATGCCCAAAATGGAAAAACTTCAGTAAAGTACAGATACACGGAAAAAGTACTTAAGTACAGTAACTAATTACACTTCATTACTGTCCACCACTAGTGAATGAGGCCCGTTATTGAAATGACGCTGGTATTTTTTTGTTAAAGGCGCACTGCTAATCTAAGATACAGCACAAAACCACATTAGCTCCCTTAGGCTTCCATAGGACACAGAACTACAACCAGTATCCAAATGTTACGATTAAACAGGCTATTTTTTTGTTGCTGGGACGTTAAGACATATGAACATGACTTCTGTTCTGATTGGCTGCCCCATATTGTGCCTCACTCAAAAAGCAGTCTGGATAAAATGTACACAACAGACTGTTAACTGTACTGACATTCTCTGGGACAGGGCTATAAATAACTTGAGCAACTTCTTTCAGATGTGCAGATCTTTGGAAAGCTACAGAGATCAACATGACAGACATGAACAGAACAACGTTTACGCTGCAGGAACAACACTCCACATCACTTCAATGAGAAAGGGGCGGTGCTAAACTCTGAGGGCTGAAAAGGAAGCCTTATGTAAATGGGAAAATTTCAAACTGAATATTTTCTCAGCTTAGTTTGCATATATGGACTGTATGGACTGGGGAATTAATGTTATGTTTGCATATGTACGCAAGTACAGAAACTGCTAAAAAAAAAAAAAGCCTATGGGAGAAATATTAATGTTTTAGCATAATATCATGATTGACTTGGTATCTTTATAGTTAGATTTGAGATATTCTAGCTTCACTTACCTCTGTTCCTCTGTCTGAGAGAAAAGAGTTAAAATGATGACGTACAGAAACACATTACTGCCCACAACATTTAAATGAGTGTGCAGCAGTAAAATAGTCCCAGGTAAGCTATAAGATTGCCTTTTTCATAAAAGTTGTCTTTTTTCTTACTCTTAATAAAAAAGTGAAATAACAGTATGACTACTACATTAGCAGTATAACATTTTGCAGTCCTGTCCAATGGAAGCATATTTGAACTAAAGCTAGTATGGCTAGAATACTATCTATCAAAGCTAATAAATTAAAAGCGATTAAAAAAAAGTTCAAATGTTAAAATACCATTCTACACATTCCTACAGTAAAGCGAGAATGCAATGTTGCTGAACTGTTTTCCTACTGGACGTAGCTCTATTCCCTGTGGAAGCCTGTGTTTAATTTGTATGATTGATGAGTAAGTATTAAGACTTTATGTTTAGTTTAGATTCAGATACACTGTAGATGAGCTATGAAGCCATTGTTCTCCTGCCACTGAAGTAAAGTGTTATTTATTGGCATCATAATGCAAAATACATAACAGGGCTGCCTTTCAGCAGCATCTGTTTTGAGGACTTGGTCACTGAGAATCAGTCTGGTCTTCAACAGAGAGCGGAGTGGAGTATACTGGGCAGGAACACAAAGCCTCAGCTGCTGGAAGGCACTCCACCTCCATCTCTGTGTCAGCTTCTATCTCCACTTCTGCTTCTAACTCCATGGTCATTTGCACCTCCATCTACACTTCCACTTCCACCTCTACTTCCACCTTAACTTTCACTTTTACCTCCATGTCCACTTCCACTTACAGCTCCACTTCCACCTCCACCTGCATTCCACCTTCATGTGTGTGATGTATTGGCCGTCTGTTGGTTGTTCTTATTAATGGACACTGGAGGGTATGTGACAGATTGGTATGTGGTCTAAGTAATGAAGCAATACAGAGAAAGTTATTGGCAGAGGCAACACTCACATACAAAAAAACGGTGGACATAGCCATGTCAATGGAAACAGTAGCGAGAGAATCCTAGCACCTCAGTAATTCACTGAAAGTCAATGCAGTGTACAAGCAAATGTACCAGATGTTGCAAGACGAATCACCATGAAGGTGAATGCTTTTGCAAGGAACAGCACTGCCATAGTTGTAACAAAATAGGCCACATTTCCCGCAGAAGCAGAAAGACGGAAAAAGTCAGCAAAACCAGAAAATAGAAATAAGCACAAAAAAATGAGAGATAAACTGAAGAAAGGGCAAATACACAAGGTTGAAACTAATACAACAGCAAGTGAAAAGGATTCAGAACTGGTATTACATAAAGTTACAACTGTCCTGAATGACACTGTAGGGGTGAATGCAGCTTATGATACTAGCCCTAGGTCATTGTCAATCCAGATAAGGCCAGAGGTGGAAGGACTGCCAGTTGATATGGAGCTAGATACAGGTGCAGCAGTGTCTCTTATCTCTGAGGAACTGTATAGAGACATATTAACTCATGTACCATACATGGTCTTTAAGGCTTATACTGGTGAAATGATTGCACCTGAGGGTGTCATTAAAGTAAAAGTTAACAAAAAGTTGAACAAACAAAGAGTTTGGCTCCCTCTCTATGTAAAGGGTAATGGACCACCACTTTTCGGCCGTGAGTGGCTCCACAGAATAAGACTTAACTGAGCTAGGATTAAAACAGTAAGGAAGGTACACCAAGCTGATGTAGAGACACTGGATACACTCCTCAAAAGACATGCTAATGTCTTTAAAGAAGGCCTTGGAAAGCTCAAAGACTTTGAAGCTGCACTGACTCTGAAACCAGATCAGCAGCCAAAATTCCTTCAGGCCCGGGTGGTACCATATGCACTCCAAAGTGGAAGCTGAGTTCAAGCACCTGCAAAAGCAAGAAGTGATCTTGCCGGTCCAGTTCAGTGAGTGGGTGACCCCTATTGTACCAGTAATTCAGAAGAATGGTGGAGTGAGAATTTGAATTTTGAATTGAATTTGGATTTCAAAGTAACAGTGAACCCAGCACTCTGTGCAGAGCATTACCCCTTGCCTAGCCACCATAATACATCCCCTGAATGCACTGTTGCAGAAATGTGTGAAGTGGGTTTGGTCAGCAGAATGTGAGAAGGTGCTCCAAGAAACCAAAAACCAATTGGCAATCAAAAGTGTACTAACTCATTATGACCCACAACTTCCGATCAGGTTAGCGTGTGATGCCTCAACATATGGCATTGGGGTGGTGATGGACTGGATCGATGGTTACTGGATGGACAGGAGAAACCAATAGCTTTTGCTTCCTGGACATTAAGTCAGCCTGAGCAAAATTATGCTCAGGTAGAGTGGGAAGCACTGGGGATTATCTTTGGTGTCAGGAAATTTAATGTGTACCTCTATGGCCGCCATTTTACCTTGCTCACAGACCACGAATGCTTACAACCATCCTAAGCTCCAACAAAGCCACGCCATCCATGGCCTCAGCAAGACTTCTGCAGTGGGCTTTATTGCTTGCTGCCCACAATCACACAATTCAGTACAGAAGGGCTGCTGAACATGGTAATGCTGACGGATTGTTCCAGTACAGCACAAGGAGAGAATAGGGTCAGTTGAGACATATCTTGTTCATCATTTAGAAGCATTGCCAATATGCAGCTCAGACATCTGTAAAGAAACTAAGTCCTACCATATCCTCTCTCAGGTCAGGGAGATGGTGTCGACTGGATGTTTTCCTGCAACAAAAGGTTGCAAAAGAAATCTGACACCATATCTAAGCAGGCAAGATGAGCTTACTACCTTACAAGGTTGTCTGAGGTGTGGGGTAACCAAGTAATTGTGCCACCTAGACTGCAACAAAAGTTGTTGGAGGAGTTACACACAGGGCACCCTAGAGTGGTCAAGATGAAAGCTGTGGCATGGAGCTGTGTTTTGGTGGCCAGGCCTTGATGCACAAATTGAAGAAAAATCTAAAACCTGTACATCATGCCAGTATCATCAGAAGTCTCCAAGCCTGTCACCATTACATCCTCGGACATGGAGGTTTCGCTGGGCCTTTTGAAGGATGCATGTTCTTTGTGGCAGTGGTTGCTCATTCTAAGTGGCTGGAGGTTTGTTTGATGGATTCAACAACTTCATCTAAGACTATTCAAGCTCTGAGGGGCATGTTCAGTCGTTCTGGCCTACCCAAGGTTCTAGTGAGCGACAATGGTCCACAGTTTGTTTCTGAGACGGCTAATGGGGTGAAGCATATGCGCTCTGCTCCATTTCATCCTGCCACAAATGGCCTGGCAGATCGTTTCGTGCAGACATTCAAGCAGTCCCTAAAGTCATCTAAGGGATCAACATCCATTCAACAGAGACTTGATGCTTTGCTTTTGCACTGCCAAAATTCAACACATGCCACCATAAAAGAGACTGCCATGATCTTTTACGTCGGAGGCTCCGCACACGTTTGGACCTTCTGAAACCCTATTTGGCAACTGTAATGAGTCAGGCACAGGACACTCAGGCACATACAGGGCTAAGCATTCCAATGACCGTGAATTTGAGGTGGGTGATCCAGTATTGGTCCGCGATTATCGGCGTGGGTATGTGTTATCCAAATCTGGCCCAGTGTCTTACACTGTTGAGATTGGGCTGGAAACGGCACACAGAGCAGATGTTGGCCTGTCACCCAGAGATCACCAAGCACACAGAACCACTGCAGCCCAGTGAGAGCTCACAACTGATGGACACTGACAGTGTACAGCCAATGTCAGAAGCAGGTGAATAACATAAACTGAAGTCTATGGCCAGCAGGTCTGTTGTTACTACTTCCAAGCACCCTGAAACTCCACCTGCTAAGTTACCAGCTTCACCAGCACAGCTTGTAAGAAGATGTCCTTTTCGGGTCCGTAAGCCACCAGATAGACTAAACTTGTAATACAAATATTATGGTGGAAGCAGGAAATTTTTTTTGTTGTACAAAGTTTAGCGAGTGAGTTGGGTCCCAACACAAGACAGAAAAATCCTTGACCCACTCAAGGTCTTGGGGCAGTCTACTCCCATCCTTAGTTTAGTGAAGAAAAAAAAAGGAAAAAAATTATGTTCTTCATTAAGAGGGGGGTAATGTTTTGGCCGTCTGTTGGTTGTTCTTATTAATCAACACTAGAGGGCGCTGTTTTCCCTAGTGGTCTTGCTGCCGCATTGCTATGAACAAACCAGTGCAGAAGAAGTCGAGTCACTGTCTCTCCCATCTCTTGATTTATCTCTCTTATAACTTATAGTGGTAAGTTATACTTAGATAAGACATTGTCCAGCGAATTGAGTAACATTACACTGAGAACATAATAACTTGCACTTCCACCTCCACTTCAACCTCCCACTTCCTCTACCACTTCCACCTCCACCACCACGTCCAACCCCTGTGATAGATAGATCAACCTACATGTCCACTTTCACTTACAGTTCCACCTACACCTACACATTCACTTCCACCTACACCTTCACTTACACCTCCACTTCCATTTCCACCTCAACCTCCACTTCCCACTTCCTCTACCACTTCCACCTCCACCACACCTCCAGCCCCTGTGACTAAAGATAACAGCAAGATAGATAGATAGATAGATAGATAGATAGATAGATAGATAGATAAATACATACATACATACATACATACATACATACATACATACATAGAAATAGAGAGAGACAGAAACATGGGGGGGGGCATGAAAGCTTAAGACAGGGAGAGTAAGAAGGAATGAGACAGAAGTGACAGAGAGATAAAGAGTGAGAGACAGAAGGAGAGAGAAAGAGAGGGTGAGCGTGAAGGAGAGAGAGAGATAGTTATGAGCTTGTGTGAGGGTTTGGTTTTAAGGTAGACGGTTTGGGGTAATTATGAGCATGACAGGACATGATGGAGTCAGAGACAGTGTAGGCCGCAGTAAGCTGCGGCTGGGCGGGGTTCTGCTTTGATCTCCAGTTCACCACACCTCTCTCAGGAGCCTTTCAATAGCCTGCACAACCTGACAGACACAGCCGCAATAACATAACATCAGCCTACCAGAGCACAGACATCCATACTGCAACACTCATGTCATTGTTAGGACCTCAGCCAAGTCAAATAAACACAAAGATATACTTACATACTGATTTGCCAGTATATTAGTATATCAGTGTTGTACGTACACTCATTTGGCCAATTTATCAGAAACACCTACTATATAGGTGGACTATGCTGCTTTGCAATTATTGGCTGTGATAATCATTTACTGACTGACAAGGACCTTCAATAAAAGTGGTCATCTATGTCTGGCCAAAAAGTGACCAAACACACTGTCTATACAAGGAACCAAGATTTCATCAGTGCTTTATAATGAATGTTTGGTGAGTATAAAATGTATTTTTGTCCCAAATTTGTATAAAGTACATGATCTAGTACATAATCCTGACAAATATTGAACACAAAATGAATATATTTTAGTACAGTAGTGTATTAACTGAATGCACTGAAATCGCATTATCACAGATTTGTATTGGAAATCATCTAATATCTGGTCGCTGTCATATTAAAAACCTTTTAATTTCATGCTTGATGTTTATTTTACCTGGCTTGAAAACACAAGCTTCACTTTATATTGTATAAACATTTCATGATTAATGGACCAAAAGAAATGGTCCATTACTTTGAATAAAATATTGTTACAGAAGCTTATTTCTGCAAGCCTCCCAGTGGCTGTGATAACTCTGTAATCAGATTAACTAGGACTCTAGTGTGCTGGCATGATTCTAAGTAGAGCTGCTAGCGAGCAATGAGGGGTGAAGGGGAGGTGAGAACCCCCTGCCATGAAAACAATTCACACCACTATACAAAGATGGCCGTGCCATAAAATAACTAACAGAACAACTGCAAAAAAAATTCAAACACAATAAAAACACTTTTGTAAGTCACACACATCAAAATACACTGTACTGCCAAAAGTATTCAGTCACCCATCCAAACCAAAGCATGAACTCAGGTGTTCCAGTCACTTCCATGGCCACAGGTGTATAAAGCGGAGCCCCTAGGCCTGCAGACTGCTTCTACAGACATTAGTGAAAGAATGGGTCGCTCTCAGGAGCTCAGTGAACTCCAGCGTGGTACCGTGATCGGACGCCACCTGTGCAACAAGTCCAGTCATGTAATTTCCTCACTACTAAATATTCCACAGTCAACTGTCAGTGGGATTATAACAAAGTGGAAGTGATTGGGAACGACAGCAACTCAGCCACGAAGTGGTCGGCCACGTAAAATGACAGAACAGGTTCAGCGGATGCTGAGGCGCATAGTGTGCAGAGGTCGCCAACTTTTTGCAGAGTCAATCACTACAGACCTCCAAACTTCACATGGCCTTCAGAAGAGTTTCATGGAATGAGTTTCCATTGCAGAGCAGCTGCATCCAAGCCTTACATCACCAAACGCAATGCAAAGCGTCGAATGCAGTGGTGTAAATCGCCACCACTGGACACTAGAGCAGTGGATGAATTAGAGCAGAGACTGTGAGCCAGGCCTTCTCGTCCAACACCAGTGTCTGTCCTCACAAATGTGCTTCTGGAAGAATGGTCAAAAATTCCCATAAACCATCCTAACCCTTAGAAAGCCTTCCAAGAAGAGTTGAACCTGTTACAGCTGCAAAGGGTGGGCCGATATCATATTAAACCCCATGTATTAAGAATGGCATATCACTCTAGTTCAGATACATGTGAAGGCAGGCGACCAAATACTTTTGGAAATATAGTGTATGCCATCAAGGTTAATGAAGAAAAAATGGGACGTCAAAAACAGTCTGAAATTGCATTTCATGGCAACTGTGAAAAAGGGTTAACATACGTTCAAGCTAAGAACACTGGGCCTCATTCTTCAACGTAAGTTTTTTCTTAAATTTGTTCTGGGTTTGTTCAGATTAATGACGTGTTCTTAAACCACAGAACTGCTCACACCTTTGTGCTCTTGAGTGTGTGTGGATTCTGTTCTTACATAAGAACAAATCCCAAATAAGAACACACAGGTGAATGCCAGAATCTTTGAGAAAACTGTATAAATGGGTTTTAAGAAGAAATGTCTTATTAAGAATGGGTGGTGAATGAAGCCCAATGTCATTTCTCCTATAATAACCATTCTGGAGATACAAGATTTTGTTACAACCCCAACAGTATGATTCCTGGGTCAGTATGATTTTACCCAAAGCCCACCACTCACTTTCTGTCACAGCATAAAACATGAGCTGAAAAAGCCGGGTGTCCGTTTAAACATACATATGTGCGTTTATGAAATTTTGGCAGAAAAAAATGCAAATTAGTTTCCATCCTTTACAGTTATGTGAAGAAACTCACGTAGGCTACCATGATTAAGGGCTGCATCGAAACAAGAAAGATGGAGAGATTTGACCTTTTCAGCCATTTGCCATCTTTTCATGTCTATCTGCAGCTCAGAGATGTCGGGCAGGACAAGCAAAGGCCCGCTGAAATCTCCGTGCCACCCAGATGATGTCCACCTTGCATCTGGCAATGCAAACGCACCAGACGATTCTGGGAGCATATTGTGCAGAGCCATTTTTTAAATGAACTTTGGATTAGTCATTCCACAATGTTAGAAGCAACCTTCGAAAAGCTACTCGCCATAATCGGACCATCTGGAAACCATTGTTTCCAGTCACTGGCCACCCATGCTAACAGATAAGAGAACCACCATTGTGTTATAAAAACAGGCCACTTGTGCAGAGTATAGGGTAGCGGGCAAAATGTTTGGAGTAAGCGTAGCAGCAGTTCATTGTTTATACAAATCTTGGTACATTTGTGCATTTCATTGTTGCTTTTCCATCCAGTATTGCATGTATATTGTTTTCATTGATTAACTCATGCAAACTGTTAGTCTCATCATCATTCCAAACATACCACACTGGACAATCCTCTCCTGCTATGTCTGATGGGTGGAATGGAATCATGTGACTCACGGCTTGATACATCATCCTTGGCATCAGAGACATCCACCACCAGCGCTGTGTGCGCAGAGCACGCACCATCAAGGACTCCTCCCACCCCAGCCACACACTGTTTAACCTCCTCCTATCTGGGAGGAGACACAGAAGCATTCAGACCAGAACCAGCTGGCTCATGTCCAACTTCTTTCTCTCCACCATCACCTTGCTGAACTCCGCACCACTCCACTAATACTCATACTTGTATGCTGCACACAATATATATTTATTTATTGTCCCTTGCATTTCCATACAACAGACTGTTCACTGTATACAGAATATAACACATAACTGCTTACTCTAACTGTACGTAAGATACTCGTACCAGCACAACACACACAAACACACCACCACCATGTCAGGGTTACTGCAGTGCTGAGAATGATCCACCACCCAAATAGTACCTGCTCTGTGAGGGTCCATGGGGGTCCTGACCACTGAAGATCAGGATAAAAGGGGGCTTACAAAGTATCAGAGAAACAGATGGACTACAGTCTGTAATTGTAGAGCATCAAAGTGTACCTATATAGTCGTATCTATCTATCTATCTATCTATCTATCTATCTATCTATCTATCTATCTATCTATCTATCATCGTTTATTAAAAAAAAAACCCTTTCCATCACCCTTACTCACATTTCAGCTTAATACATGGTAAAAAACTATTTTACATTAACTTCCATTCAAAGTTAAGAAAGTTTTTTCCTTCCCATGTAAAGTTACCACTTTGGAGCTGTAGGTTTTGTTGTGACGTTGACAATATGCTGCATGTACCTACAGTTCAACTTAAGCTTGTTCTGACCTAAGATGTTTTCCGCTCACAGGCCTGCAACTGAAGCCACGACGCACACCGACGGTGGGCTGAGGGGAGAAGGGCAGTGCTGTTTTTATACACAATGTTCCTCTAAATGAAAGGCTTCTCTGACACGTAGACCATACTCAAGATGCCATTACAATCACAGCTCTACTTTTGCGGCCAGCAGCTGCCTGCTGCTGTTTAGCAGTTAGCGCTTAGCAGTTAGCCTTTGACAAACTGAAACGTGGTTATTTAGCCCATGGAGCGGCCATGCGACATGGCTCCGCAGAGATGTCTGTCATTTTCAAAAGCTTTAATCATCGTCCTGAAAATTACAGTTATGAAAATCACTCCCTTCGCTTAAACAGAGGGCAGAAAATAACCGGCCTCGCTGCAGTCGGGGTTTCAGGAGCCTTCAGGCTGTTTATTATCCACAGACAACAGAGCAGGAAGATTGTTAAAACTGTCTGGGGGTTAGGGCCGAGATCTTACCAGATATGGCGAGACGTTTTCCCTTTAATTTTACAGTCTGACCATGACGCTTTTGTGAGCGCTGCTGATACGTTTGTGATAAACATTTGAGGTGTGTAGGACATTGTATAAACTGCAGGCCTGTGTTCCTGGGACTATTCACTTGGCACAGTATAATCAAAGTTTTGGACAAGTGCTATAAAATTAGCTTCGTTCCACGGTATTCTGCATTAAACAGTTTAGACTACGTTGTATATACATTTACTTGCCCTCTTACAGTTTATGGTAGTAGGGAGACCAGCCTAAAGGTGCTTTTGATTCGTTAATATAAGAAGAATATCAAGTGCAAAGTTCAACTGCAATTTTACTTTGTGACATGGACCACACAATGCTTTAAATAGAACTGTGACATGTGCTCTATAGTTTAGTTACAGTAATTGCAATAATTAGACTTAGTTTTCTATAATTACGCTTAGTCTTCTGCTGAAATGGCGCAAGCCTGGATCAACGCTGAGTGAAACCTGGTAGTAGGCCTTGTGCAAATGGGTTCAAAATGCTGACTGAGCTCTACTCAGTCACTACAAACATTAGCATTGTGGTGAAGTATTTCTTCCACTTTGGCTATGATTTACTAAAGCGTTCAACCATCTAAAGGGAGCCAAATGAGCATGAGAGTGTGTGAACGCTTAATATTTAACATGTTCCGTCCATTCGTCATGTCCGTGAAATGATATAAGGAAAAGCATGAACGCAACTCTTCGCTAAACCTGGGCCTTTGAATGGGTGTCATGTGTCAGCAGTTGAACCAAGCAGCAGGCGACTAAGTGCTTCCTGTCTGTCAGCAAGGTTTGTGTAAGAGAGCAGAACATAGGGTGAGAGGGTGGGGGGGGGTGCAGAGAATGCTTCCCTGCCATATTGGAACTGGTCTATATTATCCCTGCCCCCACGTTTCCGTCGCTCTTCTAAAGCTACCCTTAGCTTCAGAGAGATGCTCCCTACTGCTTATTGTCTGATACATTTTAGTGCTTTTAGCTGCAGACAGTACCGTAGAATAATTCATATTTCCCAAAGATTTCTTTGTTGTTACATTTTCCATGGATATCGCAATATTAGCATTTCTCACATACTGCCATTCCAGCTAAGAATACATGGACATTTTAATGCAGTTCAATGCTAATTTATTTAGCACTTCATATATCGAAAATATATATAAAATATATCACGAAAATATCCCACATAAACTAACAAGCTTCGTCCAGTGGGGTAGTTCAGAGGCTTTAGCAGTTTTAGCCTACAGTTTGAGTAGCTGGTGTGTTGAAGTTTAATAGTAGACTTACTAAAAAAAAAACAGGTGTTGGTTAGTAGACTTACTAAAAAAGTAAGTGATACTTTTTTAATCCCACAAACGGGGAAATTCCACCTCTGCATTTAACCCATCCATGAAGTGAAACACCACATACACACTAGTGAATACACACACTAGGGGGCAGTTAGCATACTTGCCCGGAGCGGTGGGCAGTCCTATCCACAGCACCTGGGGAGCAATTGGGGTTAGGTGTCTTGCTCAAGGACACCTCAGTTATGGACTGTCGGCACTGGGATCGAAGTGGCAAACTTCCGGTTACAGGGCCAGTTCCCTAACCTCCAGCCCACGATGTGGTGATTTTTTTTTTGCTGTATGGACTTCAATTAGAGGATCGCATTTTGCTTACATGTCTAACCGTATCCTTATTCACGCTTATGTGAACCCACCCTGTCCAGTAGCCTAAACTCTGGATGTCGATGGCTCAGCTGCTGTGGTTAGGGAAGGCTGCCCCCTGTGCCCTTTAAGAGGGCGCTCCCCATGCGCCCCTGCATTAATCCACATTCCTCTCACTCCAAGTTCAAAGTGCACACTCGCTCTGTTGATCAGGCCCTGCACAGGCCAGGGGATTTGAGCTTTAGTGAAGGATGGATGGCAGAGCCCTCCCTAAAAAGCTCCCAAATCCACCCCCCTTCACACACCCCAACCACTCCACACCACCCACCCAACGCACTACTCAAAGACTATGTTCTCACATGACCTGGTGAAATAGAGATAATGGCTAAGGGGGAGGTGTGCATTTTGGAGTGTGCTAGTGCTAGACAGCCTGTCAGGATCTTCATAAATGAGCTAAAGAGGCATCAGTGGGTTTGTGAATCTTTTCTTTCTTTCTTTCTTTCTTTCTTTCTTTCTTTCTTTCTTTCTTTCTTTCTCTCCTCCTAACACCTTTTCTTTGTTTTCAGTTGGACTGGATTTCTTCCAACTCTGAAGCCTCTCATTTAGAACACTTTGATATTATCTGGCATGTTGGAGCAGGCAGACCGTTTCGCCACACCAATGGCAGAAGACTTCCCTGCACGCTGAGGGAATAGTTCGGTCAGGAATGCTAATGTTGCTAACAGTGAATGGAAGTGAATTGCGAACAATGGCGAACTGTGACTACTAGAGCAGGGGGAAAATGTCAAAACTCGATCAAAACACGAAGAATCTCACTTTCGTGATGATGCTAACGTCTGCCAGCATCCCTACGAGGTTCTAGTAGTTTGTTAGTCCTAAGCTAAAAGTCATTTGCAGCTAACATTTTCTGGCAGCTCTGGATTAAACACAGATATCTGAAGCTTTTAAAAGATTCCATGTTGACTTGAAGCTTTTGACAGACATATATTAGCCTATGTTGTACATTGTAGCAGTTCCATAGTGACTCTTTCAGTAGAGACGCTGCTATAAAGCCGATGCTGCCGTTTACCATTCGTTGCAACACGTTGATTAGCCTGCCATGGCCAGTTACCTCCATAGGACTTCCAGAAGGCCTGGACAGGGGTTGTCAACCCAAATGTTAAGAAGAGCCATTTTGTCCTTTCAACAAAAGTCAAATCACCCTGGGAGCCACATTTTATGTCCATTTATTTAAGTAATATGTGTCCGTATGTGCTAATGTACTAGTATAGGCTAAGAGTTCTAACTGAAAATGCAGACTTACTTTATGCTGCTTCAAGATTTAGCTATATCAACCGCAGAGGACAAAATAGTCCTGACTGGAGAATTTTCCAATTGGCATTTCAAGAATTTAACCCTTTTGTTTCCATCCAAAACTTAGTGTGCAGAGTTTAAATACAAGCATGACTGTATTGAATAAAAATGAACAAAAAATATGACAATGTATTTTTAGCTCCCAGAACTCATTAAGCCTATAAGGCACTGAGGGTTCCCCTATAATTGCAAGCAGTTAGTGACATAATGTTAACTGTTGGTTACAGGCTTCCACTCACTGTTAGCCACGTAGCTGTTAGCATATCTGGTCAGGCCACCCTTTTAAGGCACATATTTGAGATTTCTGCAAAATGCTTGACTACGAGGTCTTGCTTATGACATTTACATTACATTAGCCTGACGCTCTTATCCAGAGCGACTTACAATTTGATCATTTTTACACAATTGGCCTGACTGCACGTCTTTTGGACTGTGGGAGGAAACTGGAGAACCCAGAGGAAACCCACGCAGACACGGGGAGAACATGCAAACTCCACACAGAGAGGACCCCGGTCGCCCGGCCGGGGAATTGAACCCAGGCCCTCCTTGCTGTGAGGCGACAGCGCTACCCACCACACCACCGTGCCGCCATTTTAAACCAAGCACATGTCATGGTCAAGCTCCAGCACATCTTACTTATCTGTTGAAGCATTATAGCCTGGCAGACCAGGCTGGCTGACTGCAAACTGATCTCTTACAGCTCAGTTGGTGGCAGAGCATTTTCTTATAGAGCTACTGAGCTCAAGAATAACCTTCACGAAAAAAGAATGGGTACAACTTTTGCTATACTACTTGAATGTTTTTACAAAAATGTACACATAACAATAACTCCGACTTCTAAGGGTTAAAGCCTTGAAAACCAATATCTAAAATATATGTGAGCCTCCAGAAGGAGGGCCCTGTTATTACTGTCAGAAGAAAATGCCCGCTGCCCCGTTTTCCTCTCCGGCTGTAACCATAAACCGCTAATTCATCGAGCTGGAGACCAGGGCTTGGGTCACTACTGTTTCAGAATGGAACTACACAGGAGCAAATTTATACAAAGTTAAAGAAAAGTGATGTGATGTTTGGCTTGTTAGGGCCAGGTTATAGAGGCACTCTAAAAACATGTAGTCCAGTTAAAGGAGAATTCAGTTGATTTTTTTCTAAATTGTTGCATAATTAAATAGTTCAGATGTAAATTCATTCAGGGTGTTTGATGTGAAATGAGACTTAATGACTTAGAATTAGTATCACCACTGCTGTGAGCAATATGGAATATGCTGGCTGATGGCTGAGACCTTGTTTTATGTTGTGATTTTGGCCCAAAACATATTTTTAAAAACATATTTATGGTGGAAAGGTCCATTGTGGCATTGTGCGGCAAAGTACTCCGGAAAGATTACAGATTTCACACTATTTTTCCATCTTCAACATTACATGTAAAAAGTCATAAGACTCATTTTGGATAGTGAATAAAATAAAATTTGTGTTGTAGATATGGTGACCCCTGGTTCCCATTAACCACCACTGTAAAGAAATCTGAGTCTGCAAGTTTCTCCAGAATGTGGCTTGTACAAAAGCTATGGAACTTTATGTTAACATATCTATGTTTATATTTTGTGTTATGCAAATAAATAAATTTGAATTATGCACTAAGACATGGAGAAAAATGCTATATTGAAGCGTGTTCTCTGTAAAGGATGTTTTGTTTTTTTTTAATTCCCAGGCCAACATTCCTTGGCCACACCACCACCCCCAGTAAAGGATGTGTTAACTTACTTTTAGTTAGAAAATCAACAAAATGCGATTTGCACAAGGGTGTTCAAACTTTTGCATATGACTGTATAGCTAAGCTACAGCCACAAATGAATGCTGGTACATGCTGTAAATTCAATTAAATAGCATTTACATTAAAAAACGTGATAGTTTTTCCAGTCATTTCTGTGTTCGGTGCATTTTTCTCAATAATTCTAAATCAAATCATGATGAAACGTGAGATTTACCACTTTAGCTAAACATACCTTGCGATTTTCTCCCTAATTTAGTTATTTCACATTGTACCTGCTGGCTAGATCTCTCCTATCAGACGCTGCTACCAAGCTGGTACACTGGAAGCTACACGTAAAACACATGTTTCCTCCAACACACGTGAAGCTCCAGCATATCTTTTCAAACCGATGCTAAGAGAGAGAGAACCCTGCTAAAAAAAAGGACCTTTAGAAACTATTAGGGATTGAAACCTCACAGTTTTGCTTTCTGGTGGGAATTGGCTAGATGGTTTCCAGTAGAGACCACAAATGTCCTGTAGAACATCTTTAGATCCCATTAGGAAACCATGAAATTAGAATTGCAATTTGCATTTAGAATCAGCCACTGGTCACCTGTTAAACCATAAGGATCTTTTACATTGTGATATCAGCCCATCAAAAAAGCCGAAACACATTACAAAGCCATCAGGAACCAACAGAAACACTTAATGGTTTCTGTGTTTTGAATGTAGGCAGTAAATCGGTTCCAAAAGTATTGGAAATGGGTCTAATGAGTGAGAGAGAGAGAGAGAGAGAGAGAGAGATCTAGCTGTTTGAGGCTAACTGTGCGTGGCTAAGAGGAGAGTTTCCAGTCCGAGTCAGTTCAGCCTCCGTGTGCCTCCTGAGCCTGACAGCTCGCACACAGCAGCCCCCACACTGCTGCTAATGACTCTAATCCTTCAGCCTGGCTGCAAGAGCCCATGTGTGTTTGTACGTGTTGACAAACCAACACTAGCTACCTCACAGTCTGAATAAGCTGGGACAACATGTCCTCTGAGTCTGCTTAAAAAGAGTTTAGCAAAAATTAAGTTCACAGAAATTCCCCCCCACCCCAAACGGTAATCAGCCAAGACTAAGCAGACCAAATTTCTGAAATGAAAACCAGAGACATTTCCACTTCGGCGGTCAATAAATCATTAAAATATCCAATTTTTGTCTATGACATTTAAATAGGGTATGGTAAATATGGTAACTGTTGTTTTGTAATAAACTACAGTGAAGGCCGACTGATAAAACTGGGTTCTACCCAACTTTGTAAACCGTGTCAGAAAACCATACAGTAGCCATAGTGAGTGAAGCCAACAGCCCAATAGCCAGACCCTAAACACCACCCTGGGGCAGCTCTAGTTCTGAAGAGACAGAGATGGCTGCTATCAACATAAGCCATTTGTCAGATAAGGATGACTGAACAAGTGACGCAGTTTAAATGATGCACTATATGTAGATCGTATGGTAGCTGACTTTCAACTTGATTGTATGCCTGTACAGATCACCTGGTAGTATGAGTCAAGTCCCATGACCTCATCCCAGCTTTTAATCCCTGGGTTACCTCATGTCTTGAAAAGACGTTTGTGGTGATGTTGTGGACTCACTAGCTTCTGGTCGAGTTTTACACAGCAGTACGGTGGTCAGTAGATAGAAAACAAGCATAACACACGTCTGACCATCTGCTCTGTTCCCCAGTTATAACGGGAACATTTCCAGGGACAGATCCAGCCGGGGACCGAGCACCAAAAATGGGGACTGTCCCCAGAAAATGGGGACGTCTGGTCACCATAGCCAAGACAGGTTTAGTGTCTGAAGTTTCCTTCTTTCGTTTTGCACCGGAGCTACAATGCTAATGTAACTAGTAAGTAGGAGCGCACGATCATGAATTTTTCTGGCTAATTTCGAGATGTTTCACAAGCAAGTTGGACGGTGGCCAATTACTTGTCTGATCTTTCTTAGCCTTCATGGCCCACACCGTGCGGGGCAAATGAGCACGAACATTTGTAGCACTTTGTTAGCCAAAGTTACAACATAAATAACATAATTTGCTCTTTACTGGGCCAAACTGATATTTTTTCATTCCTAAATTGAAATTTTCATTTGCCCAATTAAATGAAATGAATGAAAGGTAAGAGGAGACTGTCTATTTAACACAATGAATCATGTACAATTGTGCTACAACATTGTAGTACAACAGTAGCTGGATCTTTTTGGTTATATAAGAGTATATTGGCTGATTGACACGTTTAGAGACACATGTTTGGAGCATGCTGTGCTTCCCTACTAACAAGGACTGATAGTGTATTATCCAACCAATTACCATGGTGCTAATAATCTAACACTGTATGGCGCACTGTTATCTATAAACATGGACAACGGTGCATCACATACCTAAAAACCTGTGGTGATGGGAACCAGGAGTCATGATGACTACAACACCAAAAAAGCCATTTCACATCCTCACCAAAAATGACCAGCGACCCTTCTTTTTTGATATATAATGATAACAACGGTGAAATAGCAGCAGAACCCCCCCCCCAACACACACACACACACACACACACACACTGTTTTTCCTTCTAATGCCCTGCAGCAGAAGCAGATTTAAAAATACGTTTTAGACAAAAACCTCCTCAAGACACAAAACAATGTCTCAGGCATTGTATTCATAACGAATGAGTTAAGTGATCCTCATTAGTGCCACAACGGGGAAATTTCACCTTAGCATTTAGCCCATCACATCACACACTAGTGAAGACACACTAGGGGGCAGTGAGCACACTTGCCCGGAGCGGAGGGCAGTCCTATCCACAGCGCCGGGGAGCAGTTGAGGGTTAGGTGTCTTGCTTAGTGGCACTTCAGTCATGGACTGTTGGCTCAAGGATCAAACAGGCAACCTTCCAGTCACAAGGCTGGCTCCCTAACCTCCAGCCCACGACTGCCCCACTAATGTAATAACTTTCTGTAAAGGAGCATTTAGGGGCATTAAGCTTTTCAGACATCTGGTTCCCATCACCACCACTGTGAACAATTCTAACTGCAAGTTTTTTAACTCATCTTAACTATTTTATTATGCAGAAAAAGTGTTGAATTCCCATTAGTGATGAAATTCTGTGTCTTTGTTTTTTCTTTTTTCAGAACCGTCACATCAACCTTTGCAATAGCACCCACATATTCAAGGTCCTGTGAGGGCCGACATGCAAAATGTCATCCCTTTCAGGCACCGTCTTAAAAAATTTTCATTCAATCAACGAGTGGGTTGGACTTCTAGGACTTATAATAAACAGACAACACTAGACCGATTCCTTATCAGGCATGTAATATTTACATGAGGAAATCTTTACAGGGAGTTGATCTGATCCGAGCAATCGGAAAAGGATGAAAAATTACAAAGTTATGTCCACCTTTCTCCCAAGAGTCATGTCCCTCTTGTTCAGTCTGTAGAAATGTGCTTGTCTAGACAAAAAAAGACTAAAGCAACTCAACCAGTCTCTTTATACAAAAGTGCAAATTGGTAAAAAACGTCTTTTTTTTTTGGAATCCTTCAGTTATTAGAGAGTACCACTACGTCCTCCTCTAGCTTCTAATTCAAGTAAAGTGCTTCTACAGCAGCAACCAGATGGGTAAGGCTTTCAAGTGTCTTGTTTCCTCCTTTTTTCTGCAGTCTGTCCTTTAGAAGGCAAAAAATGTAAAAATAGCCGCAGCTAAATGAGTCCCAGACAGGAAAGGAAAAAAAACCATCAGACAAACTCCAGCTTGCCTCTGCCGCTATACCTCCCCCAGTGGACGAGCGACAGAAGTCTCTGACTGCTCAGGTCAGACTGTCTGATCTTGTCGCAGGTCAGGCAGCAGTTCTCGTGGCCTCCCAGCGGCACCATGCACTCCAGGTCCAGCTTGGCGGTGCCACGGCCTTTGGCCAGCTGCTGGCCATGCAGGCTGTAGTGCAGGCGGGACAGCATCTCGCTGCGCTGCTGTCTCAGCCGCCTGCTCTCGCTCCGCAGCATCCGCACGGCCAGCATGACCAGGAGCACCAGAATGAGACCGCCTGCGATAGGCACGGCGATGACGGCCGCACGGAACCACACCTCCTTAGCTGAAGGAATCTCCTGGACCCGAGCCACCAGGTGACGGCCACTTTCGGCCTGTGGACGACCCCTACGGTCTGTAAGAAAGTGAGAAATGAAGGTGAACAGGTGTTTACAGTTTTCTTAGCATGCATTGAGGTGATTTTAGGCCAATTCTCTTCTAAATCGTGATGTAATCTAACACTCAAGGCGTGGTTGATGTTCAAAGTTTGCTTGCTTAATTCTGTGCTGAGGCTATGAGGCTAATGTAGCTGACAATGAAAGCTTATACCCCACCAGATCCATTTTTATACATAAACAGTTTGTTATGCAAGGCCAGAAACCACATAAACAAGTCTATTCGAGAGTAAACACGTTTGAGACAATAGTGTGATGATTAAGACATGTAGCACAATGCTAATCCCTTACTTGTGAGCTACATTTGCCTCAGAGATCCAGTGTTTTGGCTGCTTGACTATATTTGAGAAGAAACTGTAAATGAGCTTTTTTGGCTGAACTCTTTAAACATCTTTGAAGGGGAACGCCACCGATTTTCCAAAATCTTTGCATAACTAAATGGTTAACGTCAATAAAATCATTCAGTGGTTTGGTGTGAAAAGCTTCATTCTCGAGAAACTTAAGAGTCTGTTCACAGTAGTGGTGATAGGAGCCAGACACCCAAAGAGTTTAATAATATAATGAAATGATTATACATATGCTGCCTGATGTCTGAGACATTGTTGGTGGCTGTATAATAAGGTTTTGGTCTAAAATGTATTGTAATCTGTTTATTTGAATCCATTTATGCTAGAGGGATACATGAAGTGTGTTCTAGGGAAAAACAGCCCCCAAAGAAGAGACTGTGAGCCAGGCCTTCTCGTCCAACATCAGTGTCTGACCTCACAAATGTGCTTCTGGAAGAGTGGTCAAAAATTCCCATAGACACACTCCTAACCCTTGTGGAAAACTTTCCCAGAAGAGTTGAAGCTGTTACAGCTGCAAAGCTATATATATATGTATATATATATATAATATGTGTGTGAAGGCAGACAAGCGAATACTTTTATAAATAAATACACACATATTTACATACATATATATTAATTCAATGTTTGCCAGTGTATTTGTAGCCATGTTGTGTAATATGTTCCTGTGAAGGAGCTTTAAGAGCTTTATATGTGTGTATATATATATATAAGTCATTTTTGGCCATTAATTTAGGTCCATTCATCATAAAAATTATGCAAAATGAGTAGGGCAACACGTATTTTCATACTACGCCAAAAACTGAAAAATGTTAAATGATAAAAAATAAAAAAAACAATAAAAATGGAGATACAAGATTTTGTTCCAATGGCAGTGACCACCACTGTAATCTGTTTTCTGTAAATTTCTCTATAATCAAACCACTCAGAATGACTCTGTTTACATCCTAACGATAGAATTATGCAGAAAAATGGGTGGAATTCCCCTTTAAAGTCTATTTTTTCCCCAGAAATACAGTTTTGCCTGACAGAACCCTATAATTCTACGGCTTTATAATCCAGGCCTACGTAATTCTTTCAAATTACACCGGAGACACATTTAGCATTTAGGAACATGCTCATACCCAGGCCTTCTCCTCTGCTGTAGGTGAGCTCCTGCAGGCCTCTGTAATTGCACATGTCTTCATGACAGCACTCCAGGGTGGCAGGGCCATCGTAGGTCGACTCGGTACGGCACACAGTCCCCGAGTTCAGCAGAGGGTCGTAACAGCCGTGAGAGAGGGGGGATTTGGAGCTTTGGGGGTCTAGGATGCGTGTGAAGCAGGCGTTCAGCTCCGACTTACACATGTAACCAGTAGCCACACAGTGGGGGGCATCACAGTAACACCTAATTTCTCCTGCAAAGGACAAAAGAGAGTAAAACTGAAATACGGCAGTAAAGCGCCCTTCCTTAGTAATGATATATATAGCAATTAAAAACATACCAAAGCTTTTTATTACACAAATCATGGAAGTATGCAGTTTACATACAGCGGCCACAGTGCTGTCCCTAAAGGAATAGATCGCTGTTGTTGGAAGAAAACCTTGTATCTCCAAAATGGTAACTTTACAGGAGAAGGAAAAAACATACTGTACTTTTAATGTAAGTCAATGGAACCAGAATTTTTTCCAAGTCATTTTGAGTCGTTTCTTTAGGTCCACTGATCATGCAATTTACAGAAAATGTAAAGGACAACAGGCGTTTTCAAATTATGGAAAAAACTGAAAAACAATAAAAATGAGGTTTTGTTCCGACAACAGTGATATGTAGGCTTTTCACTTCATTAGCATCCATATCTCCTTATATTGCCGTATGTTTATATCATTTAGCCAAATATGACACAAAACCATAATGCTAGAGTACCACTCTTAAAAAAACCCTTCTTTAAGGGTGCTTTTGTAAATGGATTGGTTCTATTTAGAACCATTTCATGCGTAAATGCTTCTGTGCATGGTAAACGGTTTCTTCAGATTGTTGGAGAATGTTGTATATGATTCTAGATAGCAAGCTGCTCTATATAGCACCAAAAAGGGTTCTCCTATTGTAACTAGCTCTTTCGTGCTATTTAGAACCACGCAACACATTTTCCATCAATCTGAAAAGCCTTTTCACCATGCAAGAAACCATTTAAGCATGAAACGGTTCTTTATAGAACTCATTTCATGCTTAAATGGTTCTTTGCCTGGTAAAATGGCTCTTCAGATTGATGGAAAATGTTTACGATTCTAAATAGCACTCTTTTAAAAACATTGGTTCTATGTAGCACCATAGAACCATTTTCAAAAAGGTGCTTTTTAGAATACAGAACTCATCGTTCTGTATAGAACCACTGTCTTTACAAAAGAGTCAACGTTTTAAGAGTGTATCTAGCACCCAAAAGGATTCTTCTACTGTAACAAGCTTGACAGTGTATATAGAATTTATGGTTCTAACTAACAATAAAAACACTGCCTTCACTAAAGAACCCTGTATAGTAACAAAAGAGTGTTCTTTGGATTGTAACAACAGTGGAACCCTTTTTGGTGCTATACAAAACCTATTTAAAAAGGTTCTATACAGAACCATCTGCATCGTGTTCTCCATCAATCTGAAGAACCTTTTCAGGATGGAAAGAACCCTTTAATCAGGCAAAAGATTGGGTGTTCATGGTTCTTTATAGAACCATTTTCATTACTAGTTCTGTCTAGTACCAAAAGAGTGTTCTTTGGATTGTAACAATAGTGAAACCTTTTTGGTGCTATACAAAACCTTTTAAAAAGGCTTCTACATAAAACCATCTACATCATGTTCTCCATCAGTCTGAAGAACCTTTGGAAAGGTTGATGGAAAGAACCCTTTAATCAGGCAAAAGATTGGGTGTTCATAGTTCTATATAGAACCATTTTCATTACTGGTTCTACATAGTACCAAAAGAGGCTTCTTTGGATTGCAGCAATAGTGGAAACCCTTTTGGTGCTATATAGACCCTTTTTCAAAAAGTTATATATATAGAACCATCTACAGCACTTTTTCCATCAGACTGAAGAACCCTTTCATGATGCAAAGAACCCTTTAATCAGGCAAAGTGTTCTATGAGTGTTCATGGCTCTATATAGAACTATTTTTCATTACTAAAGAACCCTTGAAGACCCATATTTAAAGAGTAAATATTAGATATGAATGTATGCAGATGGATCTTCTGTTCTAGTTCTAGCTCGTAATTATTCGACTTTTCCGACTCAAACAGCCGTTGGTGTCCACATGTAGTCTGACAGAACCCGAATTCTCGAAGCTGTGGTGGGTAAAGTTATATATGACGGTTGTTCCTCTAGTAAGAAACTTTATTTTATTTCCTTTATTTTTAAGCCTGTTATTTAGTCCGCAGTTTATTCAGCGCCATAAACCTCAGAAACAGCTCCCTCACCTCTCGTTAAGAGCACAGCCATCGCGCAAAGCTCCAGCTGCAGCCAAAGACTAACGAGGCTGGGATGCCGCTCCATGGGTTTCCCTGTTTTTCGGCCTTCTGACTTCCAGTCTTCTTTCAGCTCGTCCTGAACAGAGACCGCTCATCCAGTCTTCTTTCAGCTCGTCCTGAACAGAGACCGCTCATCCAGTCTTCTTTCAGCTCGTCCTGAACAGAGACCGCTCACCCAGTCTTCTTTCAGCTCGTCCTGAACAGAGACCGCTCACCCAGTCTTTTTCTTTCAGCTCGTCCTGAACAGAGACCGCTCACCCAGTCTTCTTTCAGCTCGTCCTGAACAGAGACCGCTTACCCAGTCTTCTTCTTTCAGCTCGTCCTGAACCGAGACCGCTCACCCAGTCTTCTTTCAGCTCGTCCTGAACAGAGACCGCTCACCCAGTCTTCTTCTTTCAGCTCATCCTGAACAGAGACCGCTCATCCAGTCTTGTTCTTTCAGCTAGTCCTGAACAGAGACCGCTCACCCAGTCTTCTTTCAGCTCATCCTGAACAGAGACCGCTCATCCAGTCTTTTTTCAGCTCGTCCTGAACAGAGACCGCTCACCCAGTCGTCTTCTTTCAGCTCGTCCTGAACAGAGACCGCTCACCCAGTCTTCTTTCAGCTCGTCCTGAACAGAGACCGCTCATCCAGTCTTCTTTCAGCTCGTCCTGAACAGAGACCGCTCATCCAGTCTTCTTCTTTCAGCTCGTCCTGAACAGAGACCGCTCATCCAGTCTTCTTCTTTCAGCTCGTCCTGAACAGAGACCGCTCACCCAGTCTTCTTTCAGCTCGTCCTGAACAGAGACCGCTCATCCAGTCTTCTTTCAGCTCGTCCTGAACAGAGACCGCTCATCCAGTCTTCTTCTTTCAGCTCGTCCAGACCCGAGACAGTTTTATTCGGCACATCCGGCAACATCTTCAGGTCACATCGTGCGGAGTTCGGAGGCGGCTAGGCTGAGAACGTCTGCCCAAACTCAGCTCGAAAGACGCACTTCGCTCTGTAACACGGCCACTACTGATAAATCCCGTCGAATTAGCTCCTTTTTTGGCGCTTTTCTTGAGGACGAAGACAAAATAAAAGAGAAACGCTCCGCCTGCTCCGCCTGCTCGGGCTCCGCTGAAGGCTCCTAGCATTAAACAGCTACAGCGCAGAAAGCAGAATCACAGCCCAGGCAGGCCCCTCCCACAAACGCGCTCATTGGCTCTCTCCCGCTCGATTTGCATACGACAGCGGGGAAAGGCGCCGCCCCCAGTCCATTGATAAAACAGCACGCTATCAAACTAAAGCGTAAGACGGTGCAGATGGAGGACGAACCGGCCTTATGAAAAGTAAATAAACACGTGTATAATGAGGGAGAGGAAACAAATCAATGAGGAGGAATAAATAAATTAATAAAAAAGGTTGTGGTCAAATTCTGCACTATGTGAACACATTTCTGCACAGTTACTGTCCATTTGCTGAATTGAACACATTGGGGAACTTGCCCACCCCCCACTTTGTTTATTTGGCTAAGAAAAAATATATGTGAATATATACATTATATACACTATGTATATACACCAATCAGGCATAACATTATGACCACCTCCTTGTTTCTACGCTCACTGTCCACTTTATCAGCTCCACTTACTGTATAGCTGCACTTTGTAGTTCTACAGTTACAGACTGTAGTCCATCTGTTACTCTGATACTTTGTTACCCCCTTTTACCCTGTTCTTCAGTGGTCAGGACCCCCATGGACCCTCACAGAGCAGGTACTATTTGGGTGGTGGATCATTTTCAGCACTGCAGTCACCCTGACGTTGCGCTGGTACAAGCGGATCAGACATAGCAATGCTGTGAAGAATAGAAGAATGGATGAACCCTTTTCAAACACATCCTATACAGAGCCACCTACAGCACATTCTCCATCAATCTGAAGAACTCTTTCATGATGCGAAGAACCCCTTAATCATGAAAAGGGTTCTTTGGGTGTTCAAGGTTCATCACTGAACCACTTTCTTTACTAAAGAACCCTTGAAGAACCACCTTCTTTTTTTTAAAGTGAAGGATATTTGATCAGTTATCTGGATAACTTAAGCCCAAAATCAAGCCTGTGCTATAATGTGCTATAAGAGGTAACGGACATTTTAACTGGTCAGTCCTCCACATCGCCAAGTCCACCGGCTCTCACCAACGCTTCCAAACCAAATTGTTAAGATGTAATCAAAGTCTGATGCAACACCTGTTCTTCAGAACCTTCAAAACTATTCAGTGTTGCTGATAGGAACCAAACATCTAAAGTGTTTGATGCCTCTAAAAGCGTCCTGAGACAAACTGATTACAGTATAGAAACTTAACACATGTTCGGCGGGGCTCCCTGGTCCAACATATTACGTGCGAGACCTATTCCCCCAGCTACATTCATGATTCTGGTTATTTGTGTGCTGTGGATGTTTGGTCATGCATTAGTTTCTTCAAGTGACCATAGAGGTGTACCTCAGGGGTACAAACCATTCTCAAAGAGGGCCAGATCATACGGTGTCTAGATACCTGAGGGCCAAACTATTACTCAACTTAACTATTACTACAAATGATGCAAAATATTAACTTGTTCAAAATATCAGAGCATAGCAACTGAGCTTTCTGTGTTTCCCATTACTGCATAAAAGATGCATGAGGCTTCTTTTATTGTTGGACTGTTCATTCAGAAGAGTTTGGATCGATAAGCGCTTATAATAAACAAACTGAGTAACAATACAACGTTTGATGTATTAATCATATTCCTATGTGTGTTTACTTGTTGAAAAATATACTCTGTGAGAAACTAATTCTATACATTTTTGGTTGGGTTAGATAACGGGTTAAAGATATAGATTGAGACCCTTATTAGCCCCACAATGGGGAAATTCCACGTCCGCATTTAACCCATCCGTGAAGTGAAACACCACATACACACTAGTGAGCACACACACGCTTGGGGGCAGCGAGCACACTTGCCCAGAGCGGTGGGCAGGCCAATCCGCAGCGCCAAGGGAGCAATTGCTCAAGGACACCTCAGTCATGTGCTGTCGGTTCTGGGGATAGAACCGGCGACCATTCGGTCCCTAACCTCCAGCCCATGAGTGCCCCCTTAAAACGGTTAATATTTACTGAACAACTGAATTTTTGCTCTGATAAGAATTTTCCATCTCGACAAGATCACCATACATGTGTGTTTAGCTTGAGCTTTATGTCTGCAGTCTTGAGTAAACACAGTTCCGTAAATCAGCTGCAGGTCTGGTCTGGTGCCACCATCATTTGAAAGAACGCACTGGCTGGTGAGCCACTTAAAATACACTGTAAAACAGAAGCCAGTGGATAATTAAAATCTGTCTTTGGACCTCATTTGGCCCTGGGGCTGGACTTTGGACATCCCTGGTGTACCTACGTTGGAAAAATGCCATTTTCATTTATGCAAAATTGTCAAAGAAACTAAACACAGCCGCCCCAAACGTTATCAAAATATCTGCCCTCATTAGTTAACGCCATCTTTAATAGGTGTGAAAATCTTGTGTAAATCTACATAAACCAGTACAAGTTTACTTGTTGTTATTTATCCCAATGAAAGAATTTATCTGCTTGTCTTATTCATACACACAGTCCAAATACCAAAACTAACAGCCATCTGGTGAATTACCCATTCAAAGAATCCGTCTGATGGGAATTATGCAGCGAAACGTCACTTAGTAGATATTTTTTAATTCATATATCCTTTAAGAAATATACAAAGCTAGACACTGTTCCAAGTCCCTTCTGCTCAGACTGCACTCCAGCTAGAGTACTGTTTGGCAGGCTTTCTGATGCCAAACCCCTCAGCGGAGGCACAGCGAGGTTTAACATAACCTCACCAAGCACTTACAACCTCTAAGTTGTATGCAGAACAATAAGAAGACAGATGAACAAAAACAGTTAATAATCAAGGCAGTTAGTGCAAATGGTGAAAGAATCTTGAAACATTTAGCAACCAGCTGTGTGGTGGTGGTGGTGGCTGTCAAAACTCAGGGCGTTTTTGCCCTGTACTCAAAGGGTGGTGTTTGTATACAGATGTTTGGTACTCTAGAACCAGCCATTACGTAAGCAACCACATCAAAGGAATGAAAATGTCTGCGTTCAGATGGCCAACTGAACAACTAAGAAAAAAAAAAAGGTGAGAAAATGAGGCAATTCAATTAGACTGCTCACATCATGACGAGTAACAGAGAGTGGCCATAGGAAAGTCTTTTTAGCAGGGTCAGAAAGCAGACAGCCAGGATCCTTTCTGATCCAATAAAGAGCTTTGTTTATTTAGGAGAGAGACAGCCAGTCTACTTCTCCACTGTGAACGCAAACTCAGGATTCCTTTGCGAAACAGTCAGATTTGCTGGAAAATCCTAAATGATTCTAGCTTGTGAGTGAAGCCAAAGTGACAGAACCTTCTAGTGAATCAACACATTACTCAGGCCTCTCTGGTCAAACCCTGACTGACGGTTCATTTGCCCGTTTCCTTCAGTCATTTCATTTAGCTTAAATGGACACTGGGTCAAAACATACAAACCTTTCTGTTAGACTCTTCTCTTTAGCCAGAAACTCTACCGTGTGCCCTATTAATCTGTCAGTGTTGATGGTATTTATGAGAAATGAATGATAACTGCTTTCATGATAGAGAAGTATGTACATCAAGGATACTTGAATGAAACTAAGATCTCAGGGCTTTAGGTAGCAGAGAGAGCATGACCCTTGTTTAGCTTTTTTTTTTTTTTTTTTCCTTTTTTTGGCCCCCCTAACTGGGAGAAATTCCAGTCCTGTTAAAGGGTGGTGGGGCGGGGTGGGGTGGGGTGGTGTGGGGGGGGGCAGTCCAGCCTGTAGGTCTACAGCATCTCCAAGTAGTCAGACCAAGAGCAGAGAAAAGGCAGCCAGCTGCTGGGTTCCTTCTGATGGGAAAGCACCGATGTCCCAGCTTCTCAGACCATGAAGGAATTCTGATTCTTTAGTTTCTCTAGTTCCTTGATCTGTTGTCTCAGGAAGAGTACCCTGCAGGGAGAAAGTCCTCATTTAGAATATTGCCCTTTCAAAGAGCCAAGCAAGTACATAAATAAGGAAATTTTTGAAAATCAAGTTAAATGCCTGATACCTTAAGATCTGAACAAAAAAACTAAAAAATTCTGCCCATCAAAAATCACATTTGTCTAAAAATTACAAATGAAATTACAGATCTTAAATATTTTCCATCTACTAATTTTTTATAAACTGCAGGAACACTGCATTACGGTTGGCACCATCGATAAAATCAGTAACTGATTATTTTTATAATTAATCGAGTAATCAGAGAACCCACAAAAACAAATATGTAACAAAAAAAAAAAAAAGCGTAGTTTCACTGTAAAAAGAAACAAGAAAGCCATTAAAAACTAATACTATGTGGAGAAACAATTCCAAGCGTCCATTCTGCCCTGATAACGTTAAAAAAAATAATAATAAAAAAAAAAACAGACCACTAGGAGGCCTCTTTTACATTATTATGGGATAATTGAAAACATTGCTCTCATGCAAACTAAATCACTGCCAATTCACTGCAAAGACAACCTTTAATCAATTATTTTTTTAATAATCAAGTTTAGTCAAGCAATCATGACAGCATATGCAGGGTTCATACACTTATCATTAACAAACCAAATTCCAAGACTTTGACTTAAGTATCAAAAACAAAAATATCCAGGATTAAAAGGTCAAGTACGGCAGTACTGAATATCCAAAGAAAAGTCATAAGAATCTAAACAAAATTGTAAAACATTGATGATTTTAAAATAATAACGGCTTGGAAAGACTGACAGATGTCTATGCTATGAACGTAAGGCTATAAAGGGCTGGCAGAGAATGGTAACATTTAACATCATGTATTAACAGCATCAATTAAGAGCCTGATTGTGGTGCTGAACCGCTAGCATTACCCCTGAGCAAACAGGAGCCGTCACCACCCACAGCTCTACTACTGGTAGCTAAGCCAGGACCTTATGAACCCCAGTATGTATGTTCAGAAAAGTTACCTTTGCTCTCTCAGCGTAGCCTGTATCTCACACACTCGCACTAAGGAGCGAAGTTTCTTCAGCTCTGTGCAGATCTCGGACATGTTGATGCTACCCATGTTATGGAACTCCTCGCGTAATCTTGAAGCCTGAGCGACAGAGCAAAGACACAAGCATTTCAGGGTCCTTGTATATCCTTGATCTGACCAGAAAACTGAGTGAAAAACTAACAGGGCCTCACCTGCTTCTCTATGTGATCCGTAGGCCAGCTTTGGACATGTCTGATGAGATTCTCATTGAAGTGCAGTGCCAGAGAAGGAGTGAAAGTGGTTGGAGGGCATGTAGAGGCACTGCCAACATTGGTCACCAGGCAGCCGTTTGGCCCTGAAGTTGGAGGTCCTTGACTACTGTAATGAAAGTGACCGAGAAGTGACATGAGTGTGAAATTCTGTATAAACATTTTGTTGCAACAAAGCATCTGAATCGCATTGAACAGAAAAGAAATACACTGCAATACCACCCTGACCCATAAGATGGAGCCACAACACAACAAACTGTCAGGCAAGTATTTTTCGGTCCACTCAACAGTGAAAAAAAAAATGTAGAGAATAACACTTAAAAAGGCCTGCCTGAGGTCAGAAAAAGCTAACTTTAGCAAGGCTTTTCAGGTGTTTAAAAGCTTAACGATATTGTTGAAAACACTGCTCTGCCAGGTTTTAATTAAAACCAAACGTACAGATGTTTTCATAATCTATTAACACATTTTAAAAGGCTTTGAAGCATAAGAGCATTACTTTTGCCTTTGAAGCCGTGGGTCCTCGAGTTCAGCCACTTTGTCCACGTTGCCAGACGAGTGCTGGAGAGTTGACCCCGATTTCATCACTGACTCACTAACCTGAAAGAAGAAAGACCCTTTGTTTCCATCTTAAAACAGACACTTCAACAAGCAAGCTGATGTTTTGAAACTGCTGACAGCAACAAAATATCCACATAGTTGAGAAACTAGAACAGGATCATTTAAAAATAAAGGCTCATATCACAGACTGAATAAATGACCCTTGACATGTTATGGAAAACTTTATACATATTAAAACAGCAAAATCAATGTAACACTCAGAAGCGTCAGGTTTGTGCCTGGTGTTTACTTTAGGTTGAGCAGGCACTGATCCAGCACTGTGCAGGGGTTTCTGGGTGACTGTGTTGGTCTGAGGCGTACTGACTCTGGGCGACACGTAGGACCTTGGCGATGAAGCATCTGGCGTTACTGACATAGGTGACTGCCCAGACTGTTGAGCTGAGGATTAGAAATAGAAATCAATTACAAATAATAGAATTAGAAATAATGAATCATGGAAAAAATAATGCAATGGAACAATCAAGCGTTTTGAAAATAGTGTAGGAAAAAAATATTGAAAGGCTATGGGTTTGATGGAGCCTTCATGTAGAGTAAGCACATCTACAGGCGTGCAAGCAAGTAGAGCTGCAAAATATGGACAAAATACCGTATATCAATAGTACTATTTAAATGACAATTTTCTTGTACTCTATTTTTGTCCACCGAGGTCTGCTTGTCATTAAATGCATACCAAATAGTCATAAGTAATTTGTACATGAGCTTTTCAAACTTGCCTATAGCTTTTAGAATTAAATGGGCTGTAGGTCACTGTGCCTTTAAGACTGATGTAAATGATCTCTATTGATTGGTTGTCCTGTATTGTGCCTCAATCAAAAGCAGTCTGGGCTGAAACACTCCTAATAGCAGCTTAAATGGGTGGTTAAACTGCTTAAACGGCTGTAGAGTGAATAAACGAATACATTTCTGCTGTTGAAACAAAACCTCATGTCTCCATTTGTGTTTTGTTTTTTCAGTATCTGACAATTTGAAGATATCCGTTGCCCTTTTACATTGTGTGTAATGTTCTTGATTAATGGACCAAGTAAACAGCCCTTCCATTAAAAATGACCATTTTGGAGATTGGAAGGATTTGTTCCTACAGCAGTGATACGTACGTGTATTGATTATCACTTAAAACAGAAGCTTTTTAGCAGCTTAACTTTCATATATGAATTACAGTACAATATAAAATTTAACATTTACATACAACAAACATTAACATTTTTTAAAAAAGCAAAAGAAATTTGATTTTTCATGGGGCCCTTTAGTGTTGCCATGTTACGGTGAGACATCAGTGGACATTTGTGATCTGGTTAATTGGTTAGGAATAGGTGGCTGTGTGTTTATACAGGTCACCCAAAACATAATATCTGCATGCACTACACATTAAGATGCTGCAGTTTTGCCATGTGCTTTTGGATACACATTTCTGTTACATGATGTATGAACTGTCCAGAGTGACCAGAACTGTGGGCATACCTTGAGTGGACAACTGAGCAGCTTGGGAAAGCAGAGTAGTGATGTTGAAAGCAGACGGTCCAGCAGTGAGAATTTTATGAAGCATAGACTGTAAGGAAGCTTGGGTGACAGCAGCTGTAAGGACTTGGAGAGGGAAACACATAAAAGAGAAAGAGACACACAAACACGGAGTCAAAGCTGGATTATATACTGAAAGCCATTGCAAAGACAACATGGAGCTCTACCCGAAATATAGTAAGCTGCATACTGTAACTTGTAAGAAACTGAGGTTACAGTGGAGAACTGAAGTGAGTGCATAAGATGAAGGTATTTCAATATCAAGACAAATTACATCACAGTAAGCATTTTCATTAAAAAGTGGTGTTGATAAGTCTTAAAGAGGTGTAGTCTTAGGTTTCGCCCTACTGTCAGATCACAGGTTCTAATTCTGGCAATATCAAGCGTCCAAAAGAGCATAACTAAGCTTCGGACCTAACCTAACATTTCATGAGTTAAGTGCGTTAAGAGGGGGCCATTACAACTACAAAGCAGTTCATTGCAGATGCTGAGAAAACTCATACAGACATTAAAAAAATGATCAGAATAAAAGCTGCAAGAATCCATAAAAGTTCACAAGCAGAATGAACCCAGCATACACTGGGTAACGTCATCTACTGGTAGAATGCCAGATATTAATTTAATTTAAGGCCAACTTTGTACCTCAAGCAGACACATGCTCTTCAGGGTCTAAGCAAAAGTAGAGTGTGCTTGACAAGGGCTAGAGCATGCACCCTTTGCAAGTGTGTCTCAAGATAAAGTCTGCCTATTGTCGCTCTTACAGAACAATGTCAAAATCACGCAAACTCTAAACAAGCTCTGTATAATTGCAGTGCACTGTAAAGGGTTAAAACAGCAGAAGGTTCACGAGCAGCTTGGCACAAAAAAGCCAGAAGAAGGAAACAGCTTTGGACAACAGTAGGGCTGTCACCATCAATTACATTATATTTTAATGCCTAAAACAGATGATAAACGCTGCAATTTCAATGCCTCCAAAATATATCTTAATCAAAATGGTATACTACAAAACCTTAGGGGAAACTAAAATATAGCCAAAAAATGCATTTAAATTGAAGTGTTAATCAGGCTCTGTTTCCTACTATAAAATAGAGCAGTAGATTTTAAAACGTCTATTATCCTCAAGCAATCTGCCATCCAATTGTTGATACATAAAGGAAGAAAGTTTGGATCAATCATTTTTTTTAACTGAATAATCCCAATTAACACCAATCATGACAGCCCTACACAAAAGTAGGCTTTCACTGGGGAAGTGACAGAAGCGACATATAATAAAACGGCAAAGTGCCACAAGAGATGTGCAGACAACGCCAAGTGAAATGCACAGATCACTCTTCTGAGCGCTCACCCTCATTGATTTTGGCCATATCTACGTTGGAATTGTTAATTTGCAGGGTAGCCTGTAATGCAGGCAGCAGCTGTCTAAGAAGAGCCGGGTCTTGCAGTAGAGTAGAGGCATGAGACGGGAGAGCTGGGGACACTGTGGCAGAAGTGGATGAAGTGGAAGCGCCTGAGGCGTGCAAACCACCAGAAGTACTGGAGGATGCCTGGGAGAAGCCGGAATGCACCGAAGGCTTGTCAGAAGGAGTGGGTTCTAAGGATGGAGCAGAAAAATCCTCTTAATTTCTTCACATAACAAACATGGTTTGTGCTTAAGAAGCACCATTACACACATTAGGGCTGCACAATATAGGCAAAACATTAAGACTGTGATTAGACGGTGAGAAGCCGTGCAATATATTTAAAAACCCTCATCTGGAACTGTGGACAGGATGCTCAAAGTAGACTATGGCTACACAATATGGAGATAAAACACTGTTTGATAAAGCTGGATATCGTGATGAGAAGCGATAAACTGTCATTAAAACAGTATGTCCCTTACTAACGCTAAGCTCAGACAACAGGCAAATCAGACTTGCATCTCAAACCAGATCTTTTGAGATGACTGTCCACACATATTTGTGAGTAATCAGATCAGATTCGTGTGTCCAGATATCACCAACCTATTCATATGGGCTGCTTTGGTAACGTTGTAGGTGTCAGTAACCACAGCTCTACATAGAGAGGCACCATGCTGCCCTCCAAACTCTTCAAAATTCTCTGGCAAAAGCATGAATCTACAATCACTCTGGACTTGACAGGGTTGTCATGTGTGAAATGTCTGAAATCTAAGCAGCCAGAGTGGCCAGACAAAAATCCGATTGGAACTCCATTTCAAACCACCTCTACACTGTCAGAAATAAAGGCTCTGTGCAGGTACATTTTTTGTTCGTCAATGTACAACCAACGTAAATGTACCTTCAAAAGCACAACACTGGTTTTAAGGTCCAACTGCGTACCTTAAATAAATTGTTCCAGATGAAAAGCATATGTTTTAATACAGAACAATAAAATGAAAAGCCTGGAGACAAGACTGGTGTGTGGAGTCAATACAACTTAGACAATATAGCTTCAATCGATTACGGTACAGTTATGGTCCCTGACTAAAGGTACCGAGATGTACCCTTGAGGGTACCAGACCAGCGACGAGAGGTACTGCTCCAGTGACAGTTTCATACTTTTATTTCTGAGAGAGTAAATGTGGCAGATTTCATGGGGGTTTTTGCTGCTCTGACCATCTAAATTCAATCTGACTACAATCTGGATACATCAAAGCTGGTAGTCTGAACAAGTTGGCCGCAAGTACAGACTAAAAAGAAAATAGAGAAATTAAATCTATGAATAAAATCTATGAAATGCTTGTGTCACATAAGCACATTTTTGTGCGGTTATGAACAGATTTTTCACACACAAAAAAAAAAGTAATTTCTGGTAAAACTCCTTATAGTGATGCAGGTTTGTTGTGACAGTAGTCATTATGGCTCCATATGCTTTATACACAACACTGGGCTTAGGAACAGCATTTTTACAAGCTGCCATTAAGCATAGTATGTGCTTTGTAACTGGCTCTAGGTGTGTAGTTAAACCGCTCTACATGCAGAAGACTAAAACAGAAGTTTTTAAACTTTTGCAGAAAAGCACACCTCTGTTCTAATATTAGACACAATTATAATGATAAATTTAATTGTGCAGCCCTACAGCAGGCAGTAAAAAAATCATATATTATATAATATATCTATAATAATATAGTTAGATGGTTAGATTGCTCATTTGTAACTTTCAGCAACACTAGCATTTCAAAAGCCAATACTGTTGTATCACATGAGGGCTTACACTTGCTGTACTTACTCATACCGGTGATGGCACTGGTAGTTGCAGCCTGCATGGCCTCTTGTCTGTAATCTCTATCTTTGGGAAAACTGTTGACCACAACAGCCTTAGAGGCTTCCTTCTGTCGCTGCTCCCTACACAGAGAGAAAACGTTCTGATCAGTCCAGGATTAGAGTTTGCTTGTATACATTTCTGTAATACATGACACATGGGGCTCACCTCTCCAGCCACTCCTTGGGCTTCTCCCACTGAGACACCTCTGTTCTGCAGTTGTAGTAGTACTTCTTCCCTGAAGAGCTGATGTGCTCAGACCAGTCATCAGCTGGCTCACGGGGCTAAAAAGAAACAATGAAATAAGTATAATGCATGGAAACCAAGACCACAGAGAGATAGAGCATGACATAAAACAGGAATAAAGCCATTTAGTCAGGACTTGCATGCCCAGAAGCCCACAAACTTTGTGTTGTACAGTATTGTATTGACCAAGCATGTCAAACTTCCAGGCCAAACTGCTGTAGAGATTAGCTTTTAACCTCATCTAACGCTCGGAATTCAGTTCATGAAGGCCTTGCTAATTAGCTGATGAGCTGAACCAGGTGTGTTTAATGAGGCAGCGTGCTGGAAGTCTGTCGTGTTTTGGTCTGTAAGGACTGGAGCCTGACACATGTGGTTTAAACAGTGGAATATACCATGAGACAATTTAGGCTACTGCAGAATAGCAGCCAAAATACTGTGAAATTAGCTCACTAATTTCCAACTTTTTCATTATGATTTCAATTAATCAGTTTTAATTAATCAATTAAAAGCTGTAGAGTTTTATATAAATCATTTTATTTAAAACATTCATCTTCTAAATCAGTAGGTTATAACCTGTTTTAACTGTTGTGATGCTGTTTGCTCACAGGGCTTTTCAAATGAAGCTTTGAGATGCAGCACTGGACGTCACTATTAAACACAGTCAATGTGTATAAACCTGTCAAACTGAGCCAGAACTCTGTTTGCAACTTTCCTCTTTAGCCTCTTTTTCCAGCATTCGGTAGCTGCCAAACAACATCAGCTGTTATTAAGGTAGTCAGAAATATGGATCTGATGGGCGGAATCTTCTTGTGGACCACGTAAGCTCACATTTTCTGAAAAAAATCCTGTATTCGGTGACCTCAAATGCTCATCCCTTCAACCAAGAGTCCAGTTTCAGTTTGGTAAATTAAAACAGAGCCGGCTGAAAAGCAGATGTTGACTCGATTAGGGTTGAGCATGGCTTACTTATACCTTTCTTATAGGTGAAATTTCTAGTGGTAAGAGGCTAAAAGTCAGTAGCACAAATATTTAGCAGCAAGCAGAGGAAGACACATTAAAACATGTTTTACTATTTTAAAAAGCTAGGCAAATCTGTAGTTTTCATGTTGAATGAGCAGCATACGCTGCCTCTTCAGATGTGAGCTAAAACTACAGCTAACAAGCACTACATTGGATACTGATGAGGACTTATCACTCGACATAGTGTACTTGGCTTCTCAGTGGACGATGTGCCAACATTTTATGTTTGTTAGGGAAATACACACTCACTGTCCATTTTATCAGCTCCACTACCATATAGGAGCACTTTGTAGTTCTACAATTATAGACTGTAGTCTGTTTGTTAGCTCCCTTTTACCCTGTTCTTCAAATGGTCAGGACCCCAACAGAACCACCACAGAGCAGGTATGATCTGAGTTGTGGGTCACTCTCAGCACTGCAGTAACACAGCAGTCCTGCTGAGGTTTTAAAAACACCTCAGTGTCTCTTCTGGACTTACAGCAGGCCGTCTACCAAAAACATCAGCCAACAGTATTCTGTGACCACTGACGAATCAACAGCAATCACTCAACATTGTGCTCTCAGATTCTTTATCCTCTAAACAGATCTTCTTCTTCTTCTTTTGGCTGCTCCCTTTAGGGGTCGCCACAGTGGACCATCTGCCTCCATCTTGCCCTATCTACTGCCTCCTCTACTTTTACACCAACCATCTCCATGTCCACCTTCACTATATCCATAAACCTTCTCTGAGGTCTACCTCTTCTCCTTCTGCCCGGCAGCTCCATCTCCAACATTCTTTGACCAATATATCCACTATTCCTCCTCAACACATGTCCAAACCATCTCAACCTGGCCTCTCTGGCTTTATCTCCAAACTGCTCCACCTTCACTGTCCCTCTGATCTGCTCATTTCTAATCTTGTCCAGCCCTGTCACTCCCAACGAAAATCTCAGCATCTTCATCTCCACCACCTCCAGCTCAGCCTCCTGTCTTTTAGACAGAGCCACAGTCTCCAAACCACACATCATAGCAGGACGCACTGCTGTCTTGTAAACCTTCCCTTTCACTCTTGCTGCTATCTTTCTGTCACACATCAGCCCTGACACCCGTCTCCACCCACTCCATCCTGCCTGCACCCTCTTCTTCACCTCTTTTCTACACTGTCCATTGCTCTGGATGGTTGACCCAAGATATTTGAAGTCATCCACCTTTACGACCTCTACTCCTTGCATCTTCACCTTTCCACCTGCCTCCCGTCTTGTCTTTTGTCTCGTCTTGTCTCTACTGACCTTCATTCCTCTCCTCTCCAGTGCAAACCTCCACCTCTCTAGATTCTCTTCCACTTGCTCTCTACTCTCACCACAGATTACAATGTCATCTGCAAACATCATGGTCCATGGAGCCTCCTGCCTGACCTCATCTGTCAACCTGTCCATCACCATTGCAAACCAGAAGGGGCTCAAAGCTGATCCCTGATGTAACCCCACCTTCACCTTGAAACCATTTGTCACTCCAACTGCACACCTCACCACTGTCTCACTATCCTCATACATGTGCTGCACCACCCTAACATACTTTTCAGCTACACCTGACTTCCTCATACAGTACCACAGTTCCTCTCTTGGCACCCTATCATATGCCTTCTCTAGATCCACAAAGACACAATGTAGCTCCTTCTGACCTTCTCTGTGCTTGCTCTTTCAAAATCAGTTATTGAAACCAAACCTGTGATGCAGTGGGTTGCACCTGTAGCCAGTTAACTACATTACCAATGCTAGCTCCAAGCACCCAAGAACACTTCTATTTCTTAATCTTTCTGTCACTTCAACACCAGTCATTCAAATCTGTGCTATCAGCCATGAGCCTTTATCCTTTAAACAGGTGTTTTTAGCATCAGTTCACTGGAATTGAGCCTGTACAGCAGTGGTGGGCACCAGCAGGCTACAGCTTAGAACACTACAGACCAATAAGTCGACTTTACTCTCGCCGTTATAAGCTTTTATGGTCTATACTTGTGATAGCAGAGCACCAGTTAGTCGAATCAAATCTGTACTGGGGTGTTTGCACCTACTAACTAAGCCAGCTAGGCGAGAGGAGCCAGCTAGCATTATCTGAGGTTAGAGCTCCAAACACCACAGAACAGGTTTAATTTCAAATGTTTGCCCCCCCCCACACCAGCTGCTGGACTAGATGGTCTGAATCAAACCTGTTCTGTGGTGAGCAGTGATGGCAGTGTGCTACCTAATCTAATTCTAGCCAGCTACTCTATCCTCTTTAGCAGCTCTGTTTAACATTCAGAAACTGTTGTTAGATTAAGCTTTGACATTTATTTAGTGGTGAATTAAAATTATACACTGCTTTCATTTATGTGGCGTCCATGTGACCAAACTGAACTTATGCGACTGTTTATTTAAAATAATTCAGGATGTGGTGGCACAACACCAAACAAACATATAGATCCAATTGGCAAACTGCTACTTCATCATGTCATTCCCCCAAACAGTTCTGTGGCCCTGAACAGAGTTAGCCTAGTTAGATATAAAGCAATGCTGAGTAACATCTGTCTTCTCTGTTATGTCCTTAACTATGTGTCCTTGGCAATGCTCACATTTAGGTACTTGTGTTTTGAAGTGGCGTACTGTAACATACATCTATACACACATACAAGTAAAACCGAAACATTTTAAAATCCCGTTAAAATACAGAAGTAACATTTCATTGCCTTGTAAATGTTACCTGAATAGTAATTTCAGTAAGGAACTACTGTCACCTCTAACAGTTATCCGAGTATTCGACTACCCATGCACATGTAAATCATAATGCCTAGACATCATGATACTCTGGGCTAGAGTTTCAATCCTGAGCTACTGCATATTTTCAGTGTATTAAACTAAAAGAACCTTTTAACAAAATTTACCGGAAATCATCTTTTCATATGATGTTAAAGTGACAAGTTTCCATACTTTTGACTCACATACGGCCCTGTATTGTAGTCCCTATTACCTCTATTTAAGTGATGGAATGCTGTATGGGAAGCTTAAGTGCTATCAAGCCAACTAACCTATAACATGATTCCTTGCCACCTACTTCTTATTATCAACATGACTGCTTTCCTCAGTTTGTTGTTGCAGCTCTACCAAAATTCAGACACTTAAAACATACAAAAAGCAAAGAAAAAAAGAAAGAAAATGACAGATGATAACAGCATGCTTACCATTTCAGAACATTTGCTAGAAAGGGAGTGAGAGTTGGCACTGTGATGGGCATGATTGAGAGAGTTCTCTTGCGGTGAAGAGCTGGTGCCTAAAACACAAAGATGTAACATTCAAATATAACTTCAACCCTTAGCTTATAATAACTACATATTTCATATAAATGTTTTACATGTTGCACTGCTGGTTTATAGGCCAGTATGTAGGCATATTTCACAGCTCAAACTGTGGAAACAGTGGTCTCATGATAGGGTGAGCCTCTTTTTCCAATGACCTACCAGTTCGGACTAATGATACACACTACCAAAAAGCTGAAGTTCCTGACTTTTTCCAGTGTTGTACCCAGTTTTTCCACTGCCCAAAGAACATATCAAGCTTCATCACAAGCCGTCATAGCAGTAAGGCTTTTTGCCATCCTTTCTAAGCTTCAGTCGGTTCCGGAGTGAAACCACCTAATCATATGAATCCCGAGGGAACAGTCAGTTGAAAAACAACAAAATACTAGCTGTGAATATAACAGCAACCGTAATCAGTGAAGTGTTTACAAGCACAGAAAACAACCCTATGCCTTTGCTTGAGCTGAACAACTGCGTCTCCCTCAGAAAGTACAGACACCACAGGATCCCAGTGACGAGGTTGTCAGAGTACGTATGTTTATGGAGTACCAGATGAGCTGTATATGGGTTAATTCTGAACTGTGCTAATTTGTTTGGAGAACATGAAACAAAACTATGTTATCATGATTGACTAGATTTGCTCAAAAAGGAACAGTGCAATGGAGTGAAAACCTTTTAGTAAACAATTTATTAAATACACTACTGCCAAACCCTAAAGAGGAGTTCCCTTCCACCGAACACTCGGAAATACAACAGCACAGACAGACAGAAATGCCAAATAAATTACTGCATCCCTGCAAACAGACTGAGCCTTCTGGGCACTGCTGCAAAATGGGACACACAAAGAATTTAAAATGAGAAAAAAACAGCTGAAAATTGCTTGATATTCTTGTTTGAGCTTACTGCTCTCCTTAGGCCGATGTATGTGGAGTGCTCTTGCATGGCCATGCCCAGAGCCATCACTCTGCTTGCTGTCGGGACTATCCGACCGGCGCAGCATTTTAGCTGGTGGAGTTTGGTCTGATGCGTTGTGGACCTTTTCATGACGGTGGTCATTTGCAGTGTGACTCTTAGACTGGTATTTGAAGGTCTGCAAAAGAAATGATAAGAGAACATGGACTTGGTGGTGGTGACAGGAGATTGAGAGAGAAGCCCAAACCAACACTTATTAAAAATAAAAATAAAATACAATTACCAGTGGCTACGAAAGCATAAAGTCAATAAAGAAATAAATAAAAAAAATACAGATAAAAGTCATCTTGTGCCATTGGTCATGGAACTTATTAGAACACATGTTTATAGGCATTGAAACAAATATGCTAGGCTCTACTCTTTCTTTTGGAATTTTTGGGTCTAAAAAAAGTGAGAAGAGCTCAGGAGCAGTCACTAAGAAAACAGAACAAACTTCAGCTCAAAAAGGGAATTAGGAACTAATTGTAAAAGGCTACCGAGAAGCTAAGTAACAAGCAGATCTCCTTCCTCACAAATACACTTTGAGTTATGATTTGAAAACACTAACAAGGAGAAAAACCTCCTTGTTTCTACACTTATTGTCCACTTCACATATCAGCTCCACTTACCATATAGGTGTGCTTTGTAGTTCTAGAGATATAGACTGTAGTCCATCTGTTAGCCACACTTTCACACTGTTCTTCAATGGTCAGGAAGCCAACAGGACCACCGAGCACACAGCAGGTACTATTTGGCTGGTGGATCATTCTCAGCACTGCAGCGGCACTGACATCATAGTGGTGTGTTAGTGTGCGTTGAACTAGTATGAGCGGATCAGACACAGCAGTGCTGCTGGATTTTTTTTTTTTTTTTTTTTTAAACACCTCAGCGGCATGGCTGTCCAGCCAACAGTGTCCTGTGGGCAGCGTCCTGTGACCACTGATGAAGGACTAGACGATGACCAACACAAACTGTGCAGCAGCAGATGAGCCACAGTCTTTACAGAGTCACTGCAGTGCTGAGAATGATCCACCATCCAAATAATACCTGCCCTGTGCTGGTCCTGACTACGGAAGAGGGCCAAAGGGGGCTAACAAAGTGTCAGAGAAACAGATGGACTACAGTCTGTAACTGTAGAACTACAAAGTGACCCTATACAGTAAGCGGAGCTGATCAAATGGACAATGAGTGTAGAAACAAGGATTTAATGTTATGGCTGATTGGTGTATCTGAGCTAAATTAAGTAGGTTCTAACCATCTCACCATTTCCAAAGCCTCGAATCATCTTTAACGACATAGCCAAGCGCAATGAACAGTCAGAATTTACGACACACATAACCACACTACATTTTAATATGGGAGATGCCTTTGAGCACAAAACAAACCCATGAACTGCTGAGCGATTAAACGTTGACCTGTGGTCGGTCTGAGGTCTGCGTAATTTTGCCAGCCGTCTTTACCTGACAACCTGCCAGGTTAGCAAGTTGCCTTTGGCCAAATATTCTCTCACTCTAGTGTAAATATATCAGTACTGCACTTAATCTAAGTGCATTAAACTGAGTAAAAAGCAGATACGTCTCCTCAGGAACACAGCTCCTCCAGGCCCGCAGTCTCTGCCTGCAAGCCCGGCCAGCTAAGCTGCGCACGGACGTTGTGCGAGCCGGTTTGCTGGCTAACACGGTCTTAAACATGAACCTGAAACCTCGCGTTATGTACACGTACACCACTAAAAGTATCACCTAAAGATTATATTTAACCCGTCTAGACTAGGTCCTCCCCGTCTAATCTAGAAAACTAGGCAATTTACGCAGGCCTTAATCTCGCTAACCTAGTTAGCTAACTAGCTTGGCCGGCTAAACCAAGCTCAGTTGCCGGTTAATACAACTAAAACCCAGTCGTTGGCAGCTAGCTAGGCTAAATGTTGGGCTGTTTTATTCCTGTACCTGGTAAGACTGATAATCCCTTCGGTCACTGCACCTGTAAGAGAAAGGAGGGAAGTTAGTGGTGGAACGGGTGGCTAACGTAGCCGGTTAGCTCGTTAACTTTTATTTGTGAGCTTGGACGCGAAGCTAATGCTAAGCTAACGCTAAGCTAAGCTAAGGCTGGCGTTCAGACGAAAGTGACAGAACCACCGCTCACTGTCTGCATGTGAAACCAGGCCGACTCCTTAGTTTAGTTACTGTAAAAGCTGAAATGGTGTGTTAAAATGTTCTAAAAGGGGCCGAAAGTGTCTTTTTTTACCCATCATCGAGTCTCGGTTGTTTCCGCGCGTACATTACCATCAACGCTTCTGCTGCGGATGTGGACGCTCGCCCGACACTGAGAAAGAAAACAAGAATTAAAAAATAAAGTGCACTACGCTTCACGACCGTTTATCCGCAGCATCGACCAGCTAAACAAACTTATTAAGATTTGCAATGCTTTTTTTTTTTGCAGTGTTTTTTGCTGTTTGCGCTTTGCTATTCTGGGGCTGAAAGCTGCCGGTCCATCCCTCCGGGGGTTCAGAGTGGCGCCCCCTAAAACAGGTTGGACAAATTTCACTCTCATTCATACAACCGTGGAGAACTGATCTAGATGCTGACTGGGTTTAGACAAGCGACAATAACCAGCTAATAAAATGATGACGTGGTGATTTTTTAATAAGGCGTGGCCACGCATTACTATTTGGCCTCAATATAGTAAACCGTGGCTTCAATTTAGCAATATGGAGCCACAATATATTAATTTGTGGCCACGCCTTATTAAAAACATAATCACCATGTCACCTTAAGGGCTCCGGAAAAAATGCTGTTACTTCTATGAAAGGTTTTGAGAGGTTTATGAGGGGTTTTCAGCTCTTATTAGAAATGATTCAAATTCATTAGAGGGAACAGCATTTTTAGAAGTATGAGATACATCCTAACATGTAAGCACTTCATTTTTCACAGTTGAATTTCAAATGACATTTCAAATCTCTAAGCTAATATACACTCACCTGCCACTTTATTAGGTACAGCTAGTAAAAGGTTGGAGAACCTTTTGCCTTCAGAACTGCTTTAATTCTTCGTGGCAGACTTTCAACAAGGTGTTGGAAACGTTCCTCAGAAATTTGGCTTGGTTATTTGAGCTCCTGTTGCCTTTCTATCATCTGGAACCAGTCTGCCCATTCTCCTCTGACCTCTCACATCAACAAGGCATTTTCGTCCACACAACTGACCGCTCACTGGATATTTCCTCTTTTTCTGACCGTTCTCTGTAAACCCTAGAGATGGTTCTGTGTGAAAATCCCAGTAGATCAGCAGTTTCTGAAATACTCAGACCAGCCCGCCTGGCACCAACAACCACGCCACGTTCAAAGTCACTTAAATCCCCTTTCTTCCCCGTTCTGATGCTCGGTCTGCACTTCAGCAAGTTGTCTTGACCACCTCTACATGCCTAAATGCATTGAGTTGTAGCTACTTGTGTTAACAAGCAATTGAACAGGTGTATCTGTAGTATAGTGGAGTAGAATATGTTTGAATTGTAGATTTTATGAGTGAAAATGTGTCATGAATATAAATAAATCAATAAAAATGTACAAGTAGTTACAAGTAGAAAGTGTTATTTTTACACCTAACAAGAAAATGCATTTTTCAACAACTTTCCATAAGAAAGGCAGGACTCTACACCTGGGATGTACACATGTCCATTCAGTTTCCATGTGCTTAAGGGCAATTTTAATGAATTTGTGATTGAGTGGTTTTAAATTGCAGTCCTTTTATTTTTACTGAAGTACATATTTATGGGAAACCAACTTATTCAGGTACATATACTGAAGTAAAATTCAGATGGGCTTGTATTTTCAAGCGATATACTATTACTTCAAGAATCTAGCCGGCTGTTGGGTGAATATTAGGCAAAGATACTTTTATAGGATGGGATGGGTTGTAAATTATTTGAATATCTTATAGGACAGACCTAACAGGTCAGAGGTGTCAAACAGAGTTTCTTCCAGGCCACAACACTGCAGACTTTAGCTTTCTGCCTCATTAAATTCATCTGACTCAACTCTTCAGCTAATAAGCAAGGCTGTCTTGAGTTGAACTGAGTTTAGTGCTAAAAGAGGGGAAACATTCATCTCTGCAGAGCTGTGGCCTGGAAGGAACCCAGTATGACTCAGCTAATTATCAAAGTGCTTCTGAACCTGAAGGACCACAGCTGGGAACAAACAGGCTATCCAAACATCTCGTACTCATACAAAATACTTTTTTTTGAAGGAATCATTTGGCAACAAACGCATTTGCAAAAATAGCTAGCATCTAGTGCTATAGTCGTAATGTTGGTGGTTGGTTAGTGTAGTGGGTAACACCTCTGCCTTTTACGCTGTAGACTGGGGTTCAATCCCCACCTGGGTAAACACCCTACACTAAACCAATAAGAGTCCTTGGGCAAGACTCCTAACGCCACCTTCGTCTACCTGTGTATGATCAAACTGTAAGCCGCTCTGGATAAGAGCGTCTGCCGAATGCCGTGGACGTAATGTAAACTTACACTCTACCCATTTGCATTGTGTACACTTCATGCCTGAATCATCACAAAGTTAATTAATTAACCTCAAACAGATCTGCTTATGTGGTTTTGTGACAATGACATACCATTATATAATAGTATTAAAAATAAAACGAGACATTTTTATAAGTCACTGAACTTTAGAAATCATTGAACGGATAAAGAGTTGGAAAATCTGCCGTGGCGCTCTACATGTACATCACTGACGTCTATTGATGTTGCTCATGGTGTATTTGCCGGGGGTAGAAACAGGGACCACGTGCTCCGCTCTGTCATTGAACATTTCTGCTAGCCTGGCGCAGTTTGGGGTCAGTATTGATAATTGTCGTGGTGATAACACAGCTTCAGACGGATTCATACTCTGGACGGTGCTCTGGTGAGTCTTTTAACATATTTTCTGATTTTCACCTCTGACTTTAGAAGTAGACCGTAGGAAAGAAAAGGCCTGATCTTTGAAACTAGACCTTAGAATGAGTGTCAGCCTATTGATCAGGCAGCCTTAATGTGCCATTATATTGCCATTGCACTATTGTGGGTATAATATGTAAAAGTGTGTATCCTTTGCTATTAAACGATTGCTTTGATGCAGATGAGGTTCATTTACAGCAAGAAGTTATACAGCTAATATAGAATACTACAAAACGCCTGAATACTTCAGTCGTTGTTCACTAAAGAAATCAAACCGTTGTATTCTTAATGAGTGATTTTATTATGGTGCGTTTATGAAAATCAAACCATAATTAGACAAACATGGAATACAAATATGAGCAGCTATTTTACATGTAAAAAGTTGGTGAACCGTTCCTCTAATCTCTGCATAGGTTTACATATTGTCTCCACTAGGTGGCAGTATAGGCCTTGTCATAAAAAAAGCAAGCACCCTTTTTGGATGGCTTGCAAACTGTGAACACTGACATAGTAAATAGTGCATCAAACATAGTACATCACTAGTAAAAGTGAATTCAGTACTATAGCATGTATAGGGTGGAAATTCTCGATTTACTCTATTTATTCAGCTGTTCAAATATGGCAAGAGAGCTGAGTGTTTCTTGTACGGAGCCCCTCTGGAATCTTGTAATATTTTCATGTACGGTTTTTAATGAGTGTTCAAATCTAAACCACAGAAAGGCTGAGATACAGGCAGCTGATGCTGGGTCTCATTATTCATATACATGCACACATACAAGCTCCTTATCCTTCTGGGTCGCAGGGGGAGCTGGAGCCTATGCCAGCAGTCACTGGATGGAAGGCAGGATACACCCTGGACAGATCGCCAGTCCGTCACAGGCCAGACAGACAGACATACACATTCACACACACATTCACAGCTAGGGGCAATTTAGCATGCCCAGTTGGACTGTAGGAGGAAACCGGAGAACCCAGAGGAACCCCATGCAGACACAGGGAGAACAAACTCCACCCAGGCCCTTTTTGCTGTGAGGCGACAGCGCTACCCAACTGTGCTGCTCCTGTTGTACATATAAACAATATAAAACACTTTGGAGGTTTTTAAAAATGAGACAATATTTAAACAGCTATTAACCACTTACAACCCCAGTTGTGTTACCTACTAAGGCTTATAATTCAGCAGCTACAGGGACTTCAGTGCAAACTGGCTGATTCTATTCTTACTATTGTTAGATTATAGAAGAGTGTCGCAAAACTTTGAGCCCACCATGGGTTAGAATGTAGAAAACATGTCCAAAACCACCCACTAACTTACTAAATCGTCAAAATAGAACTCTACTATTAGCAGTATTCATTAGTGTGATCTGTATACTGTATAAATAAAACAGTGTCGTATGTGAAGTATATGTTTTTCCTTCTTGTATTTCAGGCTTTCTTTATTATAAATATAAATATAAATATTAAAGTATGTTATCATGTCATGAGCTGATCCTGGATTAGTTATCTTGATCTGAGTCATTTGATGGGTTTAATAACCTCCGCTATGAAGTGTTATGAGATGAGAGCATTACTAAATTAAAGGGGTAGCTGTCACCACCACTCACTTTAACTGTATTGTACACTGTACATCTAAACATTTGTAGATACCTGCTCATCCAACATCTGTTCCAAAATCATGAGAGGTCGTTCTACTGTTCTGGGAAGGCTTTACACCGGATGTTGGGACATTGCTGTGAGGATTTGATTGCATTCAGCTACAAGAGCATTAGAGAGGTTCAGGTACTGATGTTGGGTGATTAATGTGACTCATTCTGCATCACAAGTGCCATTCCAACCCATCCTAAAAGCATTGGACGGTGCTCCATCACTTCACAGCTCAATGCTGTGGGGGCTTTACACCCCTCCAGACGATGCTTGGCCTTAGGCATGGTGACCCATGGTGGCTCATGCCTCTCCAGATCATCTCACTTTATCACCAATGTTTTCCATTAATGTGTGCAGACTTTTGGACATAGGATCAGTTGCCTGGAGAGGGATTGAGCCGAGTCCTGGATTCCACAGCATTCTGAATGGAGATTCGCCTTTGAAATGTCCACTCCTAATCTGGGAAAGTGACCCATGGTGTATGCAGGACATAAGGTACACAGATAAGTGTGGTTTTCCAGGCATGAACTAGTCCTAATCTTGTACTAGATTTCGGTGTCTAAGGAAAATTAGCATCAGAACGTCCTTTAGGCTGCAAAACAGGCACCTGGTTGAAACCAGGCCTAAATGTGCATCTAATTTTTCACCCAGGAAGCCCTACATGTGTGATCTGGCCCTGAGCTCTGAGCTCTGAGACTGAAACCTCCTGTGGCCCCATCAGCTGTGTTTTTCATCACTGAAGATATGCTGTGCCCATCTGCTAATCCTGGGAGTAAGTATTAGCTCAGGGCTGAGTGGATTCCGAACAAAGAGTTGTAGTGTAAAGGTTTTTGCGAGTGGGATCTGAACATAGCTGTTTTTTAAAAAAGATTACTGGGTGAAATAGACTTATATTACTTATTAGCTATATTAGTCTCATGACTCCAGTACAAAAGTAAAGAAGCAGACTTCAGACACTAAATACGTCTTGGCTGTTCAGCTGCATTTGAGGTAAGGGGAAAACTGTAAGTTTCACTTTTAGTGAACTGTTTAAATGGTTGAGAAATAAAACAAAGCCATTCCAAGTGGTTTGTGAAATATTCTGATCTAGAGAAACTTGCCAAGTCAGAACTGTTCAGGAACCAGACGTTCCCTCACAGAAAGCTATTCCATGAAATGGTTATGGATATGCTGCCTGATATCTGGCATGTTATTTTATTTTAGTTTTATGATAAGAGTTTGGCTTAAAATTGTGTTTTGGTACATTTAAGTTGATTCATTCATGATAAGGGGGTACATGGAAGACAAACAAATTTTGGGGACTATTGGGGGAATCTTTTCCGACTTATGACTATTTCACCTTTATCAACATTAAAGATAAAAACAGAGAATTGGTGGTTTTTTTGAACAGTAAATAAAATGGCTAAATTTGTATTATGGACATTGCAGCTGCTGGTTCTTATCGCACCACCACTGTAAAGAAACCTGAACAATGCATCATCAAACCACTCTGGATGACTTTGTGTATTTCGATGAATTAGCTGTGTAGAATCTCCATGAAACATCAAGCCTGTCATGGGTGGTTGGTGCAGCTCCTGAAAGCTCCTGATATTTGTGTTGATTTGTGTACCAAAAATGATCAAATTCAAGTTTTCCATAAACATTTTCCAGCCTCTTTTTATTCCTAAGAAGTAAACAGGTTGCTTGTGTTACACCAGATTTAAGACAGATGATATGTAAATGACTTCTGTTGTGACTGGCTACCTTGTATTGTGTCTCATTCAACTGCATAGGCATTGCCTTTCATGCTATCACAAAAACAAATCATTCATCATGGGCTTTATTTGTAGCACACTTTCCATTTATGGACTGTATGAAGTAGAAAGTGAACGGTACGTTTTGAAACGTTAACAATGTTGCATAACTGTTTCATTTTTTTTTAAAAAGAGAGAAAGAGAGAGAACTGTTTTCCATGATATTAGCCCTTTAAGACAGTCATGGAGAAGTTGAACAGGTGGGCCGCAGCTGGGTTGAGCTAAGCATGACCACGCATGATATAGTTCTGCACAAGGGAGTAAGAAATAGCTCCGGTGTAGGGAGTTAACCAGGTTCATCAAACACTTCAGTAACTGAAACTATAAATCTAGCTCACTAGATTCTATGTAAGCAGCCGTGATCGCACACCTGGGCTGTCAGAACCATACCCATTGTACAGATCTCTCCATGGGTGCGGCCTGTTTGTCTGACACAGTTTTACCAGGGAAGTTAATGGGGAGGTTTGTTAAGTTTGGAAGCTCCACAGCCGTCTGGCTGGTTTGTTGTCCCATGGAGAGTTCCCCTGCAGAGTTCCTCCTGGTTCTGCTAATGCGGCAGCCCTGGTACCCTTCTCCTCAAATTAAGTTTAATAATCCAGTCTGTAAAAAAAAAAAAATCTGGCAGCCACACGCCGGCGTACATAATCATTTTTATTTTGCACTTTGAACAATCCCCTCATGGGTTGAGATAATGAAGACCAGTCCAATTTTCCCTTGCCTCAGCAAATGCGCCATATGCTCCTGGAATTGTAAAGCTTTCTAAGAGGTGGTGACAGGCTTTCAGGACGCTTCCTCTGCTTCTGTCACTTCAGTGAGGATGAATAGTGAGAGGAATAAAATCATTTTTTGGCTCTGAGGCAGTTTGGGTAGTATAGTTTCATATACCACCATTAGAGGGCGCTGTTTGAAAGATCTTGTTGGGACAGTGCTTGAATGTTGCCAGAAAGTCTGGGCATGTGTGTGTGTGTGTGTGTGTGTGTGTTAATTCAAGGACCAAATGTCCCTACAGTAGGAAGGAAAACATGAACATTATGTGGGGACATTTTTCTGGCACCTCTGAGATGTTTTTTTTTAAGGGAGAGCGAAGAACAACATAATACATTTTAGATTTTGCTTAATAATTTTAGACATATTTGAGCAAGATTAATACTGCTTTTTATAAAAGCAACCTACACATCTGTGCTACAAATGAAAGTGTAAATTTAGTTTCCAGCACCTACTGCTTGTGAACTATTCGGCCGAAAGTGGACTGCGTGCAAACATTAAAACTGACAGAAGGGGTTCATTGTAACAGGCTGAAAGGACAGTCGCTAAAAAGTCTGATTTCCAACCCAAATACATAAAAATATCTGCATCAAAAGAAATATGATTTGTGAAAAAGAGGCTGTGTCAAATGTGGGAAATTTCCTTTTACCCCCGAAGTAGAAGCAAATATCAGTGCATGATAAAATTCAAACATATTTCATTTTCATTAGTAGCATTTTGGATTAATCTGTATATAAGAATGTACAGAAATCAACTGAGACGGATTTTTCTCAATATGTAGGATTTTTCTATTTCGTTTTCTATTTAGTGAAATATGAAAATCTATTATATTAAATGTATTTAGATTTAGTAGTTATATTTAGTTTTATATTTAGTGAATATTTACACCATTTAAAACTATCCCTGCCATGTGGAGGCTGTACTTTAGCCTGACTACATCTGTGAGTTATTTACATGCTTCAAACCTGCTACTACAGCCTCCAATGGGGACGAAGGTGTGAGTTCTGTGCCTCATACACACAAATCCATAACCAAAAAAGTTATTTTTATGGTAGAAAAACTTGACTGGATTTGGAGAAATGGCTGATAATGTTACTATGGAGATATGAGAAGATGACCAAAAGTACACTCCAACTACATAAAAAAATCCATGTTACATTTTATCCCATGTACTGGTGTTTAGATGCTGCCATTGCATGGTATTTAGGCACAATGAAAAATCTCCATAGACAAAAAACCCCATAAAGATATTAATACTGAATGCCTGTCTCATTTCCTCTGCATTTCTCTAGGTGCGTGTAGGCTGCTAGTCACTCTGCTGTATGGGCTGGAGTCTTATTTGGATGCTACAGAGGACAGCAGCTTTCTACAAGACATGCTTATGGGCAATAGCCTACATGTGCTCATCAAGGTTAGAATCTTTTATTGTCCACCATAGCAGCACCTCTATGAGACTGTCTACATATTAGTTCATATTTGCAGCTGGAAATATGAAAATATTTATTGTTGTTATGTCACATTATGTCACAACGTGCTTTTCTGAGCATAACGTGGCAACATCGGTACTTAAATAACACTGACCAAATTCATGCTTCATTACAGAGACAGCATGATATCTCTTTAATTGGATTTAGAAGAGAACGGTATGTGAAATGATGAATCAAAAGCATTTTATGACTTCTTCTTTCGGCTGCTCCCTTTAGGGGTCGCCACAGCAGATCATCTGCCTCCATCTTACCCTATCTACTGCCTCCTCTACTTTTACACCAGCCATCTCCATGTCCACCTTCACTACATCCATAAACCTTCTCTGAGGTCTATCTCTTCTCCTTCTACCCCGCAGCTCCATCTCCAACATTCTTTGTGTGGATGGAGATGGAGATGGATATTTAATTTTACCGAGGTTTGAAAAGTTGGAACAGACAAAATGCACCAGCAAAACATTTAAACGTTAAAAAAAAGCTAAAAAATAAAAAGTCAGGAGGCTGAGCTGGAGGTGGCGGAGATGAAGATGCTGAGATTTTGGTTGGGAGTGACAAGGATGGACAAGATTAGAAATGAGCAGATCAGAGGGACGGTGAAGGTGGAGCAGTTTGGAGATAAAGCCAGAGAGGCCAGGTTGAGATGGTTTGGACATGTGTTGAGGAGGAATAGTGGATATACTGGGCAAAGAATGTTGGAGATGGAGCTGCCAGGCAGAAGGAGAAGAGGTAGACCTCAGAGAAGGTTTATGGATGTAGTGAAGGTGGACATGGAGATGGTTGGTGTGAAAGTAGAGGAGACAGTGGATAGGGCAAGATGGAGGCAGATGATCCGCTGTGGCGACCCCTAAAGGAAGCAGCCGAAAGAAGAAGAAGAAGAAGAAGACCTATTGCTATTGATCAGGGTTGGGAACCATTAATATTAGTATTAATAAATCTATTAGCAGAAAATATATTTAGCTGAATAAGTAAAATGCAAATTGTAATTCAAATTCAAAGAATCTTATTACCAGCATGAAGGCACTTGTTGTGTATTTGGTATAATCCAGCATTTACTCTCTCTCTCTCTCTCTCTCTCTCTCTCTCTCATTCATGCACACAGTTTCTTAATGCAGGGGACGGCAAAAACAGAGAGACAGCTTTCTGCCAGTAACGGTGGAGGGTAAAAAGTTCCTAAAATACTGTAGCTAGTGCACACCCAGTAGCATCATCTGCTGGCAGACGCCTCTAATGAGTCCAACACATGCTGTCTGCAACACTGAGAAAGAAGTCTGGATGTGATAAAAAGCCAAATTAAAGCTCAGCTGGGCTGTTGAGAGCAATGTTCAGTCAGATACCTGTAGCATGCAGAGTTTCATACTTTGGATAGAAGTTGTTTTTTCCACATCTTGGTCAAGTTAATTAAGTTGATGTAAGGGTGGGTGATATGGCGTCAATATAATATGAAAATAAGACATTTTCATGATACATGACATGTAACGTTATTATTTTTGTGAACAAATTTGAAAATCAAAACAAACAAACAAAACAGTAGCACATCATTTAAAAAAGGCGTTTAAGAAGATGACAGTTTGTCAAAATATAAGCCCATTTCCAAAAAAGTTGGAACGCTGTGCTGAATGTAAATAAAAATAGAATTAAATGATGTGCAAATCATGTAAACCATGTACTACAAAGACAATACATAAAATGTTGAAACAGAAAAATGGTATTGGTTTTTGAAAAATATGCCCATTTTGAATTTGATGCCAACAACATTTTCCAAAAAAGTTGGGACAGGGGCATGTTCACCACTGTGTTTCATCACCTCTTCTTTTAATAGCATTCTGTAAGCGTTTGGGAACTGAGGAGACACTGCCGTAGTTTTGAAAGTGATAGTTTTCTCATTCTAGTTTGATATAGGATTTCAGCTGCTCATCAGTTTGGGGTCTCCTTTATTGTTTTTTTTTTTTTTCCATAATGCGTCAAATGTTATCAGTGGGTGACAGGTTGGGACTGCAGGCAGGCCAGGTCAGCACCTGGACTCTTTTAATACGGAGCCATACTGCTGTACTACATGCAGAATGTGGTTTGACATTGTCTTTCTGAAATAATCAAGTGCCTTCCCTGAAAAAAATCATCTGAATGGCAACATGTGTTGCCAAAACATGTATATATTGTTCGCCATGGTGCCTTTACAGATGTGCACATCACTCATACCTAATGCCCCCCCTATACCATAAAATATACTGGCTTTTGAACTGTGCACTGCATAACATGCTTAGTCTTTAGCCCAGAGTACAAAGTGTCCATGATTTCGTCCACTTTAAATGAGCTCAGGCCCAGAGAAGGTGGCAGCATTTCTGGATCCTGTTTATGTACAGTTTCTTCTGTGTTTTAGAGTTTGATAATGATATCTGATTAATCGTGCAGACCTAGACGTTGTTTATCACAAAAATGGGAACATGTTATCATAATGCCCACCACTCTAAACCTCATATGTAACTTTACATTTACTCTTTGTTTTTAACACTTGACTCCGCTGTGAGCTGAGTTTAGCTTTTGCCTTAATGAGGTCAGTCATGCACATGACTACTTATCTACTCAGTGTCATCACCATCTGAAATTCTCCCAAGCTGTTGCAACACACACACACACACACACACACACACACACACACACACACCTGCTGAAGCACCCTGTTGGAGAACAAGTGTTGCACTGGCGAGAGGCTCTCCGGAGACACGCTAGGACGTTATTTACGGGCTAAACACTTCAGCATGAGGCTGAAAAATATAAAGTTGATATACTGAGTCTCAGCACGCCGGCCATGTTCCAGACATACCCCAAACTCATCTCAGCTGAGAACACAAACACACAGCTAAAAGATTAAGCTCTGTGCACATGAAATGACAGCTTCTTGTTTTTTATTTTTTCCAAGCCCACTGCCATGTGATTGTAACGGGAGTAAGTTGTGTTTCTACAGGTAATTTTGCAATAATACCGCCTTTCAACACAATAAGAAGTTCAGCTTAGGATGCTAATCAGCTGGAGTCAGGTAACATGATTTACTTTATAGCTGTAAAAAGTGCCATTTTGCCATAATACAGACCTCTATAAACAAAAATAAATCTAAGTCATCGTGATAATCAGCAGGAATCAATTTGATTTACTTTATTACTTAAATAATGTTTTTTGTAGGTAATTTTTCAGTAATATAACCTCTATAAACAAAAGGACATAGCTTGTCATGATAATCAGGCAACATGATTAGAACATATAGCCATGAAGAGTGTTATTTATTTATTGTGTAGATCATTCAGCAGTTTTTATGAGTCCATTCATCTCATATCCAATTCCTTCCCTACACTCTCCCGAATTTCAGCTCTTTCTTATGTCAGTAAACCAGCTTGCAATGAAGGAAGGAATCATAGCAGATTTTTGTAGCTGAACATTACGAAATATTTTCAGAACTCTCTTGAAAACTAAATTTTTTGGCTTGTCTGTATATGAGGTGTGAGATTTGGCCGGGGCGCCGAGTGCTGAGCGAGGGACATGATCAGTATGTGGAGGGAGTTTTATGTGCAAGTTATGTAGGCTCCGTTCTTAGATTCAGTCTCTAGGGCCAGAAACTGCCCAGACCCATGGCCTACATGCGGCTGTGCTTGGCGTCCAATGTGGTCTATGGGGAAAAAAAAGAAACCCTGACATTGTTTTACTTAATCCAGCTGTTATAAACGACATGTCCTTTTAATACGAGAGCTCTCAGCTATGTGTGGGTTGTAAATATGATTACATCTTTCTTGGGCAATATTGCAGTTTTTCCTTTGCTTCACATAGTAGAGAGGCAGCGAGACATTTGTCTGACTGACGGGGTGCTGATAGAGAGGGAGACCAACGGCCAGAAAGACAGACAAATAAACATCCGAACAGACGGACGTCCCAAACTCTTTTCCTGAACACTGTCACTTGTTATTCTATCACCAATTTTGCTCTGCTTATGAAATTAACAGTCCTGGCCTCATGATACATGAGCTTTTCAGACAATATACACACAGGATTTATTAGAACCAAAGGGCTCTTGGGATTGTCTTAGGTTCTGTTTGAGCAAGAGACCAATTTAAAGAAATAGTTTGGCAAAAAACCTCATAGGATGTTTTTCTTACCCCAAATGTGATTGGTCAACGAAGACATGTTTGGTGTCCTGAGTTTGGTTGTTTAGTTGTGCACAGGACCTAGAAAGCAAATGTGGCTAATAAGGGTGTAACGATTTCCATACAGTATTGGCAAATCAGATTTGAATCTGTGTATCGAAATGCAAAATTGTATCGCCCCGCTTTCTCTTCTGAACATTAAGGGAAACCACTGTCAAAACTAGGCATCTGGGTGCAACCTACTAGAGGAAAATGAGTGTGAATTGAATGGGGCATTTGCTACGGACACACTCGTTCCAATCACTGAGCTTTCTTCTGACGAGCTTAGAAATTCAACGAGTTGTGAATTTTTGGGGTTCATTTTCTTTGAAGGTGTCTCAGCAGAATCAGGACATTTTAATGCATGAAATATTAAAAATGGAATCAAATCTTGAATGTACATTGATCAGCCAAAACATCAAAACCAATCACAGTTGAAGCAAATACTGTTCATTATCTCATAACAGTGGCAAGAGTCAAGGTTTGGGATATATTAGATTGTAAATGATAAGTCAGTTCTCGTCTTCAATGTGTTGGATGTGGGAGAAATGAGCACCCTTATGTCCAAATGGCTGAGTCAGAGCATCTCAGAAAGGCTTGTGCCTCCAGTCAGCAGTGGTGACTAACTACATTGGACCAATGACGGACAAACCCCAAATCAGTGTCAGGGTGTTGGACACTCAAGGCTTTTTTTTTTAATGTGAGAAGGCAAGTCTCATTTGGCCCAAACCGACAGAAGGGCTCCTGTGGCACAAGTCACAGAAATTTGTAATGGTAATCATTATGGGATGAATGTGTCACAACACACAGTACATCGCACCCTACTGTGTATGGGGCTACTTTGCCACAGACCAGTCAGTGTGCCCATGCTAATCCCGGTCCACTGTTGAAAGTGTCTAAAATGGGCACACTAGAGTCAGAACTGGACCTTGGAGCAATGGAAGCAGGCCACATGATTCATTGAGTCCCATGTTCTTTTGCATCACATGGATGGCCAGGTATGTGGGCAGCATTTACCTGGGGAAGTTTTGGCCCCCAGATGCACTGTAGGAGGTGGAGATGACAGTTGAGGGAGTGTGATGCTCTATGTTCTGTTTAGAAACCCTGGGTACAGGCATTCATGTGGACATCAATTTGACCCATGATACATACCTAAACATTATTATGGACCAGGCACACCTCTTCATGGCAATGGTATTCCCCAATGGCAGGATAATGTGCCCTGCCACTCTGCACACATTGTTCAGAAATGGAAAAGAACATGAAGAAGGTGCTGCTCTGGCCTCCAAATTCCCCAGACCTCAATCTGATCGAGCGTCTGGAACAACAAGTCTGCTCTGCGGTAGCTCCATCTCTTAACTTACAGGACTTAAAGGCTCTGCTGCTAACGTCTTGGTGCCAGACACTACAGAGCACCACGCCACCCTGTTTTGGTGGCCTGGACCAACAGCATGTTTGGCAGGTTGGCGTAATGGTTTGGCTCATCGGTAAATGTGTATAATTTCTAGTGGGTTACAAGTAACAAAAGTCCATACTCGATAAATTAACACTATCCACCAGCAATCATATGTAAATGGCATGACTGCTAGCTATTTTCTTTGTGTCCATGGCTGCTGCCGACTTAAAGTCAAATGTATTTAAGGTTCCTTGGCGGTTTGAGATGCTTTTAAGCTTAAACCTACCCTAGTTTTAAACCGGAGTGATGCAGCTCGAATAGAAAACCTGAACTGCTCCCAATCAACATTGTGTAGGAGATGCCGAGAGCATTGTCAGTCCACAGTGGATAAGGTGTAAATGGCTATATTAACATTCTGATCAGTATAAATGTTTTCCACTTAAAAACCATTATTTGCAGTCTATTCCCCACTATCACGTGATTTTGTTTACTTAATGGTCCCAGATGTACTTTTTTGTTTGGATTTTATTTTTTCCCTGATGTCCATTTATAATGTTTGTGGGGGTTTATATGCAACGTTTTTACCAGTCAAACACTGGTGTTTACCAGCTGTCGTAAACTTGTTCACCACACCAGGAACAAGGGGGTAATTTGAGATGCATCCAGTCTTCACACAATTTCAGTCATTTCTTGTCTATAGTGCTACAGACAAGTCTGATCTGGTGCAGTAACACCAGTTCTCTTCTCACAGCTCCATGACAGGCTTCAGAGGTTTGGAGCTCAGCGGCCGGCTCCGTTCCAGGACAACGCTGAGGATCTGGCCCGAGAGGTGAGTACTCTCCAGAGGAGAGTCATTGTGTTTGTCCCCTGGTCAATATGAGCTGCAGGAAGAGAGACAGAGCACCAGGAGCTGGTTGCAGTTTCACTGCAGAGGCCTCCTGCCTTTGGCTGTGCTGTCAGTGCGAGGTATATTGAGAAGGAGCACCCGTCAGGATGAAAGAATAACAGTAAGACACAGTGTTACACATCCACACACACTCACTCACTCAATCACTCACTCACACATTAAACATGCAGATTATACACAATGGTCTCGGTCTCCTGATTGCTATAGTGGTTTGGCAAGTCTATTTCAGAACTGGAGTAGGACCAAGCCTGCTCAGAAGTCCATCAGCGCACCACTGTATTAGGTCCTTCTTTTGAGTGGACTACACTGAAGCAGTCCACGATGTTACATACATTATAGAGCTCCTAATCTTTTCCCCAATAAATGTACAGGGTAGAAAATCCTCTGATGAACTTTGCATATCTGTTCTGGTCTCAGTTTTGTCCCTCAGGGGATATCAAAAGAACCTGAGATATCACTAGATATGAAACTTGACTATGAATGCACTAATAATTTGTCTCATCGGTGAATCTTGCAAAAACCATTATCCCCTCAGCGGGCTCCAGCTGGTATCCGTTCAAATCTTCAGTGATTGTTGAAACAGAAGATTATCTCTCGACCGCGATCGCTCACCGTATTTCATTAAAGTGAGCGGCAGTTTTCAAGCAATATCGCTTTCCATCTTCCCCGCTGAGCGAAAGCAAGGGGGACATTTTGGAGCACTGAGCTGCTAAAAGCATTTTCCTTGCGTCACGACTCCGTGTAACGTTTCAGTTGTGGCCATTTAACGTATGTTTAATGTCAGGTCCGGTGGCATTCGGAACCGCTCTGAGGTTGGCTAAGCTGCAGCAGAGACTGCTTTTTCTCTGGGACTGTCAGGTTTATGGCTTTTTGACCTACAATGCAAACACTGACATTACACTCACAATGGTAGCCAGGCTTGGTCTGGATTAACACTCTATTGCATGATGTTGCCATTACCTTATCTCAATTTTACTAAAAAGCAGTAATAGAAAATCTGTGCTTTCCTATTTAATTGTGAAAAAAGGGTCTTTTACTGTGACTATTGATTTATGACATCGCATGACCAGGAATCCTTAATATGCTGTTATTACCATATATTCCAAACACCAATTGAAGACGTATTCACTTACAGTATTTGTGAATATTGGGTCGTGGGTTTTTACTGAGTACAAGTTGGATTTGTTTGGACTTGTTTTTTTAATAAAAAGATGTTTCTTAGAGAAAAATTTATTTTATGGTGCTTTTTTAAGATTTTATGGTGTTAGGGTATGATTGTGCATTGTTACCATATGGCAACAATTTACCAAATGTCCCACTTAAAACAAAACAAAACACACACACACACACACACACACACACACACACACACACACACACACACACACATATATATATATATATTTATATATATATATATATATACACACACTATTTAAGCCATTTAAATAATAAAAAGACGCATTTTGATCATGCTTAAGTAATAAATCATGCAATAGAGGGTTTAAACAGCCAATGTAAACATAAATGAGTCTAATTCATGGTACCTAGAGGGCAAAGAAAGAAAAAGTGGAACTGAGCTGGCGGTAAAGAAACAATTAGACTGCAACGATTTCTTTATAGGATGTGCAGACTGCTTATATTGTGCTGTAAAGAAATCTCCTAAGTGAGTGGCACACAGTTAATGTCCCTAACCTCACAGCATTGCTGTCTTTTCTTGCAGTTAACCAATGAGCTGCGTACTTCAGGGGCTAGACCAGAGATTGTGGAGTTGCTGCATGTGCTTTCCAAACCCCATGTTCAGGTGAGGAGTGTGTCAGTGTCTGTGATGGTTGTTATGTTATTGCACTGAACATAAATCCACATTTACACTCAATACATAGTCCTGAATATTAACTGAACGATACTGGGGAAGGGAGTATGAAGAGGGGTTTGAAGCCCTTCAATACTAGGCTTCGATCTAGTGGAACTACCTTGAGTCCAGGAGTACCATCCAGTACCTTTGGGATGAGCTGGAATGGCGTTTGTGATCCAGATCCAATCATCCAACATCACTGTCTGATCTCATTAATGCTCCTGAATTCTCACTGCAGTGTTTCAGCATCTAGTTTAAAGCCTTCCCAGAAGAGTAGAGGCTGTTACTGCAGGAAGTGGAGACAAACTCCCTTTTACCCTAATACCCTTAATTCCAGAAGAAGCATTGGATGAACAAGCGTCTACAAACTTTTGGACATATGGTGCACGTTCCAAAACATTAGTAAACCTTTAGTATGATGTGATTAAGGATGGGTCTGCAATATTTTTGACAAAAATAATTTGTGTTCCTTGGATTACATGAATGACTTCATTTATCCTGGTGTCCAGAAAACATCTGTAATTGCAGGGTTCCCAAATGTCCTGGAAAACCTCTAAAACCTAGTTTTCCAGACACAGAAAACACCTGGCAAATAAGGAAATTAGTAAAATTTCTTTGAAATAAGTCAAGTCCTGGAAAAGTGTAAAGTTAAGCCATGGAGATTTCATATGTTAGCATATCGCTGTTGTAGGAAGAAAACCATGTATCTCCAAAATGGTAACTTTACAGGAGAAGGAAAAAACATACTTTACTGTAAATGGAAGTCAATGGAACCAGACTTTTTTTTACAAGTCATTTAGGGCTGCTTCTCGTGGCCCATTCATCCTGAAATTTATAGACAATATATAGAGCAACAGGTACTTTTAGATTACGTCAAAAACTGAAAAACGTCAAAAATGGAGATACAGGGTTTTCTTACGATATCAGTGATATGCTTAGCTGCTAATGGCAAGTACGAGTTTATACATACATACACACACACATATATATATATATATATATATATATATATGTATGTTATCATATATATACATACCGGGCGTCTCAACACAGCATCTATGTATTCGTCCACACGTGACAGTGTACTACTACAGTGTACATGTAGTAGTTTGAAATGCTACACTGTCACGTGTGGACGGATACATCGATGCTGTGTTGAGACACCCGGTAGAGCGAGATCACATTAACACGTCAGCTTCTTGCAGTTTATAACCGTAGCACTGCGTGTGCTACCCCAGGCTCAAGGATGACACTGGAGGCAGGATTCACAACTGTGGCAGCCATTACTTTAATTCCCAGAACACAAAAACAAACACAACAAACAAAACCAACACTCTGGTAAGATGGCCACTTTTCAGTGGCTTAAGCTAGCTGGACTTCAGTCTTTTTACTCATGCTTTTCAGCACCTCACTCTGTCGTCATGTGCTGGCTGCTGGCAGCTGGCTGCTGCTTGTCCCTCTCTCGTTCTGGTACCTCTCATCTCTTTTTAAAGGTGTTCATGCTGCCAGACAGATCAGTGTCAACTGGCTCTCATTAAGGGCAGCATGAGCACAGGAGCCGAGAGGGAACGAGAGGACACCCGAAGCGTGAGCACAGGAGCCGAGAGGGAACGACAGCCCACCGCTCCGCCTCCTCGTTACCACTCCCAGCTAGCAGCTCAGCCGCCTGGGTCAAACGTAGCGGCCTTGCTGCGTAACAGGGGGCGGGATCCGGGCGGCAGAGCACGGGATTCGCTTGTTCCTCAGGTGCCTCTCATAACCAGCACCAGCGTCATCCTCCTCCTACCGCCATCACTCCCGTGAGCCGCATCACTCTCATCCGTCGGGAGAGCTCAGGCTTGGCAATCCGCCCCCTCCACACTCTGTCCCTGGCCTCCTCACTGAGGTGCGCTGAGTGTTCGAGCCCCACCTTCCTGCCGGATCTCGCGGCCGTTATCATCGGGGCCCGGGGGGCTGGCGCATGCCTCAAAAACATTCACTTCTACTATTTTAGCAGGATTTGTGCTAAAATGATGATTGGCTGAGGAATGCCTTGTGTGACTGTGTGTCAGTATATCACTCAGTAAGGGCTGTTAGGGGTTTTGGCACTTTCGTGTCTTTTCAAGATGACCTTTAGTGAGCAACAGCTGTCTTGTATATTAGTGTATATAATGGAAATTTTCCTGGAAAATGTGCTGAAAAGAGTGGGAACCCTGGATTGGACAGAATGGTCATAGCACACAGTGGAGCGACCTGAGATTAGTTAGGGGCTCATACTGATAGTGCACACTTTGTAAGGTTGTAATGTAGTCCTACTGAATACAGTGGCTGTGCGCACGGCTCTGACACCCAGATATGCCACAAAAAAGCATAATAGTTGATTCCTTGTTTGGTGGGACTTTTATAGTAATCGGACAGGTTCTTGGGGTGAAAATCAATCTTAAGTATGATGTGCTTTTCCATCTGACTCTTCCTGGAGACAACACAAATAGTCTCTCAGTGAGCATCATTAGCATGGCTAACCATGCTCTTATGCTGGCCAATCGATACATCACAGAAACTTGGACTCCTTGAATTTAGAATTTACAACCATTTGTCTCTGTGTTTGCACGCTGTGAAGTTAGACCTCAGCATTTAACCCATCCATGCAGTGAAACACTCACATACATGCACGCTAGTGAACACACGCACAATGGGGCAGTGAGCACACTTGTCCGGTGCAGTGGGCAGCCCTATCCACGGCACCCGGGGAGCAATTGGGGGTTAGGTGTCTTGCTCAAGGGCACTTCAGTTATGGACTGACAGCCAAGGGATCGAACCGGCAACCTTCTGGTCACAGGGCCTGTTCCCTAACCTCCAGCCCACGACTGCCCCCAGTCCTGGACATGGAGATTGTTAATATGTACTGACTGGGTTGCAGTGTAGTCATAATAATACTAATAACAATATTGAGAATAAGAATGAGTATGTAGTGGAATGTAAACAAACAAATAAACAAGTAAATAAATCAAAACTTCACGTACCGAGTTCCCCGTAGAACTGCTGTGGAATGTCTCAGCCCATCCAGCATCTATTAACATAGGAACTGATGTGCTGTTCATCTATTTTTGGGTCCTTTTGGTCTAAAATAAAATACTAAAGCCCCAAACTGAGAGGTTTGAACAACAGCAGAGCAGCCCATGTTCTAAACCTGCTGAACATGACGAAGGTACACCTTAAAAAAGAGAAACTAGATGTTAATGACTAATATACTTGAGTAGAAGTTATCATTTGAAAACACTCATAAAACGTTCATTAAAATTGTACTTAAATACATGTAACTCCGTAAAATCCACCAATTACTGTCCACCTTTGACAACAACTGCTTACAAGTAATGATAATAACGAATCGTCTGCTTGAAAACTAGATTTAAGCTTGTTTCACTTCTCTTTCAGAACCTTCTCTCAGTGCACGATACTGTGGCCAAGAAAGATTATGACCCTAAACTTCCTCCACTGCCGCCTCTGCCTGCGGATGATGAGGAGGATAAGGAAGACTCTGTCAGGATTATCCGTCTGGTCAAAAGCAAAGAGCCACTGGTCAGTCTCTTTGGGGCAGTAAAAATACCTGGACATTCCTCATTCTTGCCCATTTCCCTTTATTGTTATCATTTGTCTTGTTATCATTAAATGACCACTAGCTTGTAGGAAATTTTTATCTATTGATCAGCCATAACACAACTCTTTGTTTCTACGCTCATTGTCCATTTTATCAGCTCCACTTACTCTATAGGGTCACTTTGTACTTCTACTATTACAGACTGTAGTCCATCTGTTTCTCTGATACCTTGTTAGCCCCCTTTAACCCTGTTCTTTTATGATCAGGACCACCGTAGAGCATGTATTATTTGGGTGGTGGATCATTCTCAGCACTGCAGTAACACTGACGTGGTGGTGGTGTCTTAGTGTGTGTTGTGCAGGTCTGAGTGGATCAGACACAGCAGCGATGCTGGAGTTTTTAAACATCTCAGTGTAACTGCTGGACTGAGAACAGTCCACCAACAAAAAATATCCAGCCAACAGCGTCCTGTGGGCAGTGTCCTGTGACCACTGATGAAGGACTAGAGGATGACCAACACAGACTGTGCAGCAGCAGATGAGCTATCATCTCTGACTTTACATCTACAAGGTGGACTGAGAAGGTAGGAGTGCCTAATAGAGTGGACAGTGAGTGGACATAGTGTTTAAAAACTCCAGCGGCACTGCTGTGTCTGATCCACTCGCACCATCACAACACACACTAACACACACCACCACGTCAGTATTACTGCAGTGCTGAGAATGATCCACCACCCAAATAGTGTCTGCTCTGTGGTGGTCCTGATCATAAAAGAACAGGGTTAAAGGGGGCTGACAAAGTATGCAGAGGAACAGATGGACTACAGTAAGTGCCCCTATAGAGTAAGTGGAGCTGATAAAATGGACATTGAGTGTAGATACAAGGAGGTTTTAATGTTATGCCTGATTGGTGTGTATGCCATTTATTTAACTCCATTAAAGTATTAAATACTGTGACTGGTGTTCACTTACACACTCACAGGTTGTGTGATCTTCAGAGAAAAGCATTGGCCAATAGAATGGGATACTCTGGAGCTCGATACAGAACCTTTGGGATGAGTTGGAGTGACCCAGAACTGAGCATCCAACATCAGTACCTGACTTTACTAAGGCTTTTAAGGCAGAATGCAAACAAATCCTCACAGCAGTGTTCCAACATCTAGCCTAAAGCCTTTCCAGAGAGGAATAGAGTCTGTTACTGCAAAGAAGAACAGACTCCCTATGAATACCCTCGATTTTGGCGGAAATGTTGGATGAGCAGAGACCATCAAATGTTTTCGAAATACATTTGCACATATAGTGTATTTCTATGAATTATCCATTAATTATCCCAGTATGGAGTTTTAAATACCCTAAAAAATCGTACAAAACAGATATCATTGTTTCCATCCTCGTTTACACAGAAGTAGTTTAATAACAATAGTCAAATAGGTTTGACTTTAAAGCCATCAGCTGACCATATCTAATATGTCCCTGTAGGAATTGCTTTGAAGGAAACCGAAATGATATGTGTGGTTCAAGCGATACAGGACGTTGTATGAGGGAGATTTTGATTGTAATCATCGTAATATTATGAAGCCACACAGATGGATGCAGGCTATAATAATGGGGAAGATCAGAAGGGAGCCTGGACCGCCCCTGCACGCTGCAGAACCTCAACAATCACTTTTTCCATCTCCCCACAGCACCATCTGCACTTAGGCTACATTGGTGTATCCTAGATATAGCACTTTGTGTACACATAGAGAACATTCTACAGCACTCTGGAGCAACCAAAAGCTTAAGTTTAACACGCATACTTGACAACAAGGTTTATCTTTTTATCTTTTTTCTTATTGACGCATGACGTGGCACCCATCCCAATCATGATGCATAACTAATAAAATGTTGTTACTCTTCCACATCATCTAACATCTGGCGAGTAATATTGGAGGGAGCTTGTCATTTATGAATGGAGCCTTTTTATGAATTCCAGAGTCAGAATGGAAAGTTTATCATCACTTCACAAAGGCTCCCAGTGTGCCATCTACATGCTCGACTGGGTGTTTTTCTTTCCTCCTTGTTTCTGCCACGACTGGGATGGGAATGGAGGACAATCAGATAAATCATTAGAGAGGCGTCACTTAATTCATCAGAGAATAACGTTTACATGCAGTAAATCACGGAGCAGTCAGGTAAAAATGCGCCAGACGTCTTAGTTAGTAACCGTCAAGAGAAATAGAGGATGGCCTGTTTTGGGCTGTTTGAGCGAGTCAGGGAGAAAAAAACCAATTTGATAGAGAAAACACAGAACACAGAACGAGATGTGTACCATGTGTCATCATGAATGAAAGAATTTAACATGTTTTTCTTTCCAACGCATTTTTTTTCCTGTATGCAGCTCACACTGACAAAAGTGACACTTTGAGCTGACCTAAGTTTCATTGTCTGGATAAAAACTATAGCATAATAGAAACCTCTTAACAATCTGTCCATCTATGTAGAGCTGTTAAGTAGATAAAATATAACATGCAGCCAGTACTCTGTCATCCACTCAGTAGCATTTTGACAATATGATACCAACAAATATGGTTCCACTTCTCACCACCAGCTTTCGTCTATGCCTCTTGGGTCTCCAATAACCGCCAGGAATGATTATGTGTTAAAAAAAAAAAAAAGAAGGCTGACTGTTGATGGTCAGACCCGAGCGTACATATGGACTCCATCAGATCTGCTCATGCAGATGCTGGGTCATCTTACTGATGATGAGTAATTGGACAGCCGTGGGGATATATAGCCCCTCCCTCCACTCGGATTGTTCACCCTCCAAGCATGTGATTTTCAGAGAGGCTTCATCCAGTCAGCCTATTTTTTGCACACCATGGCAAGTCGGCAGTAAACAGTGGGCCTCTGAGTTTAACCGTACCTTATGTATCATTGACGGTACAGTCAAAAACTTTGTTGATGTACCCTTTAACTCATTAAAAGCTGCCCCTTCCGGGAAGTCCGGCTGCATGCTTCTCTGCGTTGTCAGTAGTAAAATGAATCAGCATGTGGAACTGGAACCTCCGTTTCTGAGTAAGCATGCACACACATTCAGAATGCAACTCGGCATTCAACGATTGAAGGACTATCATTGATCTGTCTAACTAGACCAAGAATAAAAGGTGACTCAAGTGTGAAACGCAATGCAAAATTCAGAGACCACCTTTTCATTTATTTGATTTCAGTCAATATCTTGCCACCAACACTAAGTATTTGCATAAGAACACCAGAGGTGGACGAAGTACACAAACCATGTACTTGAGCTGCAGTAAAAGTAGAAGTTCCTCCCTTTAGACCTCCACTTGAGTAAAAGTACTAAAGTATTTATCTTCAAATGTACTTAAGTATAAAGTAAAAGTACTAAAAGAGTAATTCTGGCTCTGATCTGGTCCTGTTATCATTTTTATAACCAGACTGGCTTCATGAACTCATTTCAGGTGAAAGTCCTCCAGCGTCTCTCTTGGTAAACCAGTCTTTTAATAGAACGTCATTAATTAGTGATGCTGACGTCTATTAAAATGATCATAAAAACTATCATAATTTTAAGTGTACAATCAACCGAATGTTTTTGAGGTTTCTATTTGCACAACTTGGAGCTTTGTGAGTTGCTGTCACTTTTTTCAGTTTTGTGAAACTGCTGCTCTTTTCCAATAAATAAGATTTGACACAATTGACTTGATGTCATTTGGATGTTTCGCAGTTGTGATATTAGTGCAACCTGAATTTAGAATATTTTGGGTATAAAACCAGTACAATGTGTATATTTTGATGATTGACAACAACTTATATTTATAATAGTTGCAATAAACTTACGCAAGCAAGTTAGATCAGTTGTGCAACAGTTACTTTGACTTAAAAAGTTAAGTTACAGGTGCAGTACATATTGAGTGTCAAGTATTTAGGGTTTGTCTGTTGAACTTAAAGACGTGTTTGTTCAACTTAATACAGTATCACAAATTACTAAAAAAATTAGTTTAGAAAAAAATTCATTTCAGGCAACAAATTACCTCAGATGATTTGAGTAAACTTAACTTATTAGGGTTTATAGTGTACCCCTAGATGTGAACACGCAAAATGGAGGGATTAGGGCTAAGTGGTGGGGCAAGGGGTGAAATTGGATTGGACCTAAATCCGCAATTAGGATTACTTGGATTTTGAGAAGCAGAAAATACAGTCAACTTCCATGACTGAACTGAAGGCGTGGAAAAATATCCCTGCGGATTTCTTTGTAAAGTTGAAAGCAAGTCTCCAAAAAACAGTGAAAGCTGTAATAAAGACAGTTTGGACACACTAAATACTGAAAAAGTGTACAGTGCTGCTTGAAGGTTTGTGAAACCCAATTTTCTATATTTCTGTATAAATTTAATGTAATACTGGATCATTTTCCTCAATAAATAAGTGAAACTTTTCTTCTTTTAGGACGAATATATGCAGCAATCTAGAAATTTCTGAAGGGTTCACAAACTTTCAAGCACCACTGTAGTATATTTAGTTATATATAGAGTCTTATGTATAAGCATCTGTTAAACTTATCTGTTATATTTTCTACTTTTTTTTTTTACCTTGAAACATTAATAACGTGTTCTTAATGGTCATTTGACTGGATTCAATGAATAAAAGGGAGGTCTCTGTTATTTTACTTTATAAGATAATATAAGTTAATATAAGAGTTTTGAGCTCTCCTTTACATACCAGAATAAATGTGACAGCATTGAGAAATCATGATATTAAAGGACGAGACTAAAGATCTGTGCTTTCCTGCCTCGGTATTAAAGAGTTAAAAGACAGCACCTCTCATGATGAGGCACCAGAAGCTTCTCCAGAAGAAGATGTTATTTTGCACTCCTCACTGGGGCTCTGGGACCTATGATTAGAAACCGGTGGCCATTCTGGCCACTCCTTTGGTCAGAGACCCTCTCTGGGTCCTCTTTCCCTCCTGCATCAGCACTCCAATGCTGCCTGGTTGGGTTGACCACCAGATTCCCTTACTGTTTGCCATTCTGCTGCCTTGCTGGAGGCCGTGTGGGGCCATGAGGCCATGGAAGGAGATTTTCTGAGAGGCCCTTTACGGCCTGAATGGTTGTCTTTCCACACAGTTTGGACAGGAGTTTATTTTAGGAGCTTGCCTAGTTGTTGACATGTGTTTGAGGGCTTAACCTAAACAATTGTGGTTTAGGAGGCAATGTTCATCACAGTGGGCCCTTTGGCAGTGCTGGGAGTAGAAGTGCGCGGGATACAAAGTTTCTTACATGGACGTATTGTGCGGGGCTTTTCTTTAAGTAGGTGTGAGGTGAAAATGAGATCATGATAATTGATGTGGAATTGAGGCAAAACACTGTAATGCATTTTATTAATCAAGGCCAAATAAAAGCTCGAGGTATGGATTGAATGAACATGAAAGATTCATCATTTTGGGTGCTGATTTTCTTCTAATGTGGCTTAAAAGACATGAATCAAATGTTTGACATGCAATGTCAACAAACTGAAGGATTTTAACAACAGTTTCCTTGTCTGCATTTGAACTCTCTTTTCCCTCATTAAGTACATGTTTTCCTTTGGTCCAACTCTGTATTTAGCCTTCTATTCCTGCTGTGTAAACTTTAGATAAACAGAAACTTGTGACAGTGTTCACACTTAAGTTGCTAGTATGCCCTTTTATCGACTTTTAATACATAATATGATTTAACTGTTTAACACTGAGGCAAAAAGTGGGTATTTCTACTCTTCTTTATTTATTTTAGGCTAATTTCTGAGTACTGTTGACATGTTTTTTAGTACAGAGGGAACACAATCTGACAAAGTGGAAACTTTGTGTAGTATTATTTTACATGTAAGTACCTTTTCGAGCAAACACACACACGAATAAGACACACAACCACAACCTTTTCTGTCCGTTTTACCATCTTGGCTGTAAATATGACTCAGTATGTTCTGATGTACTAGCCTAGGCTAAAAATATAAGAGAAAACACAGACTCACTTTGCTCTGCTTTAAGCTTTAGCTCAGCTGTAGCTGCTTTTCTCGCATCTCAGGAAACTTTTTCCACAAAAGTAGAATAATGTCTTGTAAAATGTCTCTCAATGTTCGATTTTTATGAGGCTGAAGTCGCTTCTCATTCACCAGTTTCTTGTTCTAATGTTCCCGTTCTACCTTATCCTACCTGAAGTGCCAGAATGTACCTGATGCACCATTTAAGGTGGAACTGGAACATTAGAAGCTGTCTTCAACTTCGCTACTTTTTTAGTGTTTGACAGTTTGTCTCGTTGCAGATTAAACGTATCAGGAAACCTTTTAAGTACAAATAAATCCATTATTATCATTGTTCATCTCAAATCCTCTCTTTCTCTTTTTGTTAGCTACTAGCAAGGTGAGACTGTTGCCTGCATTGCTATAGTGATGAGCAGTCTGCATGCCAACCAACAGCATTTAACAGTATTTATTATTAAAACTATGTTAGATCAATCAGCAGAGCTTTATTTTACTGCAAAGGAGGATTATTTTATATTTACCTAAAAATCGAACACTGCAAGAGTTACATGTGGCTCCAGAGCTGCATGTTGCCAACCACAGATGTAGTTAAACAACACCTTCTGTGGAATAGTAGCATCAGTGATAGTTATAAGTACCTCATAACTCCATGTAAAATCATTTCTTGCACTCCACTCATTCTGTGTTGTAGGGAGCCACCATCAAAAAAGATGGCATTGGTGGCATTGTGGTAGCCCGGATTATGAGAGGAGGCGCTGCGGACAGAAGTGGTGAGCAGTAGCATGTCCTATGCACTTCCCATGTCTCAGTGAAAAGGTATTCTTGAAGTGTTCTTTGTTTATTATACCAAATTCTTTGGTTTAATTACCATTAGGTATCTTGAGGTATATTGAGTTTTGCCGCAATTCGATTAAACTTCATTTTGGTGTGACTTTTAACAGCAAATACGCAAATATGAGTGGAAAACCTTATTTCCACAACAGTATAGATGATAATTCAGTGAGATATTTCCATTTGATATTTTATTTTTGGCCAAAACATGACTACATACATTATTGAATATTATTAAAATGCATCATGCCTATGAGATCAATTATAATCAAATTTAACATTCATCAATCAAAATAAATGCAGTTGAATCAGTGCCTTTTTACGCCGATGCTAAATACAATAGCCTTTCCATTTGGTCTCCGAGAACATCAGCTGCATTCTCCTTAGGTCATTGTGTCTGTAAGAAGCTCAGCTAGCTTGGGTTCTCATTGAATTAGGTCTTATCCACGAGGGGGACAAGCTCAGGGAGGTCAATGGAGTTCCAGTGGAAGACAAGAGACCAGAGGAGATTGTCCCCATACTGGTACGTGTCTCTTTATTGTACTGTAGGCTATGTGTTTGTTTCTGAGCATTTTCCCGTGGCCCACGGCTCTGTTTTCTATTTATTCTCATTTGGGATTCAATCTGATGTTCCAAATCTGTACTTTGTGTGAGGTTCCAATGGAACAGCATCTTGCTTTCACATCTTCCAGGCCAAGTCAGATGGGGCAGTAACCTTCAAAGTAATCCCAGGCACCAAAGAAGAATTGGAAGCTGAAGACACCAAGGTAGCATGTGTCCCTTTATCAAAATTACACTGTTTGTAAGGCACAGCTTTCTATAATTCAGTTTGCACCACCAGATAATCAGGACCAAATGCAGAGGGAAATTTGGTTCAGCATCAAAGAGTGTTTGTGGATTCTTCTAGATTTTTGTCAGGACGCTTTTTGACTACAACCCAAAAGAGGATCCCGCTATTCCATGTAAGGATGCAGGCTTGGAGTTCAGAAGAGGAGACGTGCTTCAGATTGTAAGCCAGGAAGACGACACTTGGTGGCAGGCCAGAAGGCATGAGGATCCCAACCTTAGAGCTGGACTGATCCCCTCCAAGCAGCTTCAAGAAAGGTGAGGGAAGTCCAAGGCCACACGGAATAAAAGTCATGCATTGACTTTACTCTGTTCAAATGTGTATGTCATTTTCACATATATAAAATACTCTATATTGCCAAAAGTATTCACTCACCCATCCAAATCATTGAATTCATGTGTTCCAATTACTTCCATGGCCACAGGTGTATAAAACCAAGCCCCTAGGCCTGCAGACTGCTTCTACAGACATTAGTGAAAGAATGGGTTGCTCTCAGGAGCTCAGTGAATTCCAGCGTGGTACCGTGATCGGACACCACCTGTGAAACAAGTCCAGTCATGAAATTTCCTCACACCTAAATATTCCACAGTCAACTGTCAGTGGGATTATAACAAAGTGGAAGCGATTGGGAACGTGGTCAGCCGTGTAAAATGACAGAGTGGGTCAGCGGATGCTGAGGCAGTTAATGCGTAGAGGTCACCAACTGTCTGCAGAGTCAATTGCTACAGACCTCCAAACTTCATGTGGCCTTCAGATTAGCTCAAGAACAGTGTAGAGAGCTTCATGGAATGAGTTTCCACCAAGTGCAATGCAAAGCATTGAGTGCAGTGGTGCAAAGCGTCACCACTGGACTGGAGCAGTGGAGATGTGTTCTCTGGAGTGATGAATCACGCTTCTCCATCTGACAATCTGATGGATGACTCTGGGTTTGGCGGTTGCCAGGAGAACGGTACTTGTCTGACTGCATTGTTCCAAGTGTAAAGTTTGGTGGAGGGGGGATTATGGTGTGGGGTTATTTTTCAGGAGTTGGGCTCGGCCCCTTAGTTCCAGTGAAAGGAACTCTTAATGCTTCAGCATACCAAGTCGATTTTCGACAACTTCACACTCCCAACTTTGTGGGAACAGTTTGGGGAGTTTGGCCTCTTCCTGTTCCAACATGACTGCACACCAGAGCACAAAGCAAGGTCCATAAAGACGTGGATGAGCGAGTTTGACGTGGAAGAACTTGACTGGTCTGCACAGAGTCCTGACCTCAACCTGATACAACACCTTTGGGATGAATTAGAGCGGAGACTGCGAGCCAGGCCTTCTCGTCCAACATCAATGTCTGACCTCACAAATGTGCTTTTGGAAGAGTGGTCAAAAGTTCCCATAAACACACTCCTAACCCTTGTGGAAAGCCTTCCCAGAAGAGTTAAGGCTGTTATAGCTGCAAAGGGCAGGCCGACATCCTATTAAACCCTATGGATTAAGAATGGGATCTCACTCCAGTTCATATGCGTGTGAAGGCAGACAAGTGAATACTTTTGGAAATATGGTTTATCTTCCCAACAAAAGCTGCTCCCAAAGATGTCATTGACAGCATGTTCCCTTTCAAAAAGACAGAAACATTCAAACAAGCGACTACGCAAACTCACCTCAGCTTCCTCACTATTTGTGGGCATCTTAAATAAGTTTCCAAAACAGTAGTTACAGTGAAAATGGGACTCCTAACAACAGTGCAAGTACTTGGCAGACCACCAAAACTGCCCCCATCTTAGCAGATTTTGCGATTGCTGCTTTTCTCCGAATGCGTTCAGCTGTCCTATGATAGTGAGCGGCACTTTGAAAAGATGTGGTGGCGCTTCAAAGGTCTTGGAGCAAGCCTGTGTTAGCCATCCACCTCCTAACGTTGATAGTATCATGTGAAAAGAGGAGTCCTAACTAGCGAGAGGAGAAGACCAAATTGGGGGAAAACTGGGCAAAAATTTAAAAAAGCTTTCGTCTTTGAGAGAGAGGAGAAAATCAAGCTGCTTCAGATCTGAAAACACATGTGGATGTCCATCCTTCCACTTGTTTGGAGACTTCTGTTGTAATTTTCTGTTAAATATGTTTTCTGCTTTTTTCTGACATTGAAAAATGAATAACGTCTTGCACAGGACTGCGTGTTTTAATGTTGTCAGTTTCCCTGATAGCATGGAATGGTACAGACCCAGTGAACAGGAAAGGGAAAAAATGTTTTTCAACCAGTCAAATTTTGTGGTCGGGAGCAAACTGATATTTAATCCATCAAAACAGTTATTGGAATAAATTTGTAAGCTGAAAGACGAAACTTTATTCATTAAATATATTTTCTTCACGTTGAAATTCACGAGTCGAGTAAATTCAGTGCGTGACTTTTCGGTGTGATAAAAGCAAATAAACAAAGAGTGATACCAACACCACTGCAACAGCATTCTCTGTTGTCAGGTTCCCATTCAAACTCAATCAATCAGAGCCAAGCTCAGTCGCTGCTCCTCTCATCATACCGTCCAAGGAGATGAGACATGGTCAGTGGCAGACAGGCACAAATGCTCAGTCTATCAGTCAAAAACACATGTCTCATGAGAGCCGCAAAGCATCCTCATCCACATTTTAGGAGCCCCATCCATTACATTCAGACAGGTATGTACTGGCTTCCAAACAATGATGGGAATTTCTCAGGCAGCTGCTCTATTCGCTATTAGTGCATCTGCCCAGATCAAGTAATCACGCAAAATAATGGCACAGGTGCTGATGCGCTTTGGACACAGAGTGGATGGAAAATCGTGCGGCGCTCAAAGCCGATGATGTGTATTACAGATTTTAGGTCTAGTAGCAGTTTCTTGGCAACCTTCTATGAACCTGGATGCGGAGGTTTTCAGCAGGCTGTGAATTGAGGCCTTTGTGTTTTAAGTTTGGTGGAGAGAAGCACGGAGTGCACTGCATGGAGAGGGAAGGTCATGGATCTGGCTATGAATGCGACGGTTTCAGATTAGCCCCTGTGTTCTCTCTGCAGGAGAGTCGCTTTGCAGAGGCCCGAAGCCCTCTTCCACCCAGCGAGAGTGCCAAAGCCAAGCGCCGGTAAGCTCATTCATGTGTGATGATGACCAGATCTGTATCACAGGCTACCTAAGGACAATGCATACTGAACAGATAAGAGCAGTGCTGCTTGACAGTGAACAGTACGATGCCCACCAACAACGACCCCTTTCGCTGTTCTACTTCACTACAGCTAAATGATGTGTTATGTCATGAACTATGCAACAGATGTATTTTCTAATTTGGGGTACGAAACATTCTGCGCCACCCGTGATGAAGTCAAGTCTGAAGTAGTGCGTATACTGTGACTGACACAATCCCGGTTAGCAAGAGTACCCTAGCCAGCACATAGCAATCTAACTACAACACTTTAGCTGTATAAATACCTGTAATCTATCAATGTAGATCCTGAATTGTTTCAAATTTAGTAGCAACCTACAAGACTGGTTATGAAACTACAGTAACATTAGTATCAAAGTGGAATTCCACTGATTTTTAAAAAATTGTACATCATTCACTTGTTAAGAAGTAAGTCATTCAGAGTGGTTCGATGTGAGATGGTTAATATTAGTCAAACTTTGTGGCACAGTGTTGGTGATAGGAACCAGGGGTCACAATGTCTACAAAACAAATCCAGCCATTTTATTTACTGTCTAAAATGACCAGTGTACGTACATGTATCGTGTTATTTTTTATTATGTTCTTTGAGTACATTTTGCCCTGCATGTACCTCACCACCATGAATGGATTTAAAAATGATCTTTTAGGCCAAAACCTTCTATTATTACACGATTTCATGGTAAAACTTACTGAGTAGGCCCTTTCAGGGGCATTACGTAACGAGTGGGAGCGATGATGAGGTGGACGCACATGCTGAGAGAAGCGAGATTTATTAAGGGCAAATCCATTATCAGGGTCAAAACAGCCCAGGGTCGACGAGCCAACACGGAGAGGTCGTGGAACAGACATGACGAAAATAAACACAGACTAAACACACAACAGAAGTCAGAACATACAACACCAAACAATACCATACAAAGACCAAACAGCACAAAGACCAGCAAACTCACAGGTGAAAACACAGGGCTGAAGTGCAGGGAAACAACGAGGGTTGACAATACACAGGTGGACAACACAGATGAGAGCAATCAAGGGCGGAGTCAAGAAACAAGGGGGCAGGACAGGGAAGAATCAAAACAAAGAAACCCAAAACAAAAGCACATGGAGGACTGGGAGAGGCCAATCATGATCTGGTTCCTGTCACAGAGGCCAATCTGGTTCCTGTCACTACCACTGTGATCAATTCAGGCTCGGTATGTTTCTCCAGAACAGACCACTCTGAATGTTACAATTATGGCAACATTGGAAAAATTGGTGGAAGTCTCCTTTAACTAACCAGGATTGGTTGATCAGTCGGGACCAGGCAAGCACACAAATATCTCACTCAAGGATTTTCTTGCTGCCGCAACAGAGCAGAAAAGAGTATTTTTCTTTGGAACTTTGATGTTATGGAGATGCTGAAGTGGCGCTGACTACTTTTTCATGTTCAGTTCTACTGCCAGCCTAAAGAAGAGGGAGGCAGAGTTTTATTTCCGTGGCTATCAAGAACTCAGCTTCAGTGTTAATTTGCTACTTTTCACTTAAAACAGTGGTAGTGGCCGCTTGTGTGAATACCTCATGCAATGAGCATTTTTAAGTGGAGTGAAAGAAAATAAGAACACTTTAGTGATTACCTATTGGATATTTGGCTTGTTCCTGCATATCACAGTCATAGACTATACCTCTGACCTAATGTCTATTTTTCAAAATTAAGAATTCATCCAAAAAAAAAAACATGCATTCTCTTTAGGCTCGAGTGTTCTTCATCATGTCTGAAGACATACCGGCAAAAAACCCAACACTTTGAGAGACTGGAGCAGCTAAGATAGCAAGGGACCATGGCTGAGAGATGGAGATAGATGGAGATTAATGGAGCGAGTTTGAGCCAGGGCTGTAGAGCGCCTCTCTCTTGAGACGTGAGTGGGACGAACAAACTTGATAGCGCTCAAGGAAGTGCTGTAAATCCCAGTTGCTCTGCTGGACACTTTAAAAAGTGTTTTACTGTGTGTGAACAACACGTCCACCTCGAAAGCCCGGAAAGATCTGTGCTCAAGGTCATCAGGATTGTAGTTCCTTTTGCACACACCACTGTTCTGAGACTTCTGAGCACACTCACTTAAGAAGTGGCATTTTTCTCGCCACCGCATTGATTAGTGTGATGCAAATAGTTGGCAGAAAATATTATGTATGTACCCTTTTTTTTCAAAATAGGAATCAGTTGAATTTGCTGAAAAAAATATGTATGTACAGTGTAAATTGAAATATTATTAATTAGACATGAAAAATGACTTTTAGACATTTTATTCAAGATTTTAATATTTTGGGAATGACAAATGGTAAATATGGAAAATTATGGATGTTAATTAGCACTTAAATCCTGGTGCTAATCAGCTTTTTTGGGTTATTTTAAAGCCATCTACAGCACTTTTCATCATTCTGGACCCATCTAGTGTTTCTTCATTTTGGCTGACTTCAGAGTATTTGAGACCTGTAAGGTGTTAGAGTATAAGCATCGTTTATAATCGTTCTATACATGTCAATCAAACTCATGGATAATGCTCAGAACTCATCCCAGACTTCGTCCTGAACCGTACAGTTCAGGCACTTGAATCAGCCTGTGCTTTCAAAACTGACAACTCTATTTCAGTGGATTAAGTGAATGTTATTGTAGTTTGCCATAAAATGACCAATACAGTTAAAGAGAAAAAAAGCAGATGGGTGGATGCGGTCTTATCTGGAATATTCGTCTCATCTTGAAAAGTCATCTCACATCTGTTCAAAGTCAGTCTTATAAAAGCCCATCTGTGCTGGCTGAAGAGAGAGAGAGAGTGACAGCTGCCCTGTAAGTCAGGACCTTTTCACACTGGTGACCGCAGAGGACGCAAACACACATTGATTTGTTTTCAAACCCTGTCAAAATTTTTACATTTCAGTTCAAATATTTGTCAAATTCAGTGAAAAAAAGGCACATTCAAATGTAGAAATTGTTAAAATGTTAAACGCTATCTGCCGTGGCACTCACCACGTTCTTGACCCATTATCATGTAGATGATGGGTACCAGGCACATGGTAGAACATGGCATAAATAAACAAAACAACAATATCAGTCTGTTTTGGCATTAGTTTAGTTTTAAAATGTTTGGGGATATTTACAAACATCCACCAGCTCTTCAGTAAATCAGTCAGTCTGAACAAAGTGATATGTTTACTTTATAAGCTGAATAAAGCTAAGAGGCAGAAGCACGTCTACTGCAGATGGACCAGCCGGCGCTCCAAAGGTGGGTATATTGTAGCACAGTAAGCCAGCACTCATGCAGTATTTATAAGGTAGTGAAGCTGCTAGTTTAACTCCTTTATGAAATGCTGACCTAGTTATGCAGCCAGCCACTTGGTTTATAGAGTTTTCATTACGCTTGGTATGCCTGCACATTTTCACTGACCACTCTATTTTAGCTTTAAGAGCAAACATGATAAGACCGGAATGGGGGATTTTAGGATGTCATACTTTTTCCAACTACCCCTTACCGACCCTCGCCCATCCCACTTTGAGATCCATTCATTTCTAAAAGCCATGAGCTTCATTTGCAGCTGAACTCACTAATGTATCCTACTTGCATCTAGAAAAATTATTTATTTAATATTCTTATATATTTTAATATTTGATGAATAAGCAGAAGTAAAATTTGTATTTATTTTCTGATCCCAAATGACAGACCAAATGTAACCAAAAAGAATTGATTTTATTCATTAAACAAGCACACACAATCTCATTGATGTGAAGCACCAAAAACTGGTTGAGAGTTAATAGTGCCCCTTGTGGAGACTCCTCTGCCTGCTAAATGTGAGTGAGTGAGTGAGTTACCTATGTAATTACTTAGTTAGTTAGTTAGTTAGTTAGTTAGTTAGTTAGTTAGTTAGTTAATTACAAGTCCATGAAGTGCTTTGCATCTAATTATGAAACACTTTTGTAAAACTTTGGTTCTCCTAACGAGGAAAATTTGTGTCCTGAAAATGTACAAAAAACAATCACACACACAGGAACTGAAATCTGGGACAAACCACAAGGTCACATGAATGCTACCTGTTAAAGCTGAACCTCTGTGTTACCACTTTTACTGCCCCCTAAACAGCATGAACCTCAGTCTGCTTTAGAAAACTCCAGGTGAAAACATGTCAAAGATGAATACAGCTGGATCACAGAGAGCTGGCAGTTTCCAAAAGCCACTGTTTTTGCCTTGCGCCAGTATGGTGGGTTTGAATGTCGATGGCCTGCTCTCCCTCTGTCACTGTGTCCTTAACCAAGGCCATGCAAACACGGTGTGAGCTTTGGCCTCCTACTATACCCAAGATTCCCTTTTTACGACATAAAAGCATGTTCTTCCTCTTCCAAGATAATTTGGCTTTCTCTACTCTTTCCGTTTTTACAGCACATCCCTCACCAACCCTGTTATCATTACAATGTTTACATCCAAGAGGGCAGCAAAATGAAAGAGCAGCGATGCCCAGAGGTGTCTGGCTATGTTAAGCCAGTCCAGCCAGTCGTACGTTCTGTTTCTGTGATGTTCCAAATATAGGCATTAAAAATGCCATCACCAGCACACAGATTATACAGCCGAATGATTGATGAGGTGCATGACGTCAAGTTTTTTCATGTTTTTTATAACAGATGACCGAGTTCAAAACCATATGAACTCAGTAAATGTTTCATGTATATTGTCTAAGCGCATAACAGGCATAACATGATGACCACCTCCTTGTTTCTACGCTCACTGTCCATTTTATCAGCTCCACTTACTGTATAGCTGCACTTTGTAGTTCTACAGTTACAGACTGTACTCCATCTGTTTCTCTGATACTTTGGACAGTCCACCAACCAAAAAATATCCAGCCGACAGCGTCCTGTGACCACTGATGAAGGACTAGAGGAGGACCAACACAAACTGTGCAGCAGCAGATGAGCTGTCGTCTCTGACTTTGCATCTACAAGGTGGATGGACAATGTAGGAGTTTCTAATGGAGTTGACAGTGAGTGGACACAGTGTTTAAAATCTCCAGCAGCACTGCTGTGTCTGATCCACTCGTACCAGCACAACACACACTAACACACCACCACCACATCAGCGTTACTGCAGTGCTGAGAATGATCCACCACCCAAATAGTACCTGCTCTGTGAGGGTCCATGGGGGTCCTGACCACTGAAGAACAGGGTAAAAGGGGCTAACTAAGTATCAGAGAAACAGATGGACTACAGTCTGTAACTGTAAGTTAGAAATATGACAAGAAGAGTCAGGAGACTGGAGCTTCGGCGTTGACTGGAGTTTATTTCCACATACAGAGTATGGATGAGCATGGGCACAGCCTGGTCATCAGTGTATCACCGGTCTAGTCTGGTCAGCAGTCCATTCTAGTCCAGTCTTCAGTCCAGTCTGACAAGACTATTTTGGAAGGACCTTATATACATTGAAAACTAAGGGGGAGCAAGGAGTGGGAAAAGGAGTTTGAGAAGGGATAAGGAGGGCTTGTAGAAGGAGAATATGAGTAGAGATGTACGGGGTAGAGATAAGGGGGGGTGATTGTTGTCATCTTAAGGTCGTGAGACAAAGGGTCATTTCAGTACAAACAAAAGTGATCAGATGAGGTGAGAGTGCGACCGGTTTCACCTTTCTGCCATTTGCTTAAACTCTACAATGAACATGGTAGCATAAGGGGAAACAACATACAGTGAGTCCAAGAAGTATTTGATCCCTTGCTGATTTTCTTCGTTGGCCCACTAATAAAGACATGATCATTCTATACTTTTAATGGTAGATGTATTCTTACATGGAGAGACAGAATATTAAAAAGAAAATCCAGAAAATAAATCTAAGGAATATATATTAATTGATTTGTATTTCATGGAGTGAAATAAGTATTTGATCCCTTAGTATTCATTAGCAGTTCTGGCTTTTACAGACCAGTTAGACACTCCCAATCAACTTGTTACCTGACCTGAAGCCACCTGTTCTCACTAATCACTTGTGTGAAAAACACCTGTCCACAGAATCAGACAGATCACACAGGTTTCAAGTCTCCAACATGGGTAAAACCAAAGAGCTGTCACAGGACCTCAGAGTCAGAATTGTTGACCTTCACAAAGCTGGAATGGGCTACAAAAAGTAAGTAAGGTGTTGGATGTGAAAGTAACAACTATTGGTGCAATTATCAGAAAGTTTAAAGAGTATAACATGACAATCAACAGACCTCGGCCCGGTGCTCCAAAGAAGATTTCGCCTCGTGGGGTGGCAATGATGCTGAGAACGGTCAGAAATCGTCCTGCAACCACTCGGCAGGAGTTAGCAAATGACCTGAAGGCAGCTGGGACCACAGTTTGCAAGGAAACAATTGGCAACACTTTGCGCAACAATGGATTCACATCCTGCAGTGCCCGAAAGGTACCCCTGCTGAAGGGAGCACATGTGGAGGCGCGCCTCAAGTATGCCAATGATCATTTGAAAGATGAACCAAGTTATTGGGAGAAGGTTTTGTGGTCAGACGAGACCAAAATTGAACTTTTTGGCCTCAACTCCACCCGCCATGTGTGGAGGAAGAAAAATGCTGCCTATGACCCCAAGAACACTGTGCCCACCGTCAAGCATGGAGGTGGAAGCATAATGTTTTGGGGGTGTTTCTCTGCCAAGGGTACAGGGCTACTTCACCACATCACTGGGAAGATGGATGGAGCCATGTACCGCACAATCCTGAGGGACAACCTCCTCCCCTCTGCCAGGGATCTGAAAATGGGCCGTGGTTGGGTCTTCCAATATGATAACGACCCTAAACATACAGCAAAGGCAACAAAGGATTGGCTCAAGAAAAATCACATTAAGGTCATGGAGTGGCCCAGCCAGTCGCCAGACCTCAATCCGATCGAAAATCTATGGAGGGAGCTGAAGGTCAGAGTTGCCAAGCGACAGCCCACCAACCTTCGTGATTTAGAGAGGATCTGCAAAGAAGAGTGGGCCAAAATTCCCCCTGGTGTGTGTGCTAAACTTGTGGTTAACTACAACAAACGTCTCACCGCTGTGCTTGCAAACAAAGGCTTTGCCACTAAGTATTGAGTGTGTTTGGCAAGAGGGATCAAATACTTATTTTCCTCATTGAAATACAAATTAATTAAAATATATTCTTTAAAATTATATTCTGGATTTTTGTCTTGATATTCTGTCTCTCCATGTTAGAATATATCTACCATTAAAAGTGCAGAAGGATAGTGTCTTTATTAGTGGGCAAACAAAGAAAATCAGCAAGGGATCAAATACTTCTTGGACTCACTGTATATTGAGAATATTTTCTCTTAGCTGATAAAATTGACAATGAGCGTAGAAACAAGGAGGTGGTCATAAAGTTACGTGTGATCGATGTATAGCATATTGTAACTATCATGAGAAAACCCCATATCTCTAAAATGGTAACTTCGTAAGAGAGCAGAAGTTTTGATCTTAACTTTAATGTAAGTTAATGTTATAAGATTTTATTTAACCTCATTTTGGACCCTTTTCTTGATCCATTTTTGAAATGTTCACACAGTTCAACGCAAGCGGCATTTTCAAGAGATGTGAAATAGATGGTTGAAAATTTAGAAGATATTGCTGTGTTGATCATGTAAAGTACCATGTACTCGTTTTATTTATTTAATTTCCAGTCAAAACGTCCATTAAGTATTCATAAGTGAGCATTTTCAGCGTTAGAAAACCAGTAGAACACTTTCTTTGAAGAGAAATTACACAAAGGCCTCAACAACTAAATATAGAATTGCTCAGTATTTTGTGTGGCCACCTGTTGCCATAACAGCTTCCATTCTTTTCAGGAGGCTCGCTTTCAGTTTTTCAATCTGCAGGAATATTTTTCCTCACCTCCTCTCAGAAGTTGGTTTAGCAATTTTTGTTTCAGTAATCCCAAACACACTGGTCTCTGGTGGGGTCAACAGGTCCATTGTTCTGAGGGCTCCAGCAGCTTCTTTGTGTGATCTGTCCATCTCCTTTTCTCAGTGAGGTTCTTCTTGACAGCTACACGTCCTTTCAGACCCACCGCTCTGAAGCTTTAAGTGCTGTTTATCTGATGGTGGCAGCTTTGGTGGTCCGATGGGTCTCGCATGGTTGTTAAGAGGCCCATTTTCTCTGTAGCTCTTAATCAATTTTTGAACTCCAGATTTGTGAAACTCTTATTTTTTCACTTATTTTCCTTTGGCTTTCTCCTTCCTTCTGCAAGTGTTATCTTCTATTTAACATCTCCTGAAAATGAAGACCTTTTTGACTGGAAATTAAAAAAAAAAACCTACCTAAAAGACCTCACACTTTTCATTGTATGACTTACATGTGTAAAGCTTTTGATGAAGGATTCTCTCTCTCTCCCTCCCTCTCTCTCTCTCTCTCTCTCCCTCTCTCTTTTGCCCTTACTCTACAACCCCTCCCTCCACCCTCTCACTCACACTGAACAGACAATGAGGAAGGTAATTCATCCTTTCTTTGTACCATGGATTATTTGCTCACCTGTAATTTTCCACTATTTCAGGCTTAAACGTTTATATCATGTGAAAAAACAGTAACATAGAAATTTCCCCTCTTTCCCTTTCATCTGTGGAATTACGGGCTACCACCTCCCTCACTCACAATTATCATTGTTTAATTAAAAAGCACTCTTTCTTTTCTTTCTCTGTCCTTCTGTCACATGAAAAGAAGATGCAGACTATGGGGCCATAAGCGGAATACACATAGGTGAGGACTTTATTTTATTTTGTGTGTGTGTGAAAATATCTACTCGTACATTCGTACATTAACCTCAATATAAATCTTTAGTCACTTGAGACATTCTGTTCAAGTTTTTTTTGTACTAAATTGCAGTTACAGATCAATTCTATTCAAATCTCATCTGTTAATACAGGTTTTCCTTTGCGACCAGTTATTCTTATTGTGTTTTCAGTAGAGCTGTCAAGTGATTAAGCCAGTGGTATTAGTTGCATTATTTTATGTAATTAATTGTGACCAATCAGATCTGTATGATTTGCTTAAATTAGAGCTGAAAGGAAAGCAGTGCATGTTGTCATCACACTCTCATTTATCTCACAGCTTGTGGATTCTTGTGGAGCGTTCCACTTTATATACCACAGGTGTCCTGCAAGCACTGTCCAGCATAGACGTTTAAAAGACACTTAACAGCTGCATTTGAACACAATGGCTACTATTTTGGATTATATCATAGCAACATTCCTCACGCTGCAGCTGGGCTTCAGCCTCCACTGTTACAGATGCTTTGCTGAATTGAGTTAGAAAAATATGGTAACTGTTAAAAATGGTGTTAATAACTTATCATGTTAATTAACTTTGAGCAGCCCCAATATTCTCACATAGAGACCTAGGCCCAGTCCCATTTCGTATTTACATCCCTACCCCTTGCTTTTGAGTGTGACCTTGCCTCTTAAACCGGAGTTACAAGGGGTAATGTTTGAAATCTTCCCCTACAAAATGGGACATTACTTCTTTAACAGGCTACTAGCGCTGCTCTGTAGGCGACCCTGCCCGTCTGCAGTGACAGCAGAAGAGGGTAAAGTTCAGCTCCTCACTGCTGGGCTTTAGTTACATTTAGGGAATTAAATGCCTTCAAAGAGGGAGGATGTGACAGTTATTTATCGTTGCACACGCCTAATTCTACAGTGACATGAAGCTGAAGTCAGCTGTTCGCCAGCTTCTTGTTCGAATTCTCCTGTTCCACCTTAAATGGTACAGCAGTTCTGATGCCTGAGGTGCCAGAATGTAATTGCTGCCCCATTTAAGGTGGAAGACATCAGGATACTACTACTGATTTGGTCCCACTTTATATTAAGTGCCTCTATAACTGTGTAGTTACACATGAATAACATATGCAACAACACTGTAACTACTGATGATTTAGGCAATGTTACAGACGGATTACAGAAGGACAGCCTGTATCTTTTACACAGGAACTTTCCCGTAGTGTTAAAGCTACACTTTATATTAAGTGGACAGCTCCTGTGTAGTTGTTATGTAGATGTAGATGCTGTGTAATAATGGAGGGGTAATATAGACGTCACTTTGGGAAATGCAACACATTAATTAATGTCATATAAGTTCCATGTTAATATAAGGAGTCGTGTGCTGTTCTGTCACATATACATACAGACTGGTTTAAAGCTGAAACTGGTTACAGCGTCACAGCACTAGCAACAGAAATGCTATCTAAATGTTATGAAAGCTGGCAGATACAGTGGTAGTAATGTCTTAATGGAAGTCATTACAGACTTCCTTTTACTGCTGAGCAAAAATGCTGTTCCAGTCTGATTACAAGTGTAATTACATTTGTGTTATTACCCTTGTGTAGTTACATGAGAGAGAACAGGCTGTTACAACTATTAAGATACAGTAGGGCAATTACAAGGCAAAACTGAAGTCGATACACATGTGTAAATACATAATGTGTACAGCTGTAATCGTGACCACATCATTAGTAGTTACAGTGTTGTTACATATGTTGTTCACATGTAATTACATAGTTGTTAGAGACACTTAATATAAAGTGGGACCACTGATTTTGTTATGCTTGTTATGAAGAAAAGGACTATAATACATTGAAACAACAACTAAATGAAGACAATACAATGGTTATCGTATTTGTTTAGCGGAGAAAAGGCTCACATTTGTGGGTTACTTTGGTCGCTCACACAGCCATCTTGCCGGTTTTTCTTTTTCTCTTAATACTGTCTGGAGTTGTGTCTCTGAAAAACCTTCAGTTGGAGGGCCAGGCAGCCCTAACACTTTGCCCTACCCCTCTATCGCAACACAAATACGGGACACACTACCCCTAGGCGTGAACTAGAAAAACAGAGTGCTAAGGGCTAAGTGGTAGGGGCAAGAGGTGAAATGGGATCAGGCTTTAGCAAACGCTAAGACTAAAACTCATAAATGTGCAATAATAATAGTTTTATTAAGTGATACTTTTTTGATCCCACAACCGGGGAAATTCCACCTCCACATTTAACCCATCCGTGAAGTGAAACACCACATACACACCAGTGAACACACACACTAGGGGGCAGTGAGCACACTTGCTCAGAGCGGTGGGCAGCCCTATCCACGGTGCCCGGGGGAGCAGTTGGGGGTTAGGTGTCTTGCTCAAGGACACCTCAGTCATGGACTGTCGGCCCTGGGGATCGAACCAATAACCTTCCGGTCACAGGGCCAGATCCCTAACCTCCAGCCCACGACTGCCCCAATATTATGTTAGCAGATAGAATCCTTTGCATGCAAAACTTGAAATTAATAAATGTTTGATAGTCTCTCTCATCAAACAAATCCATCTCATGATACATTTGTACTTTTGGGTCTGCTCCTACATTACTGTTCAAATAATGTTTATTCAAGGCTCGGGCCATTAGTTTCAGATTTAGGCCGGTCTGGTTTGAGCATTCATGTTAATTCATACTGCATTAATAGCTCCAGACTGGGTGTCTAGTACCGGCCCATGGGTGATAAAACCCATCAGTGAGCAGGAACAGGCTGAGTGAACATGCAAGCACCCAGGCTACTATATGAGTATACCAGAAACACGTCTCATTTTCTTTTCCCTGGCAAGCAGGAGAGCGTCCCCCGCTTCAAACGTCAGCTTGTCCACAGCTAATCTCAGGGACAGACACAATGGCCAAAGCTTGCATCAATCCTGCTGCGACCCTTCAAGAAAACATGCTTAAGGCATTATGACCAGGTCGAGCTATGAAGGGCTCATTCTGCTGTAGGCCAAAAAGCTTGAGATTTATCGCAGCAATGGTTTAGCAACTATGTGATGGAAAATTGGATGCTTCGACATGGACCTGAGCTTTTGGTAGTGCTGGACGCGTTTTTTGCGCAATTGTCGATATTCTTGAGTAAATCTATCCAGCAAAGCCTCCTCTGAAGCGCAGAGATGCTGTTCGTACGCCCTCACGCAACGAGCCACGACCCACAACCCAGAGCATTGTGGGATAGGAGAGGGGTCACGGAGCAGGGGATGGGTGAGATGTTTAAAAGTGAGGGGAAACCTGGAAAAGGTATCAGCAAAAATCCCAATAAGATCCAGACATGGAAAACAGGGGCACATTAAAAAATAAGCTGTATTTACAAACCAGATTATTTAATCAGTATGCAGTCCCACAGGCTAGAGGGAGCCAAGACGCTAATGCATGGTTGAAACTCCAGATTGCTTTGCTATTTCTCCAGATCCTTTGGATGCTTTCAGTGTCAGGTAGCCACAGCATATGTGCATTAGCAGACTCTGGTTATAAGGCAACCAAAGGGCTTCATTCACCAGATAATGGTTTTACCATACCAGTTAATGCAGTCGATCACGTCTGATATCTCGTACATTCTATCTGTAGCTGATGACGGATGATGTAGATGACCTACGTAATGAAGTTAAGTTCAGTACGCAGACTGTGAATTAAGGCAATTGATATCATTGCATTCTTCTTAGCAAGCCAGTCTAGATTCCATGGGCTGGGATGTGGTGTCTGTCTCCACTGGTCCTGGACCTCTCAGCTAAATCACTGCTGCTGCTGATTTAATGGATCTCACATGAGTGGCTCCCTGCCATGGTGGGGACAAGAGGGTAGCAGGAAAGAGATTTCTCTCCCTCCTTCATAAAGTCTATCAGGTCTGCAGTCTTGGTCCACTGAGGCTTACAATGAAGACTTCTTCTATAAAGTTTTCATGCTATGGAAAAGAGAGGCTCAGCTATTTCCAGTCATCCCAGGATGAAGCCCTTTCTTTCTTTGTCTGTGTCTTCTCTCTCTGAGGTGCACTTGTTTTGTACTTGTACCTGTGCAAGATCAAGATTCCTGTCTATTTGCAGTGCACATTGCTGTCAGTGCTATGTCGGAAATGGTTAACAACCCAAGTAGCATCTGGCCAGTGGTGGGCCTGTGGTGTTCCTACTCATTGATGGGGCTGTGAGAGGTTGGCTGAAAAGTTGTGTAGTACAGTAGGTAGTTGTGTATGTAAACCTATAAAGCTGAACTTTACCCTCCTCTGCTATCACTGAAGACGGGCCGGGTCGCCTACAGAGCAGCACTAGTATCCTGATAATGAAGCAATGTTTTTTTAATTTGAGAGTTGTCCCATTTCGTAGGGCAACATTTCAACCATTACACTCGATGACACTTGAAAACAAGGGATAGGGGTAAAAAGAAGAAATGGGATTGGGCCAAAATATCCACAAGTGTTTGCTCACATCAAAGAAGCTGGTGGTGTTCTCAGAACAATGGACTGGCCACCACAATATCTGTGTAATTTAAGTCTTAAGTCTTTGTTTCTTCCACTATCTTCTTATTCGATGTACACAAACTTTGTCACATCAAAGCCCATGTATCCAGTTTTTAAGAAACCGTATCCAAAACACGAAAGTTCTTTTAGCACATAATAACAGAGAGCAAGACAATTTTACCCATGGACTCCTACAAGCGTCTTTACAGTAAGCCATGCGGCTGTACCCACGGCATGGATCAGTCTTACCACATCCTTGTGGTGAGTGCTCAGCTTTGGAGCAGCCCATGCGTGAAGAAGGCTTAAGCCTTGCCGTGTTCTGGTTGCACTGTTTTTGGAGAGTGGACATGTGACCAGAGCCATCCTGGTCTCTGAAACAGGGCGTACTCAGGAACTCTAATCTCTAGATAGCAGGTCCTGAACAAGCTTTCATCATCATGTCACACTCACTATTCAGCAGCTGTGGTGAGGCTAAGAGGCCTTGATCTATCCAGTTGCTCAAATGTCTTTAAATAAGGTAGAAACATTGTTGTAGAGCTCATTCACAGCGCTCTAACTAAACTTCTTAGCTAACCAAATTGTAACATGAATTTTACCATTGAAAAGCCTTTTTAGTTGAAGATTAAGCTTAATCCTGGAAATTGGCCCATTATGGCATTTATAGAATCACAAAGATGTAGTACCACAGTAAAAGCTAATTACAACATAGCCGACTAGATGCTGAAATTTGGGAAAATGTCTCTTGTTATTTCAAAAATGTTGTACTCCACTTCCTAAATACTTTTTGACAGATATTAACTGTGTTAGACAGCAATGTCTGATATATCAGAATTATGTTGGCTGGTATTATATTTGTTTTACTAATGTGCTGACTAGCATTGACTTGTTGGCCTTTCCTAACTACTAGTTAGGACGAATCATTAGAACACTAATCTGGCTAAGGAATAGGGGTGCCACAACTTTTTAAAGTCAACCGTAATGTGATAACAATTGATGTTGACTAATCATTTACATTTAAATTTATGGCATTTAGCTGACGCTCTTATCCAGAGCGACTTACAATTTGATCATTTTTACACAAGTAGGCGAAGGAGTCTTGCCCAAGGACTCTTATTGGTATAGTGTAGGGTGCTTACCCAGGTGGGGATTGAACCCCAGTCTACAGCGTAGAAGGCAGAGGTGTTAACCACAACACTAACCAACCACTACTAACTAACTAATAACTAACTAATCACTGATGACATCATGAATAAAAATGGAATGCTTTTGCACCAAGTGACTCAAAAAAATCCAAACTCCATAGATCAGTAGAGCGTGCCAAGCACTTTCCATTGAGCCCTGGGTCGTATTGTTAGCCATCAGGGAACAGAAGGTACAGACACCAGAATCAAATTTGTACCCGACTTAGGCGCACCTTAGGTGGCCTTGCCGAGACATTATCCCATTTAGGACACCGTTATCTTAACGAAAACTCAGAGTAACTTCACAAGATTACAGGCCAATACGCCCCCTCTCTAACAACACATTTTATTGTAGTCTTCGGGAAGCCAGAGATAACGATGTTCAATATCTGATCTTTAAAGCTCTGTAGATCGGCGGAGAAATCTTAGAACCAAACGGAACTCTGCAGGTCGATGTTGTTAGTATCAAAATCAAGTGATCAGCAACTAGTTGATGTCACGCTTACAGCGTCATCACGAGCAGACTAGTCGACTAGTCTGTTTAGCTACAACTACAACAAGAATGTTCAGTATTACGTTGTCTTTTTCAAACCTCTTCCTGCAGTTAGCACAACGACGTTCAGCTCAGACAAAACCATGAACAGTTTTTTTTGTTTGAGGTTCTACTAGCAAACTTATTGAATGGCCTAGTCACAACTAAGTTTGTCTCATCTAGTCCTACCTAGGTTAGACCACCTATAAACAGGGGTCACATCTGAAGTTTCACTTGTTCACAACGGGCCCAGCACTGTGCAAGAAAGGGCATTAGGTGTGATGTAGGTGAGAACATGTGGCTAAATGATGCAGACCAGTCAGATCAAGCATTTACTGCACCTGTTTGTTTTGCTTTGCTAGATTTTGTATTAAACCGCATTTTTTGTTCCTGTCATTTCATTTGTTCTTTTACAGTCTGTCTTGAAATGCTTTTCTGAGTTTTTGGGTAGAAATTGTACATGATCCACCAGGAATAATGAACAATTAAAATACGAAACAAACTATAGAGGGTTAGGGTTAGAGGCAGGGTTAGGGTTAGGGTTAGGCTTGCATGTCTGGCTATACCAGGGGTCGGCAACACGCTATACCAGGGGTCGGCAACATTTTTAGATAAAAATAAAATAATTCTGGTTTACAGTAAAACAAAGCTCGGCTGATCATTCAACAGTTTTAAAAATAGATGGTCTTAAACGCTGAAGTTAATGAGTAACTGCTAATTCACCCTTTAACCCTAGAGGTTGGTGCGCAGACTGCTGGTCACCATAGCAACGCAGACAACAATATGGCCTAGCTAGTAGCTAACGAAAAGACAAAGAGAAAGATTTAAGATGGAACTTGGATAATTTGGATTTTATTTGTATTAATAAGCAGTCTGGCTGGTTGCCTGATATGTTTAACCTGCAACAATCAACTGCTAAAAAAAAATAAAAGCAGCTAAAAAGTTGTGCAGCTGGAATCAGCTTCTTGTTCGCCAGCTTCTTGTTCGAATTCTCCCGTTCCACCTTAAATGGTGCAACAGTTACATTCTGGAGCCTAAAGCGCCATTTAAGGTGGAACAAGAAGCCGGCAAGCGAGAAGCGACTTCAGCCTCGTAAAAAGTTGAACATTGAGAGACATTTAACAAGAAACTGTTCTATATATGGGAAAGTGTCCTGCTGGAGATGCGAGAAAAGCAGCTATAGCTGAGCTAAAGTTTAAAGCAGAGCAAAGTAACTACTACTGCATTAACCTTGACATATTTACAGCCAAAATTTTAAATGGACGTAAAATGTGGTTTCATTTTTGCTGAAAGGATAAAATGGCTCTTCTTAATATTTGGGTTGCGACCCCTGGGCTATACTTTTAACCGGTTTTTCTAATTGGCTTTGTAAAGATGTCCCTATATGGACGTCCTCACTGTTTCAGTTCTTATGCTCTGAACGCACGAAACGAGAGAAGAAGTGGAAAACTTTTTTCTCCAGCCTTCTTGTCACAATGACTTTTTCACTGATTGTTATGAGTAGATCTCAAAGTGTTTTACAACCTGTCTGACTGATTCCATGCGGCGTATCACTAGTTTGAGCGTAGACCTGCTTTGAAAGGGCAACAAGCCCCACATTCCTACCACAGCAGATGTCAGAGCAGATTTAGACTTTTCTAATGCTTTTTAGAAAGCTCCTGTATGCTTAGCCTTGAAAAAAGTTAGCGTAAATCTATCAATCCGCTCATATAAAATCCACTCCGATGAAATCCAGGATTGTCTCGCAGCCACAAGTTGCCCCCCCCCAAAAAAAAAAAAAAAAAAGAATTATTACCTGGAGACTCGTGCTCAGAGGGAGGCTATCAGCCTGCACAAACAAAATTCATTTTTTGGGAACTGGTTTAATTATTTTCCTGTCAGGCCCTCCTAACCTCTGATTTATTTACACAGAAGCAGTCTGGCCTTGAGGCTGGTTATTACTCTCCGTGTGACAGAAATATCTGGAAAAGTTTAAGAGATTTGGTCGGATTCATATCAGTGTGGCCAATCAGACATGTATTTTTACTGGGTCTACTACAGCAAAGGGCAGCTGTGAGAGTAAGAGACATGCTTGATGTGTGTTTTCATCAGTGTTATGTTCAGACCAAAGCTCAGTCTTCCAAAAGCTGATATTTAGTAATAGCTTTGTGCTCTCTGTGAAGCATTTATGATTGTTAGTATAACCACGTAACTACACATTCATTGTGCAACGTATGCTGCACTGAGCATTTAATATTTATGCTCCTGGTGGGAAGTGTACTATAAGTCACGTCAATTATTTTTGAGACTACGGTAAAAAAAACAAGTATATAGCCTGATTCATTATCCTCTCAACAAAAAAACACCCGCAAAACAGAAGACGCAGTTAGGAATGCAATACACTTCTTGATTCATATGTTAGTTTCAGAGTGTCTCATGTCTATACGTTCTGTTTATGCCACTGAGCTGGACAGTCGCATCAACTTTATGAGTTTGGAGCGATCGGAAAGCCTCAGATGCAGCGCTGTAGCTCGCCTTAAGCAGCGCGCTTGTGGTTTTGTTATGTTGTGGAAAGTATTGGAACGATGTGACTTCTTTTTCCATTCCAAAACTCTTGACTCCTTTGAGCATACACAAGCATTTTGTGCTCATTAATCATGGTGTGAAAAGCCAGAAGCAACATATCAAGTGTCCTTGCATGCGTCTGGTGGTTAAGAACTAGGATCTGTCACCATTAAACAGCAATCACTGTCTATACGTTAGATGGTTTATGGGTTGATAGCTTCCTTATTCGGCTGCCGTGCGGAGCAGAGTAGTGAGATTTCTGCTCCAAATAAGATAAATATAACTTATGCCAGTCGATTTTGCCCTGACATCTTTAGTACGCGACACAAGCACATTGTCATCATATTAAAACCTTCATTTTTCCACCGAGGGGCCTTTATACTGTGTGAGGGTAATGCTACCGAAACATCCACTTTTCTGTCCAGCCATAGGTGTCACTGGTGTAACCAGTCTTCGTTGGTGTTACACACTAGAAAGGTAACGCCAGTGACATTTCTAATGAAAAATGCATTTTACAAAATGCTACAGCGCATCAAACCTCATGTCGTCAATCGTGGAGTATCCACCAAAATATGTCATTTAATCATTTGTATTCAGTTTTTTCACATTTACCTAAGAAGAAAGTGGGTCACACCAGTGACGTCAGCTAAAAGCTTCATATGAAATCATGAGCTAAATGAGAAAATCTCTGAGAACTGAAAGACACAGTGGACCTACCTTGTGCTTTTCTTCATAGATCTTCAGAAAACAGGTGAAAGGAAGTCAAGCGATGTCATCGGTGTGACTTATTTCAAAATAAGAGTTTTTTTATTACGCAGTAACACCAGTGACACGACTCCTGGGGACCACGACTTTCATTTTATATCTTATAATATTTATTTGCCATTAGCTTTCGTCATGTAATTTAATTCATATATTTCATAGCCATGTATAGATGACTCCCGCGACCCTGAGGGAGAAGCGGCTTAGAAAATGTGTGTGTGTGTGTGTGTGTGTGTGTGTGTGTGTAGATGACTGTAGCTAAAATAACAGAAAAACATTTTTTTCTTCAAAATACAGCACTCACTCTTTACACATGACTGTGAGGATGAGCTCTTCTGTGGTGCTTGGAATTCTGTATGGTTGATTTAAAAACCAAAATTGCTAAATTGAGGCTTACGAAGGTGTAACTGTTAAAATAACATTGTTTTATTTTAAAATATAAATAAATTTATGACCCTAACATGTAATACATCTGAAAACGCTAGGGACATAAAAATGGATGGTGCTGTAGAATGAACCTGTGAATATTTCACCATGAGTGGACCAATAGATATGATCCAAAATTAGGAATAAAATTTCATTACATTAACGTAACCGTTACTGAAAGTTAAGCGCACTGGGCCTCGTTCACCAACCGTTCCTAAGAAGAAATTTCTTCTTAAAAGACACAGACAGAGAGTTTTCACGAAGATTCTGACGTTCACCAGTGTTTTCTTATTTGGGCTTTGCTTTTAGGTAAGAACAGAATCTACACACACTCAAGAGCACAGAGGTGAGAACAAGAACACGTCATGAATCCGACGTAAACGTTCTCCTAGGACTTTCCTCAAGAGCAAATTTAAGAAAAAACAGGAAAATGTTGCTGAATGAGGCCCGTTTTCTCAATTTCCATTTCTTTTGGTGTATTGATGTCCATAAATGTTCTACATCTCTCTGAAACCCATTTCCATATTCATTATGCGTATAACTCTTATTTCTTTTATTGTGCCATTGATTGCTATCCAGTGTCGAGCAGAGGAGTATGGATTCCCCTTCTGAGTATCTTTCTCTTAGTGTTTCTTCTTCTTAGGACTTCTTTAGCAATTTTTAAAAGCTTTTTTTTTTTTAAAGCTGCTTTGTGCCAACACCAGTTGCAGAAGTGCTATAAAAACACACTTGAATTGGATTGAATACAAATTCTGCTCTTTCTTCTAGCTGGTTTGAGGAGAAGTTTCCGGCTAAGCCGGAAGGACCACAAGATCCATGATACCCAAGCAAGATGGACAAAGAGTGAGGGTCCAAGGGCCAGGAACATCCCCAGCTATCAGGAAGTGGTTCCTTACAACAGAAAGCCAAGAGAATCATACCGTTTAGTGCTTCTGGTTGGTGAGTTCACGACAGGCTGAAGGTTTAGGGGCGTTTGGCTTTCTTTATTAGAAATTAGAAATTCAATACATTTTTTCTTAATGCAAATGTACTGTGTGACGGAGCTGCCCTCCGCCACAATGTACATATGTTTGAACTTTCTAGGTAATGGGGACATTTCATACTCAGAGACACAAACTGTTTTTAAATAGCATTTATTGATTGAGTGGTTATGCTGGGGAACAAGAGTAAACCTGCAGAGAAAAGAAACAAAACTTAATGGTGAATGTGAATGTTTTATTATTTGTAAATTTAGATTGATTTAGTGATGTAATGAAACATATATTATAAACTAACATTATTGAAACGCTTGGGGAAGGCAACAAGTACTTACCTGTGAATAGACTCCAGAGGAAGGTAGCCGTGTTTTCAGTCAGGGAGGAAAACAGGACCCTTTGTTTGCTGCGTTTTTATAGTGAACTTTCCCTGCGCAAAAACCGGAAGTGACGTCATAGCACTTCCTGTTTAGCTCTATAAAAGCCCTAGATGGACCAGAATGAGCCAGTCTTGTGGGAGAGGTAATGGAATGTGGTTGAAGCCTGAAACCCTCTCAAGTTGTGATTGAATAACTGACTATTCATATTAAGCTGTATATATTTGTAAATATTTTTCTTTTTGGCATTGGATAAATTGCATTTTTGTTTTTTGTTTGGTTTTTCACTGGGATTTAATAAACACCGATTTTTGCACCCCAAACTGGAACGTACCCACGTGTCTTTTCCGTCGGACCATCACATACTGATCATTTGGTTATATTCATCTTTAGAATTTAGCTTCATCCTCATCAGAGTGTCCTCCATTGTATGAAGAGCAGTAGGGCTGTAACAATTAATCGTTGCCATCAATTAATTCAGTGCGATTATAATCGTAACGTCGATTATAAAATATTGTTAGCAATAAATCTTGTTATCAATAAGTTTGTCTTGATGACATTCGTTCATCCTGTTTACAAACCTTGAATGAATAAGGGCAAACACAGATAGTGGAAACTGCAGTACATGGTTCTGCATGATTAAATATGGAAATAATGTTGGAACACCTCAAAATCATTCAAAATCACTATAAAATTTGCAAACGACTTTGATGCGTGAAGATCTAGACAAGCACACTGTTAGAAACAAAAGGTTCTGTGCAGGTACATTTTTCGTTCATCAAGGTACAAACAATGTAATGTTCCCTCAAAGGTACAACAGTGGTTTTAAGGTCTAGTTGTGAACCTTAAATGAGTTTTTTCCAGGTGAAAAGTACATATTTGTGTTTTTTCATAAGGAAATGTTTTAAAACAGAACAATAAAATAAAAGCCTGGAGACGAGACGGGGTGTGGAGTCACTACAGTATTGTTTCGGTGGATTATGGTTCAGTTATGTTCCCTGACTAAAGGTACTGGGATGTACCCTTGAGGGTCCCACCCAGGTGACATGCAGTGCAGGGTGAGCTATTGCTAAAACCACGGAAGAACTAGTCGAGTTTAGTGAGCTCTGTTTTAGTTCAGCAGATTAATCACTGTGGGCTAATGGGATATTTAGTCATTAACAGACTGCTGGTTTCAGCTCAGCTATAATGCACCGACTAATTGATCGGGGAATTCATCGCTAGGTGCAGTTCTAAAGAGCAGGTTTTGCCTTAATAATGATATAATGATCTGACAGTTTTCTTTTGGCCCCAGAGGTGTTTCTAACAGTGGAAGGCTGAGTGCTGATGAGTGCTGACATAACAACGAGGGGATAAAATGTGGCCTTTGGCGTTTTTCCACAAGGGAGCTCTGTCTCTAATACTGTCACAAATGTTGTATGATGTTGATTTCCTCTAAACCTGCTCAGGCTTTAACCTCTTATTCTCCAGGGTATATTTCGGTTTATCCGTCTGAATTTACTAATTCCGTAACTGCATGAAATAAATGTACGTTTTTATTTTATTTATGCATTTTTTTGTAAAAGCTCGCCTCAGATTAACAGAATGTGTTTTATGATCAGACATATTATTGTATGCTTACAATTTACTGCTGAAAGCCAAAAATCTCAGACGCTCTTTGTATTATTTTATAAAAGTAATTTTTATTTATAGTTCATAGCCCAGATTTGGGGAAAAATGGGTCGACTTTCGGCTTCTTTTATTATAATGGTTTAAAGTTACACCACCCATCTATTTGACTGGAAAGAGTTACAGCCTCATACAACACCCACCTTTTGAATGTAGCTCATGAAATATGAAAGTCATGAAGAATATGACAAAGTGCGTTTTCCAAGGAGTTTCTAGAGGTTTACATGTTAAGTTACTGCAAAACAACAAAGTAGGCTTGCTCACTAAAAAGCATTTCAAACAATTTGAAAAATGAGTCCCCAGATTTTTAACGGATGCCGTAGATGAATTTGATTGGAAATGTCTGTATATGTCTGTGAATATGAACCATAGAGATTTTGCCAACAACGTTGGCTGAGAAGCTCTGAATGGTTAATGTCACGTTGGGGCTGGATTGGTTTTCAGACACTCTCCTTAATGCCACTTATATGAGTTTTGCGATTTTTTATGACTTTGTAATTTTACAGCTTTAACTTTGTTGACTTGATTCGAGTTCTCCATGAGACCAGGTTGACCAGATTTGATGCCTTTCGGTGCCTTTAGTGTTTTGTGGTTTTAATAACGGTGCGTTCTACCCTCAGGGTACATTGTGCTCATTTGTGTTTTATTTAACCTCGCTCTCCTCTGTGGTCTCTACGCAGTAAAACCTAACGGCTCCTGAGCATCGTAGCAAAGCCTGGCCGTCCTCCATGGAATCTTGAACAAACATTTTTCAATTAAACCTCTCCTTCTTATCTGGCCTCTTATGATATTCTTTCCTTCGAGCTGACTACACTTTAGAGAGCAGCTTATGGATACTTTTACAGTCTGGAAAGTTGCAGTGAGACACAGCTCTGCAGTATGGATCTGTTTTCATTGCTCTGCCTGGACTGCACCTCGGGCCTGCAGAATGTTCTTCCTAATGGCATTTCAAATGGCAGGCTCCGAATGAACGGACAGGGAAGGCATGCTTGTCCTCTAAACATGAAGGCACCAGTCATTTCCCCTCACTGTTTTCCTTTGATATCATTTAAGTCTCCCATTGCCACAGTTCATCAGGTACAAGGACTTAGAAAATGGCCATAATGAAAAGTCCGCCTCCCTTTGGGCAAACAGCACGAAAATGTGTCTTTGCAGACTTGATGTAATGGGATCCCTGCTTTGCGTGCCGGTTTTGAATGTTCTAGCCTGAATGTCATTTTGGAGAGGGAAGAACATTAATTAAGAAACAGTAATCATATCCCTGCACACTTTATTGAAGTGAGTGAAATCATTTTCACTGGAAATAAGTTGTTACATCCACACAGTTATGGCCAAAAGTACAGTACTGTGCAAAAGTCAGAGACCAAACTTTATTTATTTAAAATCCAATCAGAAGCAGCACTTACATAAAAGTATTGATTTTTTTAGCATCAGGCAAATCTACTTAATGGAAAATGACACAGAAGCATTGACTACTGCATTTTTTAAACACCTCCATTCTTTTCAGAAGACGTTTTTAAAGAAATCCGCAGAGATATTTTTCCAGACCTACCAAAGTTCAGTCGTAGAAGTTGGTTGCATTTTCTGCTTCCCATGATCCAAATAATCCCAAACAAACTGACCTTGAGGTCTGGACGCTGGGGCGGTCAGTCCGTTGTCCAGCTTCTTTGCTTGATGTGTCCGTCTCCTTTTCTCTGCGAGGTTCTTCTTGATCAGCTACGCATCCTTTCAGACCCACAGCGCTGAGTGGTCTTCTCCCAGTGGAAGGATGGACAGAAACACCTGTGGATGTTTTCAGATCTGAAGCAGATTTTCTCAATGAGAGCTTTAAGTGCTGTTTATCTGATGGGAGGCAGCTTTTGTGGTTCACCAGGTCTTGCATGGTTGTTAGAAGTCCCATTTTCTCTGTAGCTTGTGATCATTTTTTTGAACTTCACTCTCCAGTTCAAAAGCTTCCCTACGTGAGAGGACGATCTTATCTGATCTACACAAAAATATCTCTTGAAAATCAATAACTTGTACTTAACGGCCTTTTTGACTGGTAATGAAATAAAATGGGGTGGTCTCTGACTTTTGCACAGCGCTGTGTGTTTTATATATGACAAGCGTGTACGCATTTATATCAAGTACATTCAAAGCATGTTTTTTCAGTGTAACTTCACTTTTGTAATAGAGTTATCGTAGCTGTAAGTGCACAAAGTTTTACTTAAAACATGTGAATTGGTGCGTCCAAGCCTTTTCGCTTCTCTCAGCTTGTTGAAATAAAAATGTGTCTCCGTGGCAAATTTAGGGAATTCATTCTTAGATATATCAGAGGTGAGAACAGCAGCTGGCAAGGGAATGAGAGCAGATGTAAGCTTTATTTTGAGGGGAAAAAAACAACAGAAAATGTACAGGAGCATACTAATCTCTCTTCCAGTGCTTGAAGGCCTTCAAGTGAGGCTTGACTTGGGCCGACCTGAGAGCCAAACTATTCAAGGACTGCATGGATTTATTTCAAAAAAGCTTCATCATCTCAGCAAGGTCAGACCCTGGCCTGTCTGCCATTGATATTTAGAGGAAACTGACCAAAATTGTTGCAGATCTAAGGGACAAAACACCTGAGACAATGGATTCTTGGATCTGTCCATCCTTAAACAGTTTTCCAAAACAGTGAGGAATTGGGGCTACCATCCACTCAGATGTCTTTAAGATGTCTAAAGCTTTTAAGCTGTTTTTCATAATATATTTTTTTAAGAAACAAACAAGACGTCCACAATCGTTTCAGCCCACCAAAGCACTGTTAAACATCCCTCATCTACTCGAAATGAGCAGGTTGTTGTGCAAATTGCTAGTTTCGCTTTTGACGTATGTCATTGGCGGGGGTTTACGTTGGCCTTGGACACAGGGCATTAACTTCCAGTTTGACCAGCTCTATGATCTCCGCTTGGGTAGGTGAGTGATGTAAGGGCATAACTTAGAAGACGGTACGGAATGAAAATATACTGGATCTTCCTAAATGTGTTTGCTCAGGGGAACCACAGACAGAGCTTGCAAATACTTCGTAGCCCATCATCCCCCAGGTTTGTTTGTTGGCTGACTTCTGACTTCTGGTATGATGACACTGAGGGGGCAGGCAGCGCACCCACATGAGGTGAAACAGGAAGAATTCCATCCGTTCATTTCATCCCCTTGCTCATTTGTTTCAGTTGGTTGCTTTTTCTCCTTTTCCCCTTCATTCTGTAAAACCCATTTGCTGCTCAAAGCACGACACGCTTGTCTCAAAGCATTTCATACATGATTTGAATGGCAGGTATTCATGGAATTCTGCTCAGCATCAACACGGCTGCTGTGACGCATGTGCAAATGGATTCTTATCAGAATATTCCAGTCGTTTTCACCTTAATCTGGATTACCTCACCTAATCTTACATTTGTAGAACACTTTCATGAGTTGCTGAGGCTAAGGTATTTATGGTGATGGTTCTTCAAGGTTTCTTTAGTAAAGACAGTGGTCCTATATCGAACCACGAACACTCAAAGAACCATTTGCATGCTTAAAGGGTTTTTGCATTGGTGCTATGTAGAATTCAGAAGGTTCCATATAGAACCATGAACATTCAAATGTGAGTGTTTGCAATGTGAAAGGGTTCTTCAAACTGATGAACAATGTGCCTTAGATTGTTCTGGGTTGAACCTTTTTGAAAAGGGGTCTATATAAGCACCAAAAAGGGTTCTTCAGTTATAAAAGCTTGACATCGTAACAGTAGAACCCTTTTTTGTGCTATGTAGAACCCTTTTCGAAAAGGTTCCATATACAACCATCCACAGCACATTCTCCATCAATCTGAAGCAGCTTTTCAGGATGCATAGATAAAACCGTGAACTTAGAAGGTTCTGTATAGAAGCATGAACATTCAAAGAACCCTTTGCATTGTGAAAGGGCTCTTCAAACTGATGAGGAATGTGCTGTAGGCGTTTCTATATAAAATCTTTTTGAAAAGGGTTCTATATCGCTCCAAAAAGCGTTCTTCTAACGTAACAAGCTTGAAATCATAACAGTAGAAGAACCCTTTTTGGTGCTTTGTAGAAACCTTTTCAGAAGGTTCTATATACAACCATCTACAGCACATTGTCCATCAATCTGAAGCAGCCTTTCTATCTTTGATACAAAGATTGGACCATGAATTTAGAAGGCTCTGTATACAACCATGAACACTCAAAGAACCCTTTGCAATGTGAAAGTGTCCTTCAAACTGATGAAGAACGTGCTTTAGATGGTTCTGTGTTAAACCTTTTTGAAAAGGGTTCTATATAAACACCAAAAATGGTTCTTCAATTATAAAAAGCTTGACATCATAACAGTAGAAGAACCCTTTTTGGTGCTTTGTAGAACCCTTTTCAAGAAGGTTCTATATGAAACCATGTACAGCACATTGTCCATTAATCTGAAGCAGCTTTCCAAGATGCAAAGATTGAACCATAAATTTGGAAGGTTCTGTATAGACCCATGAACACTCAAAGAACTCTTTGCAATGTGGAAGCGTTGAAGCGTTCAAACCGATGAAGAACATGCTTTAGATGGTTCTATATAGAACATTTTTGAAAAGGGTTCTATATAAGCAGCAAAAATGGTTCTTCTATTGCAATAAGCTTGAAATCGTAACAGTAGAAGAACCCTTTTTGGAGCTATGTAGAACCCTTTCCTAAAAGATTGTATGTAGAACCATCTACAGCACACTCTCCATCAATCTGAAGCATCCTTTCATGATGTAAGGAACCCTTTCATCATGCAAAGGATTCTTTGAGTGTTTATGGTTCTAAGTGGAACCATTTTCTTTACTAAAGAACCCTTGAAGAACCATTCTTTTTATGTGTAAAGTAAGCTGTAATATTCAGTCTTTGTAAGTTGGGAGTATGTTCCCAGCATAGTTTCTACAGCATCCATGGACACTAAAAAATCCTTAGGGAAAGCAAAAGGAACCAGAACTGCTTTTTGCTGTTCGGAAATGGTTCTGAATTCACATTATACCGTCACATATTTCAAACTCTGCTTTTGCGGAATTCAGCAACTGCCCAGTGGCATCTATTATGAGTGAATTTAGACTCAACTGGTTTTCTGTTCTTTCCCAAATACAGAGAAATTCATCACCATTATTGTCTGTGGTAACTGACAGAATGATACAAATATGTCAGACAGAGATTAAGTTAAAAAAAAACACTGGAGTTTTCCTTTAAATATGATCCCCGAGAGCTCATCATGTCTTTTGAATATCATGGACCCTCAGCTCGAGTCTTTGTTGAATGGGTATCAGACAGATCCTTCATCCTCGCCAGAGTAATATAGCTTTTCCTTCTGGGAGTGCGCAGGCCAGGGCAGAGACTGGGTCTGTGTTGTGGAGGCGCGCGAGCGGCGGGAGCCATAGACTGAAATCAATACAGCATTACCCCATCGGGCGTGCACTCACGCCCCACTAATGTAAACTGCAGATGCCTTCTGGGATAAAGAACCACTTCATAGGCCGGGTAGTCTATGAACACAGAGTGCAGTGCATGTCTGCACTAATTCTGCACATCAAAAAGCGCCTTACAAGTGGGAGCTGCCCTGGAGCAGTTTGTCTTAGCTGTCACCGCCGGGGCTGAAGCCTTGTACATGGACTCGTCATGAAGGCGCGAATGTTTACGGCAGAATCATGAGTATGATGACTAAAGGGTGATGGAAATATAAATGGTGAAAGTGGAGATTTAGATAAGCTTGTGTTTATAATGGCACACAGTGTGTAATGGTCTTTTCAGCAGTGATTTTGTAGTGATTTGGCTAATGAGGGATTTGTGTGTGTGTGTGTGTGTGTGTGTGTGTGTGTGTGTGTGTGTGTGTGTGTGTGTGTGTCTATAGGTTTTCCTACAGTCAGAACAGTCATTACCAGTAAAGTTACAGCACCACAAGTCATTTTTCAGGAGATACTTTTGAGAAGTTTCCAAAACTGGAGTTCAACAATAAGTAAGCTACTGAGTAAATGGGACGTCCACTGTTCAAGACCGGTTAGGGATCAAAACTGCCCGTCCCCATTAGATAAACCGCACTTACGGCTTTCATCTTTGAGAGAGAGGAGAAAATCAAGCTGCTTCAGTTCTGAGAACATTCACAGGTGTTTCTGTCCATCCTTCCACTGTGAGAAGACCACTCGGCGCTATGGATCTGAAAGGACGTGTAGCTGTCAAGAAGAACCTCACTGAGAAAAGGAGACGGACAAAAAAAGAACGCTTGCAAATCTGGTGTTAGACAGACTGATAGATAGACTGACCACCCCAGAGTCCAGACCTAAACACCACTCAATGTGCTTGGGATTACTTGTAACATGAGAAGCAGTAAGACTGAACTTTGGAGGTGTGGAAAAATGTTCCTGCAGATTCTGTTTGAGAAACTAAATATTTTTAATTTGTTTTTCAGTTTTTGACATATCATGAAAATGCCTGTTGCCCTTTACATTGTGTGTAAATCTCACGAAAAATGGTGTCACGGTTGGCTCCTCCCACTACTCCATGTGCTTTTTCTGTTTTGCTTTCTGATCATACACGTGCCCTTTTGTTTTGATCTTCCAAGTGTTTTCTTTGTTTTGGTTTCCTAGTCCGGCCCCTTGTTTTGTGACTCCGCCCCTGATTGTCGCCACCTATTTTCCGCCTGTCCCTCATTATCCCTGTGTTTTATAAGCCCCGTGTTTGGCCTTTGTTTTCACTGGTCTTTGTACTGTTTGGTTGTGTTTGCATGTTTGATTGGTGCTTCTGTGTTTATTTTTTACAGCATTTGACAGACGCTCTTATCCAGAGCGACTTACAATTTGATCATTTTACACAGGGAGACCAAGGTGGTGTTAGGAGTCTTGCCCAAGGACTCTTATTGGTACAGTGTAGAGTGCTTGAACTGGTTGGGGATTGAACCCCAGTCTACAGTGTAGAAGGCAGAGGTGTTAACCACTACACTATCCAACCAACCGTTTATCATGTCTGCACCCCAACCTGTTCGTGTTGGCTATTTGAACCTGGCCCTGGATTTGCCCGTAATAAGTCGCTTATCTCAGCATGTGCGTCCGCCTCCTCGCTCCCCGACATTACAAAAGGACCAAAATGACTTGGAAAAATTCTGGTTCCATTGACTTTCATTAAAAGCATAGTAGTTTTTTCCTTCTCCTGTAAAGTTACCATTTTGGAGACACCAGGTTTTCTTCCGACAACAGTGATATGTATACAAGCATTTATTGTAATATCATATGTAATTGTATAAATTATATAATAAATACAAAACATATTGTGGAACATTTGTGTATTTCCACTGACTGTGTGTGTGTGTGTGTGTGTGTGTGTGTGTGTGTGTGTGTGTGTGTGTGTGTGTGTGTGTGTGTCTGTCTGTCTGTCTGTCTGTCTGTCTGACAGGGCCCAGTGGGGTGGGTGTGAGTGAGCTGAAAAGAAAGCTGCTGCTCTCTGATCCAGAACACTTTGGTGTGCCTGTACCACGTGAGTTCACCTCGTTACTCCTTACTCTACAGCCGATTCACACTTTCATGCAAATGTTTTATTTGTCTTCCATGTTCAATCTTTATTTATCTCTATTTCTCTAATGGTCACTTCTGCAAACACTACAGTCCCCCTACCACAGGAAAACAAGTTTTGGTGCTTTTTTGAAGTAAAAGAGTTTGATGTACTAAGCAAACATCAAAGCTTCTGATGTAAAAACAGTAAAAATGACATAAAGCCTGTCTTGTATTCCTCATGGTTGATTATCATAAACACATTTACATAAAACTGTCCAGCCTACAGCAATTTAACTCCACCCATTCAGGCTGAAGTGATGCAGAGTGTCCTTCATGCAGAGTTAATCGAGATTAAATGTGCTGTTCCTGGCTGCATCAATGCAGCCTTCCAAAGGACCTATACATCCAAAGGAGCGGCCCTGAACTTATCAGTTTATTCTGTACAATTTAGCCAGGGTTGCTTTTGAATGAAGTATGCCTCTGTTCACATATGAAGGGGTCGGCCAATCAGAACGGGTTCATTTACATGTATAAATGTTAAAGACACAGAAAACATCATAAATCCTTTTAATTCTGAGAGACTAGAATTTACAACCATTTGTGTTTGCACACTGTGAAATTAGACCTCTGCATTTAACCCATCCGTGCAGTGAAACACCCACATACATGCACGCTAGTGAACACACACACTAGGGGCAGTGAGCACACTTGCCGGGAGCAGCGGGCCCTATCCATGGCGCCCGGGGAGCAATTGGGGGTTAGGTGTCTTGTTCAAGGGCACTTCAGTCATGGACTGTCAGCTGAGGGGATCGAACCAGCAAAATTCCGGTCACAGGGCTGGTTCCCTAACCTCCAGCCCACGACTAAGAAAGGTTGGAAAGTGGTCATGTAAAATCAATTATGAAATGTTTTGGTACATAAACCCACGCAAACATAAGGAGATTTTCTCTTTATATTTTCAGCAATCATTTCCCAAAATCCTCCTCAGAATCTTTTTATTCAAGTACAAGCTGTGCAATAAATATTTTTTCCTGTGCAGGTGTCAGCATGGATTAAGCTTAATTAAATTTATTAAATCTCTTCCACAGAGCAGCGATACTGGCAGCATAGCAAAGCCCCCCACACGCGTCCATGGGTGTGTATGAAGCCTGCCACATGTGTGATGAGCCTAGTAGCCACCATGCGCTGCTGGAGTAGAACAGCAAGCACTCAGCCTTAATCACTAAACTGCCAAAACAGACAGCTGGCCGGGACATTGTGAAATAGTATGCGAGAGAAAGAACGTCTGTCCTTTATTCAGCGTCCTTCACCAGTGAAGCTTACTGCATCCTTTGTGGGCTCTAACACAGATACACCTGGCACATCTGAGAACCAAAAGCTGGTATTCCAGATGTAGCGCACAGCTGTGTAGACCAGAGCAGCCGCTGATAACCACAGAAGTCATAGCTATCGGCAGCAATATCGAACGCAGGGTGTGGTTTTACTGCTATACTAACCCGAATACTAATGAATTATTCATAGCTTGGTGAGACAAGCAGAGACCTTATATGTGGAAAGTGTAGACACTAAACTTTCTGTCCATATCACATTGGAGTTTGTAAGTGGGAGATACTTTAGGAATTTAATGAAAATGTCATAGAAGGAGAAACTATCCTTCATCATTTTTTGCCATGGTTTTGATTTTGTTTTAGAATATATACATTTTTTAATAATTTATATAAATATAGTACAGTGCGAAAGTCTTAGGCACCCAAGACACATTTTAAAAATCTGTTTATTTGTGTAGTTTGTGTTTATTTGCTGAGAAAAGTGTTAATATTTGAATATACTAGATTTAGAGAATATTAATTAAAAAAAAAAAAAAAAAAAATATATATATATATATATATATATATATATATATATATATATATATATATAAAATCAAAACATTTCCAAGCCTCTCCTCAAGGAAGTCCAGTATTATATGTAGTTAAAAACCAGCTCCTGGTTTGAATCAGTGCTTCAGTAAATTGAGCTCATGATGTCATTGATGATATTAACGAGTCTCTGTGGCGGCTGTGAAGGTGTGAAGGAAAAATATGGACCCAAGAAATTCTTGTTACTTTTTATTGTTTTTATGTTTATTTGAATTATGAATATGACTTTAATGTATATTGTGATAAACTCACTGCTGAGGTCAACTGTTTACAATTTGCTTAAACACTTTCACACAGTACTGTAAATCATTGCTTAACTAATAATGCAGTTAAATTTAAATAATTTTGCAAATTGAATGTACAGCAAAACAACAGTAATGGCTTTGGGCATGCAACTGTTAACCAAGTGTATCCCTGAATGCATTTACATGCACATAACTGCAGAAAATCAGATTTTGGCAATATGTGATCAACATGCTTATATGCACTCAGTAATCTGGGGCCGTATTATAGAAAGTTTATATGTTTTTGTCTTAATTTTGATCTGACGGGTCAAAATTAGATCTTTCACAAATGCGTATTATAGAAGCAAATCTTATCTTAATTTAGCCGTCTTATCTTACAGCATCTTATCTTAAGTCAGAAGATCTTACTTAGTTGAAGTTGACAATCAGCTGTCATGTCTGTTAATAAACATAAACACATAATCACAATAATCAGTTAGATAGCCGGACAGCTAACTTCCGTTACTGATGTAAAAAAGGTCAAATAAACTAAAGCACAATAAATGTGACGTTATGAATGTTGTGTCAGTGCTTCATGCTGTGGACATTCGCTGCTCCAGTTTCAGTTTCATTTCCCAAACGCTTTAGCCGAGCGCACCACGTTATGCCTCCTAATAAACAGACACACATTCAGATTCTGCCTCTTTGTTATTCACCACCATCTCTAATATTTTAGCTGAGTTTTCATCAATATTAACACACAGAGGTAATAAGAGCGTCTGGGGCTTTAAAATGCTGTTAGAAAACCCCTGTTAATGCCTGTCACTGCACAAAATGATGGAAACACATGTTAAGACAGGAGTTAAGACACCTCTGGGGATGCCTTAAAGTTAGGACAGAATTTAGGAGATTTAGTCTAGTTAGGAAGTTTCTTTAACAATAATAACAATAATAATTGTTTTGTAATCTGGAGTTAATGGAAAAAATTAGGAACTTAAGAGCTGTTGTTCTGTGATGGACTCTGATCCTAAATTCAGTCCTAAGTGAGGTTGCCATGGTGACTAAGCAGATAAGATTTCAGACTTAAGTCGTTTCTGAAATGCGGCCCCTGATGAACAACATCTCTATATGAGTCGCTAAAGATTCAGATTTCTTTCTAAGCACATTAGCAACTAGTCCATAATCTCAGCAAAGCGTAGCATGCGTCACAAAGCAGTCAAACGTATTGATGCAGTTTTCTTTTTACTTATTTGGAAGGTTATTTGGTTCCAAATGGCACTGAATGCAGTCATTTCTCTACATTTTGGAGTTGCAGTGTTGAAATAAGCATTTCGGTTTTACTGCTTTGTGGGAAGCTCCTCTTTAGCTGGCTCTGTTTGCACAGACACGTGAAACAAAAGACATTAGATGACGGGTGTACATGTGCTGAACATTTCAGTCCTCTTGAAATCAGATAACGGCTTTAATGCAATCAAAAAAGTCAGAGTATGCGATTTACATGACCACTTCAATAATCAGATAACTGCACAAAACCCAGTAGTGGTCATATTATTGGTGTGCATGCAAACACACTCCTTATGGGGAGCCACACTGTTCTGCTAAAACTAGAAATCAAGCTATTCTTTCCCTAATCTCAGCCTTAGATGCCTCACCCATGCAGTGTCTGTTATCTTCAGTAAGCCATGCTGGCCACAACGGTGGTACTACACATCACATACACTGATCAGGCATAACATGATCACCTGCTTGTTTCTATGCTTGCTGTCCTTTTATCAGCTCCACTTACTATATAGGTGCACTTTGTAGATCTATAGTTACAGACTGTAGCAGGTACTATTTGGGTGGTGGATCATTCCCAGCACTGCAGTAACACTGACGTGGTGGTGGTGTGTTAGTGTGTGTTGCGCTGGTCTGAGTGGATCAGACACAGGAGTGCTGCTGGAGTTTTTAAACCCCTCAGTGTCGCTGCTGGACTGATAATAGTCCAACAATCAAAAATATCCGGCCGACAGCGTCCTGTGGGCAGCGTCCTGTGGGCAGCGTCATGTGGGCGAAGTCCTGTGACCACTGATGAAGGACTAGAGGATGATCAACACAAACTGCAGCAGCAGATGAGCTGTCGTCTCTGACTTTACATCTACAAGGTGGACTGACAAGGTAGGGATGTCTAATAGAGTGGACACCGAGTGGACGCTGTGTGTAAACTCCAGCAGCACTGCTGTGTCTGATCCACTCGTACCAGCACAACACACACTAACACACCATCACCACATCAGTGTTACTTCAGTGCTGAGAATGATCCACCACCCAAATAGTACCTGCTACAGTCTATAATTGTAGTTCCAGATTCTCTGACGATAGGAAGAAGTGTGACTTGCGATATGGTGGTATTTGCATATACTAGTCAACTAATAGATCTACTAGTCAACACTATGGGCAGCAGTCGACTAGTTGAGCACAGTGGCTAAAATACAGCGGTGGTGAAACTGCTCTTGCGTGAAACGTGCAGTGAAAAGGCAGGAGGAGAGAACAGAAATCAGCCTTTTCTGCTAAACACCAAGCTATTTGTGTGGAAATGCTACACAAAGTGAAATTCCACTGCAAGTGTGTGCTGAAATAGGCTCGTAAACCAGTCCAGATAGGTTTTAAGAACTGCAATGGGAAAGGGCCTTTTGACTGACATGCAAAACAACCAATCAAGACTGTTTAGCACATGTGCAGTGAAAACAGTCAAGCCTTGTGAGGCTACTCTTTCCCAACCCTCTTATAAATACTTAGAAATGAAGTATATTTCTAGGGTTTTGTGTCCTCCAGAAGTATTTCTATAAATCCACACTTATGCCCATAACTGCAGCCATGAAGAACTGTGTGCCTAGAGAGCAGACTCAGCTTTTCACTGCCAGTCTGCATGTCAAAGAGGGAGAGAGGGAGATGGGGAGGGGGGAATCAAGGCCTCTCACAGGCCCAACTGTCAGTGTGGAGTGATGGAGGCCCGAATTTTTCTCCCCATGCTGGATGCCTGCCATCCTCCTGCCTCCGGCTGGTGCTTTGGCCGGCCTGTCTCTCTCCCCCCTACAAGCTCCGACTGACAGCTTGCCATATTTCTGACCACACTACAAAACTCCATACTGTAGACAGGGTGAGGGGCTTTACTCACTCTGACAAACACATTTATTTGATTTACACGTTTCGAGCCGTGAGCGCTAGAATTGTCCAGTTAGGTGGAGGCCTTGATTTAACGTCAACACAAGCTGGTTTCTGTATGTGACAGTTACGGCTAACAGTGGAAAACGTATAACCCGCAAAAGATAAACAGCCATGTTGCCATTGTTTTTTGTTTTTTTTTCGGAGAGCCGTACAGTGGAGGCTAATGTTTCAGACTGCTCTCCCTCAAGACACATAAGGCCTTGTCATTGACTCCACCATGGCAATACATACTCTGTCCTTCTAAAGGCTCAACATTGCTTGCCTGCTTTTGAACTTTTGCTTTGTTACCTTTCAATTAGGCAAGAAACAATCCTTACAAAGGCTGTGTTTACACTGCAGGTAAAACTGGCCCAAATCCGATTTTCTCCCCAAGTCCGATTTTTTTTGTTTGGCTGTTCAAACTATCTTTTAAATGTGAACTGTGTGTGACATCAGTCTGAACAGATCAGCTCCTAAACCGACCCGCATACGCAAAGGAACAGAGCTTCACGTGTCGTGCTTGTCCGGAGGTAAACGGTCATGATGGCCAGTGAACGCCAGTCGCTCTCTGAGCATCAGTTTCATCTTCATCAGCATCACAGGAGCGATTAAAGTTCCAATGACTGACAGCAACACTGTGTTTGAGTTCGCCGTAAAAAGGGCACGTTATTAGGCCACGGCCGCTTCTTTGGTTTGTGTCTTCAGATTCTTTAAACTGTCCTCTGACGCTGCTGCCTCGGGCTCCTCCGGCCGCGCTAGGCCGTTCTGTTCGAAACCTCTTCAAAAACGATGAGTCTCTTCTATTTTTGGGTACAGAAACATCAGTCTGAGCCTCAGCAGTGCAAGATTATGACCAAGGTCGAGCTGGACTGACGTAAAAGCATGAATTCCGATCTGGTCGCATTGCCGCTGATCAGATACGGATCGGATTTCAGTGCCACATATGAAAGCGTCTCAAATCAGAGTTGAAAATGTCAGATTCGGTGCGTTTTTTGCTGTTCACACAGCCACACAAATGGCACATCTGTGTCACATATGAGGACAAAGATCGGACTTGGGCCACTTTGACCTGCTGTGTAAACACAGTCAAAGTTGTTGCTAGTATAAAGCAGCTGTATGCTAATCCTTTGGATATGTTTAGCTACTCAGCTTACATTTTTCTTGGTATGAAGAGGAGGTTTTGCTGAAATAAAGATTTTGAAACCACGTAATAAAACCCGTTTTGCCCAAAGGTGCTTTAAATATATAAAAGGTTTGTATGATGATGAGTGGTGACATCACAAATGGATCAAAATCAAATCAGATCAAATCAACCAAAAATGAAATACAGTTTAGGTTTTACCACTGAACTTCAGTGGTTCAGACTCTAAAAAGAGATGGATTATTTTGGCTCTTACAACAGCTAAGCAGACACTTTTGAGACACTGGAGGAAAAGTTGCTCGTCTCCTAAAGAATGGACTACAACAATGACACAGCTGGCTGCAGTAACACACTGTCTACTGAACAGACTTGATCATTATATGCTTACATGGAATCCCTTTACCAACTGGCTATCAACAGCTACAAGATTCAGTACTACAGACATGCTGAGCCTAGAAGCAAATGTCAGTGTGCTGACTCTCTCTCTCTCTCTCTCTCTCTATATATATATATATATATATGTATATGTATATGTATATGTATATGTATATGTATATGTATGTATGTATGTTTACATTTTCACTGACGAAATAAAATGATAAAATATTCTATAAAATAAATAAAACACAGTGAGCTAAATGGCTTTGACTAAATGGCTTTTATTGGTTGGACATCTTCACATTTGAATGATTTCAGAGCTTATTAGCAAATATTGGCATTACAGATTTTGCAATGATTTTTTCTTCTGCTAACCTTGAAATAATTTCAACAATATCTCACCACCGACATGTTGCTTACTCCAGTTAAGCAGTTCCATATGTACGATTTTTTAGTAGCATTACTGAATCAGGCCCCAAAAAAACAAAACAGCTCAAATATGTGTGTGTGAGCTGCTGCAAGCCACCCTGTAAAGCTCCTCACGTCGGGAGTGTTTCAGAACCTGTCATGCATTTTTACATATTCACGTCACACACGGTCTCAGAGAGAAGGTCTGTCTCAACGTTTAGGCCTCAAATGCAGAACGAACATTATACTGAAGAGGATATGCATAAAGCTTTTAATAGAGTTTTCTATGCATTCTTTTTCAACGTGCTTACAATTATCAGATTCATTAACTCAGGGGAGGGGTCCGAAGCATAGTACACAACACAAGTGGTTCCCCTGCATGTTATGTGCAGTTTCCACCAGCGAGGTTGCCAGATCCTCAGAACTTACTGTCTACTGGCACACATGTGAGTGCCACTCAGTAGTTTACGTGCACATCAGGAATTGCTTAATGATATCAGTATTCTCTACTGCCGATACCCGCATTGTGTTGCCGGTATCAGGGCATCGGTTTCAGCGCGACACTTATTCATGCTGCCATTTCCCTTCTTCGTCTTAGATATGAAATTAAGTTATTACATGCTGACAAAGCAAGCATGCTCATCCATACTAAAACATTTTGAAAAGCTATCAAGCGTCACCAAACTTTTGACGGGCAGTGTATGTTGAATATCATCGCTTATGTTGATGGATTAAATGATTGCTTTTGCAATATCTCTTTATGGCAGATTTATGAGGTTCAGGCTTCCGTGGATGGCTCTTTTTATTTGCCTTATCACTCGGCTGGCCGGCTCCAGCGAAATGGCTGATGTGTTTTTTTTGTCCAGCAGGGAGTAGCGTGCTGACACACATACACACTCTCACACAAAGCATTTGGCCTGTCTTTGTACCCTAGCAGAGGTGATAAAAAGTTTATAGTTTGTTTTGGCTGAAGTGTGAAACGTGTGGACAATTAGACTTAGGGTGTGTGGTGAGCTCCTATAGCCTTGTTAAACTTACCTCTGAGCATGCTTTCACTGTGACTCAGGCCGGTTAAACTGAGGCCTTCTCACTGCCGAACCTCCAGCCGATCTAACTCCGACCCTCAAATAATCTTAAACTGGAACATCTCCTACTTTTCCACTCCAAAGACACATGTAAGTTTACTGGTGGTTTTGGATAGCTTCCCGTTTCAGACCAGATGCCCACACTGCAGCTACCGCCACTTGCCTTGGACTAGCTGCCCACCCTACATGGAAGTTTTCATGGACTCCTAACGATTACTTCTACTAATACTACTATTAATAATAATAATAATAATATCATCATCATTGCTTACATTATATATACTATGACTATATCAGTACACATGAGCATAACAGCAGACCTATGTGATGTATAGGGCCCTTTTTTTTTTCTTTTTGTCAATAATTCGTAGGTTGTTTGACCAGAGGAGGATGGGCCCCCCCTTGAGAGCCTTGGTTCCTCTCAAGGTTTCCTCCTCAGCTCTGAGGAAGGTTCTCCTTGCCACTGTCGCCCCTGGCTTGCTCACCTCGGGATTATACATTTTATGTTAAAACTTTGTCTTTACTGGAATCCTGTGAAGCTGCTTTGCGACAACATCAGTGGTATTCAAATAAATTTGGTTTGATTTGATAGTAAATAAAATACAACATAAATCATGGTGTGCATGAGTTTCCCTGTAAAGCCTGAAATAGTCATTTAAAAGTCACAGGTTTCAGTTCCCGAGGTTTTCGTACCACTTGATAAGTCTGTACATATTGTGTCAAATGCAAAATCAACATTATAGTGATGAAGATATGATGATAACAGTAGACAATTCACTCACATCCTCAGAAGATATGTTCTTCACCAAGTTTTGACTGAGTTCTCTTTGAATTCTCTTTCAACACACTGGCAATCATCAGATTTATCTGCTCAACAATGGGCCCTGAAACACAACACACATTACGTGCAATTACACATTTCCACCAGAGAGGTCTCCAAATCCCTAAATCTTACATAGAATAGCTTTAATTACTTCTTTAAAAAAAAGTGGAACTCTCTTTATACAGTATGCTCAAACTGATTCATAGTTCATGCATGAGTGAGTTGTCTTAACTTGTATTGTGACTGAAAATGAGGAATCTTAAAAGACTGCTTGTGGCAATAATGCTAAAGCAGGGGCAAGTTGGCATTATGCAAATGCAAGTATAGTAAATGGTTGCCATTTGCTTTGATACACTCTAAGATTTGTTATTTTAAGGTGTAACATTTCTTTCAGAGCTAAAGTTCTTCTCTAATTTCCACAGACACGACCCGTGAGTGCAGAAGATATGAGAGAAAAGGAGTGGAGTACCATTTTGTGTCCAGGCACGCTTTTGAAAAAGATATTCTCAACCACAAGTAGGTCTAACGCCACTGGCTGGCACCTTGTTTTTAGTGTTGTAGTTCAGGATAAAAACCTTGATGTTGTTCACCAAATTCCATCAATTTAAAATAAATATGTGTAATTAGTGAGTAACCAGTAAGATTGAATGCTTTGTTCTACAGAAACTTGCAGAGTCAAAATAGTTCACAGTGGTGGTGATAGGAACCAGATGTTTGAAGAGTTTAATGCCTCTAAAAGCTCAGTCACAGAAAGTTATTACATGAAATAGGAAGGAAAACGCTGCCTGATGTCTGAGACACTGTTTTATGATAGCTTTGAGAAGAATAAATGTCTTATAATTGATAGTAAATGTATTGTAGCATGTGTGAGAAGTGCTTTGGTAGTTGAGGTTATTACTTCTTCAGCATTCGTTCAGGGGATTAGTCTGCTAAGGACTTTTATTGTGAAGGCAGGGCTAGTTCTGCCAGGGGGGTATATGAGAGAGCAGTATAAACTTCAAGTCATATGGAAGCTGAGCACTGAGAGAGTAAAATGTGAGCAAGCTGTTAGAAAATCTCTGCACATGTGTACCGGTGTGGCTGTGGCCAACAGCTGGAAAATAAAGCACCACTACTTAAGTGAAAGCCGTGTCTCTTTTAATATCGGTGAATGCTAAATGTTTTATTCAAATAAATTTGTGTCAGAGAGGTACATGTAGGGCGTTATAAGGCAAAATAGTCACCAGAATATTTTTTTCTGATTTCCCACTATTTTATCATAATTAACATTAGATATAAGGCATGTGTGGCTTCACTGGTGGTTTTGTATAGAATATAAAATGGCTATATTTGTGTTGTAGACATTGTGAGATCAGGGGCCATATTACAGACAATTTTTAAGTCTGAGAGCTGCTTTGTTGTCATTGCAACTTCAGTTAAGACTGAAGTTTAGGACAGAAGCCTTTACAGAACAACAGTTCTTGGGTCTAAAATCTTAAACTACCTTATTTCCAGATAAGAAAACGGTTTTACAGAAATATCCTCAGTTGCCAAAATATCCTAAATATTTTCTTAACTTTAAAGCAACTAAAGAGCGTCTTAACTTCTGTTTTAACTGCATGTTTCCATTGTTTTTGCAGTGATGGGCAGCACAGTTCACTATAGCTAACCTCCATAATGACGCTACATTTATCTACATTGAAAATGGTGCTTTGACTTGTGAGTTTCTTTCTAACAGCATTTAAAAGCCCCAGATGCTGCAGATACAATCTAAACCATTCAATCTTATTACATTCATGTGTTAATGTTGATAAAAACTCTCCAGATACATTTTTACAGAGATGGTGGTGAATAATGAAGCACAGAGCTGAACGGGTGTCTGGAGGAATAACGGTAGCGCGCTTAGTTACAGTGTTTGGGAAGTGAAACTGAAACTGAAACGGCGATGCTCTGATAAACAGCACGAAGCGCTGAAACGATATTCTTAACTTTCAATTTATCACCCTTTAGTTTTATTTGACCCCGTTTACCTCAGTAACGTTAACTAATGTTAGCTGTCTGGCTAACTAGCTTGATTACATGTTTATGTTTCAGCTATGCGGGTATGGTTGTTTGCTAGGTAACAGACACGCCAGTTGATCGTCGACCTCAGTCGAGTAAGTTAAGATTTCCTAACTTTACGTTAGAAAAGATGCTGTAATATAAGATCAGATTCCTAAATCAAGATCAGATTTGCTTCTGTAATACGAAATTGTGAAAAATCCCACCTTTACCTGTCAGATCTTAAGACAAAAAGATAAAAATTTTGTATAATAAGGCCCCAGGTTCCTATTATCACCCAGGTCATGAAAATCATAGAAATTTGGTTTTCCAGGCCTTGAAACGCTATGGAAAATAAGTGCTGGAAAAGTCATACAATTTCCTGGACTTTTTCCACATGCGGTTCATCACATAATCACATTTGAAACATGGATGAGTCTACAAATTTTGTAAATCGACGGAATTCCCCTTCAAACTAGTGCTGAAATACTGCATCCAGGAATTCTATGCTCAGCACCTATAATGAAATCAGCTAAAGTGGCACAGATTTAAATTCAAAACGGCAAAAGATGTGTAAACCCTCCATCCCTGCTCGCTCATTAGGTACTTTTCTCATTCCTTTTTTCCATCGATCACAGCATTTGACCTTCCACGTTGTGACTGCTCTGTTCCAGCCTTCAAAGATGCTCCTGGAATTTACATCACATATTTAATCCTTTTTAGGTTTTAAAAGCAGCCGCTCGCGACCAAAAACTGACAGGAAATACCCACTTTCTCCCCTTTCGCTCTCGAAAGCAGATGGAAATCTCTAAAGCATGCGTCCGCGAACAGTGTCACATTATATTGAACGGACGGGATATTTTAAGAGTTCTCTGTGGTTTCAAACGACTTGTTAGTCGGACATGCGGAGGGAAAGCAGCGAGAGCAGAATGGTGGCATGGGCTCTGGTACAGCAGACAGCCAAATTTTCCCAGAATACGGAGCTGAAAGGAGGAAGAGGAGGCTGCCTTATGCATGACTGCACTGATTACATTCATCTTTGATTAGGAGACGAGTAGCCAGACGTCTAATTTTCAAACCTTAAGGTGGAGCCGAGACACAGCATTAATAATTATCTACAGAGAGAATTTGTCCTATTTGCTTATTTGTTTTGTCTGTTTGAAATATGTAAACCACTTAAAGTATGCAGTTCACACAGTGGTGGACAGTAACTTAGTAAATGTAATTCGTTTCTGTACTTAAGTACTTTTTTCTGTGTATCTGTACTGAAGTTTTTCCATTTTGGGCAACTTTTTCCTTTCACTCCACTACATTTCAGAGTCTAATATCCGACTTTTTCCTCTGCTACATTTTGAGAAATCTGTCGTTCCTTTTGGTTTCTGTGTGTATAAAAACGTAACATGTCAAAACGAAAGAAGCGCAAAGCCAGAGCACCAATCAGGGCCCAGCGGTCACTTTGTTTAGAGCTGGTTTTGACCTGTTGGTCATACCGACCCAGTGCAGCACGCGGTTCAACGTCAGCGCAGCAGCGTAAAACTTTGGGAGAGTCTGTTCAACATAAATGATGAACTAACCTAACTTTGTGTAAATAGAGCACAATATAGAAATATGTCCACATATGCAGTCGAGACTGACGCGGCTTTTTTCTGAATTTCTACAAACACCATTTCATTTTATAGTAAATTAGTTTGGGCTGGTTTATGTTTATGAACAGACGCCTACAGATCAACATAGTAAAGGAGCTCATCTGTGATCCTGAGTTTAAAGCCAGTTTTTATTCAACTTAAACTTGGAACTAAGTTGTAAATAAATCTGAAACTGAAACTTTACTTGTGTGTAAAAAGTGATTTCAGAGCCACTCGGTTCTCCCTGATGGAAACTGTTTACCTTCAGTGTTTTGTGCTTCTGATCATTTTAATAGACGTCAGCGTCACTAATTAATGACCTTCTATTAAAAGACTGGTTTACCAAGAGAGATGCTGGAGGACTTTCACCTGAAATGAGTTCATGAAGCCAGTCTGGTTATAAAAATGATAACAGAACCAGATCAGAGCCAGAATTACTCTTTTAGTACTTTTACTTTATACTTAAGTACATTTGAAGCCAAATACTTTAGTACTTTTACTCAAGTGGAGTTCTAAAGGGAGGAACTTCTGAAGTACATCGTCCATCACTGACTTTAAGCAGTTATGAGCGATCCTTTCTAAAGTCCTGCTGGAATGTTATGGAAAAATCGCAACCATTGTTACAGTGATTTATACAGCAGCCATGAAAATGTGCTTTTACGGTCGCCATAAAGTCGTGATCTATGTGCGTGGCTGAATTTAAGACAAGGTTATCTGCTAGCGTTAGACCTATTCGGATAATCTGCGGATTAAAACGGCAAAATAACAGAAAGCGTAAAAGGATGAATTGGCTTATTTTCTGCTCAAAAGTGACAATCGTATGGAAAAGGTTGCATTTGTGTGCACTTTATCTTCCCTGGATGGAAGTTTTGGCACCCATCCTCCGATGTTTGACCCAACAGGTGGCTCCAATTTAAAGTGTAACATAGGAGATTAGATAAAGCCGTGCAGTGCCAAAATGTCTGGAAGGGTGATCTCCTGAAATACGCTACAACTTACTCCAAATGGTCCTGCTATTCCCTACGGTGGAAGCCAGTGCATTATTATCTCTAACGCTAAACCAGAACAGGAGATGAGAGGAGTAAGATGTGGCGGGTCGATGACGGTTTGGGCGCCTTCCCATTTTCCCCTCCCGCCGTACGAGCGCGTCAGAACCGGGCCAAAGTGCTTACCACTCTCATGTGCCACATATACAAGCAGCTGAGGGATGAATGTGGCAAGTTGACCACAGGCAAATTGGCTGCAGCCCCTACGACATGCGTGAGTTTTGGCCGCAGCTTCCACAGCCGCTTAAAGAAACCTGTCAGTCAAGGGTGATGATGACTGACTGATTGATGTATGGTTTATGTGTACATTTCCAAAGTTGGACTGGATCATTTGTCTTTCATCAGTATCGTGTAGCATATCACTGTTGTTGTTGTTGTTGTTGTTGTAAGAAGTCCTCAGATCCCTGAAACTCTATGTCATTTTGGTCCATTTCTGGTCGTCTATTCATCATGTAAAAAAGATTGTTACAAAGTTCTCATTGCGATCTGGATGATATCCTACATGGAGTATTCTACTGAATTAGTTTAAACTGCAGTTACAGTAAAATAAAACTTTCAAAAAAGATAATAAAGTATTCAGACCATAGATATTTAATATTATTAATATCATATGTTTAAATCCAAGGCATTAACTGAAATAGTAATAAGCTAAATATATACAAAATCATTTCTATTAATATACTTTCTATTTGGCTGTCCAAACCCTAACTCCTAAATTTACAGTTATGAAAATAATACTTCATTTTTAATATTTTTATTATATTTTTAAAATTCTTTTAAAGTGAAATTGCAAGATTTCCATTCATGAGTTTGGGGGGCAGTAGTGGGCTGGAGGTTAGGGATCTGGCCCTGTGACCGGAAGGTTGCCGGTTTGATCCCCAGGGCCGACAGCGCATGAATGAGGTGTCCTTGAGCAAGACACCTAACCCCCAACTGCTCCCCGGGTGCCGTGGATAGGGCTGCCCACCGCTCCGGGCAAGTGTGCTCACTGCCCCATAGTGTGTGTGTTCACTAGTGTGTATGTGGTGTTTCACTTCACGAATGGGTTAAATGCGGAGGTGGAATTTCCCTGGTTGTGGGATCTCTTAATCTTAAAAACCTTCAGTATTCAAAAAATGCTATCCCATGTTTTCATTTCACTACCAACACACAGAGTTTTAATCTGAAGGCGGAGTCTTATTTTAGCCACACCCCTGCATTTTGGAGCAGGAAGTGAGACTGCATCCCAGTCCCTCATGGCCACATGCTAAGCATCCCATTGTTTTGAAGTGTCTCAATGCCGGTGTGTAACATTAAGAGTTGTCACAACCCAAATACATACTTTCTGCAGTGAAGCAAACTTTTTGTGTTATACTTAAATATATTATGATTTTATGTGTTTACGACTGTTCAAAGCTGTTTACTAATCATGAACTGTCTATTGTTTTTGAGTTCTGCTCAAAATGAGCTAAATAAAACTGATTTTTAAAATATTTTTAATATATTTTTAAAAATATTTTAAAGTGAAATTGCAAGATTTATATTTCTTTATTTAAAAACTTTATTGAAAAAATGCCATCCCACGTTTTTGCTTTACTACTGAAACACAGAGTTTTAGTCTGTGGGCGGAGCCTTATTTTAGACACACCTGCATTTTGGAGCAGGACTTGAGACTGCATCCCTGTCCCTCATTGCCACATGGTGAGCAGTTAAGCCCCATTGTTTTGAAGTAAATGTGTCCCAAAGTCTGTGTCTAAAGTTATGAATAGTCACAGCCGAAACGCAGATTTTCAGCAGTGAAGCAAACCTTTTGTGTTTTAATGAAAAATGTTATGATGTTATGTGTGCACAGCTATTCAAAGCTGTGTTTGCTGATCATGTACTGGCTAGAGTTTTTGAATTCTGCTCCAACATTTGGTCCACTTTCAATAGTGTTACAATGGTGTAGTAGCAAAATAGAACGTTCTATCATTTGTTTTAATAAAATAAACATAATTATGGTATAGGGTCACTCAAAGCAAAGGGACTGTAGAACCTAATAAAGTAATAATTTCCCAATGATGTAATAAAATTCCCAAAACGTAATAAAATTTAGCACTTGCTCAATTCCAAGTACAGTCAAAAGTCCAAAATATGGACTCTGAAATAGTCCGGCAGAATGATTCACGCTGTCTTCAACTGTCCTTCAACAGGTTTATAGAGTATGGAGAACACGGGGGAAACTATTACGGCACCAGCATAGATTCGGTCCGCAGGGTTCTAGCGGAGAGCAAGGTGTGCCTGCAGGATGTGGAACCGCACGTGAGTTGTATTCCCTCTGTGTGTGGCAACGTTCAGTAGAGTCATGTGGTAACGTGTCAGCAACTCATAGAGAAGGATGTCCAAGAAATGCCCTATTAGAAGACCTATCATTTCATAGCTTGTATTACGGGTTATTATTGCCAGTATGATACAAACACAGTGATCAGTTACAAGACCTCCAACTCTACAAGGGAGAGACAGACAGAGAGAGAGAGTCCTATATTACATGTCATATTTGTTGACTTTGGAGCTGAAACCCAAGGGCAGGAATTATGTCATTCTGGACAAGGAGCTTCTGTCAGCTTCACTACGATTGGTACATTTCCTGTGGTCCGATTATTTTTCATCAGCTTGTAACATTTATAGAAACATTCTCAGTATATTAACGAATGAGCTATACAAGCACATATTTGAGATTTGAGGCCGAGCCAGCGGGCCTCGCGCAGAAACCCGGAATGCTTTGGTCAAGTGTTCCGTCCTGCTGATGCATGGAGAAGTTTTTTTTTTCCTTGTTATTTTGGATCTGGAGGGAATAGGATGAAATGAAATTGTGGTATTACAAAATGAAACGATGCAGCAGCAGCAGGGCTCGTGGCAGACGGGCCGAATGGAAACGAGCACAGCTCTTGTCTGCAAAACGGATGTCACTCTAATGATTTGATGACTGACTTAGCAAATTTGCCCATAACATGTTAACCAAATTGTTATCTCCTCTTCTTTTCTCTTCTTCTCCTCTCCTCTTTTTTTGAAGGTAATAAAGATTTTATATACAACAGAATTCAAACCGTATGTGGTGTTCGTGAAGCCTCCAGCCATGCAACAGCTGAGGCTCAGTCGGAGAAGAGCAAAAATCCTGTCCAGTCGCAATGAGCCGACACCCATGAGGACGTTTTCGGTAAGGAGAGTCTCCTATTCAGGTTGAATTAAGGCTTTGGACACCTATTACAGACATGCTGGTCACTCATAACCTAACTACATTTCCTGAAATGTCACTGTCACTGTGGTCAGTCCACCACTTTACCATATTTTTACTTATTGTTAAGCTGCATGTTTTATCATTCAGGAACTCTGTAGTCATTAGGCTTGGTTAGGCTTGCTGTGAAACTCTGATATTATTGCTGTTATTAACTTAAACCAAAGGCGGGTTTAGTTATTCTGGGGCCCTTGGAAAAAGACCCTGGATGCACATTTTGAAATGAGGCACCGGTCATATTAATCCTGTGTTGGTAAATATTCCATGCAGTCTTTATTGTTGGATGCAATGCACTGATTTATTTAATCAGAGTACTGATAAAACGTGACTGATGTGTGACATATTCCTGTTCATGATTTCTTCTTTACAAAAACACACACACAGTTTGTCTACAAAGTTTTGGTTTTGAGATCACGGTCGTGTCAAACGAATGCACTAACAGCATTGAGAGGTCGTGTTATTAATAGAAACGAATTGATTAAACAGCAGAAAGAGTCACTTTTGCAGACTCAGACTCCTTTACCAGTGAAAATGAAACATTACTCGTTCAAAAATTTCAAAAGAAGGCAAGGTGTCCTCAAACAAGCGAAAAATGACCCCAAAGGCTCCTGAGTGGCGCAAATGTCTAAGCATTGACCTTATAATCAGGAGATCGCAGGTTTGTCCCTGGTGATGCTAGAGCCATCCATAACCAGAAGTCCTAGAGAGCACAACTGGCCTTGCTCTCTCTGGGTGGGTAGGATGGCCCCCACCTTCTCCCCGCATCACTCAACACAGTGCTAGTCAGCGGTTGGCACTTTCCTCTGAACACGTTCAGCTGTCCAGTGACGTTGAGTGAGCAGCAGTTCGAAAGTGGTGCTTCACAGGTCTCGGAGGAAGCCTGTGCTAGCCTTCGTCCTCCTTGCGCTGATAGTGTCGTGTGACTGGGGGAGTCTGAACTAGGGGCTGGAAAAATTGACCACAAAAAAGTGATTTCAGACTGCACTCAAGAGTGACAGCTTTTAGCCGGGCCGTGGATATCGTCAGTGTCCATTGAAAAACATGTATCTCCGTTTTTTTGCGATTATCACTTTTCTGCATCTTTTGAGATCAGCAGCCGTCCTTTACATTGTGTGAACATCTCAAGATGATTAGACCAATAGAAATGCTCCAGAATTGCTTAGAATAAAATCTCTTTCCATTGACTTCCATTGAAAGTAAAGAACGTTTTTGCCCTCTCCTGTAAAGTTACTGTTTTGGAGATACTTGTTTTTCTTTGGACAGCAACAATATGTTGGTCATATCGATATAGCCCACAGTAATACATCCCTAAGAAACAACAATGAAATCACCACAAAATAACTTTTAAATCAGAATTTATCCACTTCGTTTAAATTTGGTTCTATTGGAAACAATATATTTGTATTTCCAATTAATTTCTCCTCCATTTCACCTGCTTTCTACAAACCTTTAGACGTACAAACACCATATTTCCACTTGTCTAACAAGGTACCGTGCTGCTTGAATCTTGTCCACACCCGAGCATGGACAGGGTCACATGTCCTGACCTAGTGTGTCTTAACCTCCTCCAGGCTTCTCATGGCAAAGGTCCCCTTTAAAACTTTTGCAGGGTGGGCTGCAGGTGTTCTCCCAGAGCACTGAAACAGGTTCTTCTGTGCTTAGCCCAGCCTTGGTGAGGTTTTGGGGAGCAGCAGGGGTCTCTGGGCATCTGGGTGGAGAGTTGATCTTTAATCCCATTGAGACCCATATGGGTCATCCTGTAAACTGGCCCACCTAAACCCACCCCAGGGTCTTATAAAAAACCTTAGGTCATCCCCTACGCACCTGGATACAGTTTACATACTGCCAGGCTCCGAGGTGCCCTACGGTGCACAAAGTCTTGCTCATCTTTCCATATTAACCTTGGACACTACATGCCAGACTCCATCAAGTCAGCGGTTTAACAAGGGCCATTTGGACATTACTTCGGTCATAATCCGACCGCAGGGTCCATCTTTATGGCCTCCTGCGCTCATGCTCTCCACATTGTAGCAATACGGCTCAACATGTTGAGTTTAAAAAAGAAAAGATTTATAACTTTCAAAATGAAATAAGTTTATGCGAGAGATCTGGACATATTTATGGACAAGATGTCTTCTACCACAGCAGCTTTGGGGAATCCATAAAATGTCTTTTTATGTTAAATATGGCAGACGGCATCATCTTTGGATACTTTGCTTTTCTAGTGGTCTGTTTAAATTGGTTATTAAAACACATTAATGTGAATGAAAACCAGCTAAATTATCCACATTTAATAATTACTTCAAATGATCCACATTTTATCCACTATTTTAAAAGAGCTTATTTTATTATTAATTTATCTTGTCTATCTATCTATATATATATATATATATATATATATATATATATATATATATGTGTGTGTGTGTATTTTAGCTAAATAAGCTACAATATGGTTTATAGGTTAGAGACCACCATTCATGTAATTAATTTCCAGTCAAAATGTTCATTATATACAAGTTAGTCATTTATCAATGTCTGGAAAAACATAGAAAACATATTTAATAGAATTACACAGAAGCCTCAACTACTACATATAAAATGTTTTTTTTTTCCAGTATTTACTGTGTCCACTCTTTACCTTTATTACTGCTTCCATTCTTTTCAGGAGACGCACTTTCAGTTTTTTAATGAAATCCAGAGAGATATTTTTTCACACCTCCGAAGTTCAGTTGGTTGTATTTTCTGCTTCTCACAATCCAAATAATCCCAGACCCATTCAGTGGTGTTGAGATCTGGACTCTGGGGCGGTCGGTCCATTGTCCATCTTCTTTGTTTGATGTATCCGTCTCCTTTTCTCAGTGAGGTTCTTCTTGAAAATCTACACGTCCTTTCAGACCCATGGCGCTGAGTGGTCTTCTCACAGTGGAAGGATGGACAGAAACACCTGTGGATGTTTTCAGATCTGAGGCAGCTTGATTTTCTCCTCTCTCTCAGAGAGGAACGCTTTAAGCGCTGTTTATCTGATGGGGCCAGTTTTGGTGTCTACCACGCTTTACACAGTCTTTAGGAGTCCCAGGTTCTCTGTAGCTTTTAACGATTTTTTGAACTTTTGTTTCGGAAACTCCTGATTAATGCTTTATTGCTTGGAAATGTAATAACTGACGGATGGTCTCTGACTTTTGCACAGCACCATATATAAAAGCTACATCATGGCTGCCCAAAGTCGGCCCATGAGGACGTTGGATTTGGCCCTGCCAGAATGTTGCCATAACTCCCTGCCTATACATCTAATAAAAATAACACATTTTTGTACTTCTTGTTTTATTATTGTTTTAAGATTGTATTTTGTAGTGTTTTAAGTAACAACATGTAGTGTATTGCTAACATAAACAAACAGATTTGCAACCCACCTACCTTCATTATTTGCATACTGTTTTGTCTTTATCTGTGCTGTATAATTATAGTAAGCTAGGGCTGTGCTTTCCATGCTGTCAGTGCATGTACTACAGATGTAAAACTCATTTATTACATATTTTACAGGACGCAGACTTTGAGGATATGATTAAGACAGCCCAGGCGATGGAGAACAAATACGGCTACTTGTTCGAGAAGATCATCATCAATGACGATTTAGCCTTGGCATTCACAGAAATCAGAGCAGAACTGGCGAGACTTGAAAAAGAAACCAACTGGATCCCAAAAACATGGGCTCAGGCTTGAAAAATGTGGAATTTGTCTCATATGAACTGTTTGGATAAACTGTTATAACTTCGGTTTTCGTCATATTTAAACAAAAGATACAAAAGATGAACACAGTGATTGCAAGACTATAAACTACAAGTTTTTATCTGGCTAAACGTCCTGAGTGCAAGTATTGATGAATTCGTTGTCCTGAATCAAAGCTTGTTGTGTTTCACAGTTGCGTCGGGAAAATGTTCATGTGTTGGAAAGCAAACTTTCATAATTGCTTTATGTCTCAGTCCAGCTCCTCAATGTAAATTGTTCTGTAAACTGGACTACTCCTATACTCTCCATCTCCCGCCTTTTGTGTACTGCTGTGGCTCATGTTTTGACATTAATCGCTAGCAGACATGGACTCACCATAACAAGATATGTTCTCAATTTGGATTAAGTAGGGTGGAGCAAGGCCACGTTCATCCCTCTTTAACTTGGGACTTCAAGAATGAACTCTGGATGATGCCTCTGAAACACGTCCAGGTAGCTGCAGCGTACAAGCCCCAGACGTTTCCATTGCACTTCAAGAACAAACAAGGTTCTGATTTGCTTCTGATGCTGATCACAACCTCAAGTCTCACAGTGATTTAAATATGTCTTGGTTTCCTGAAGAATGTCAACTTGTTTAAAGCTGGAGTCTGCAGACATCAATCCATCCGTCAAACACTCTCAAAGCTTTCCACACGAAGCAACTTGTGTCGTATCACCTTTTTTTATCAACAAGCAAAGCCAAAAGGGCCAACGGTTCCCATGCTATCTCTCTACACATCCTTTATTTTGATCTGGAAGGAATGAATCGACACAGAAAGGAAATGAAGAGGTTTTTTGGAAGCTAGCAGGTCCTCCAGAAGCCAGAGGAGGAAGAGGAGCTTATTTTCTCCAGCATGCAGTATATTAAAGTGGAATTAAAGAGTGACAAGAGACTTTCTAGGGTCACTTTGGCCGGCAGCCTGGGCGGTACAATGGAGAGGAAAATCCACACATACCTGACTTTCACCTTGTAGTTAGGCCAAAGCGAGAAGACAGTAAAATACGTAGGAAACTATCTATTAAGCTGAGAATCACCTACAGTTGATATGGGCATTAGCACAGCAGAAAGCTACAAGTTGTTTGTGTGTTTACTGAATTAAAAATGGGAAAGTGATAGGTATTCCCTTGAAGGATGTTTGATTTTATGGCATGGCTCAAATCTTACATTGCTTCTGCTCATTTTACAACCATAAGTGCTTTCGGAGATGCTAATGCTAACCATCAGGTTTTACAGCAAAAGAGATGTTAGACTCATTTGCCGTTGTAAGGCTGAACGCTCTGCTTGCTGAACGGTTCCATCCAGGGCCTTCGTCCTTAATGATGAAACTGCAATCTTCCATAAGAGCTGGGAGAGGAGTGTAATTCCCTCATTGCCAAGTTTCCAAGTACCTGTGGTGGACACTGAATGCATTTATTGGTCAATCATGGCCCATCCAAACGTCACTGTCAATCAAACTGGCCTTACATTGCCTCTGGTAATTGATTTATAATCATTCAGCACGAGAGAAGGTGAGACGGAGTGAAAAGTTTGGAGAGCAAGACAGATACAGTACGCGTCTGGTTTTGTGAGGAGAATCAGTGGAGGGCAGACAGCCCGTGCTTTGTGGCTTTTACGAGAGGTCAGGTTCTGGGCTGATGTCATCCCTATTAAAAGGCTATCTGAACAGCGAGGCAGGACTGAGTTAAATGGTCCAGGCTGCTTCACACACGTCCTGTAACCGACCTGCAAAAATATGGCCAGTGCTGACTGCACTGTGGTCCATGCCACTGTGGTCAGGCCACCTCGCTAATTATCACAATCATTGCAAGTGGCATGACGCTAATGCTACGCTAATGAAAAGAAGCGCCATGTGTTTCAGTTCAAATCATGGCACGGCTGCTTTATCTTGTAGTTTAACAGATAGCGCTGCCTTCCCAAAAATGCCGTCATGCTTGGGGCGCTACAAAGAAACAATCTTAGCTTTTAATGAGAGTGGAATGGGACTGCTATTAACAGCCTTTCGGGTGAAAAACAGTTATTCCAATCCTATATTTACACTGCTTAATTACGTGGTGGAGGAGGTCATTTGACGTCAATTCATGCGTTATGGGCCAAAGACAATAATTTAGGTGCAACGATGCCTTGTGATGATTGCTGAAATGCAGAAGTCCTGTAGAGGTTTCACATTAAGGACCTAATTTCCAAAACTATAAAGCACCTACATCCAGCAGCACAGTCAATGATTGGTTGAGGGGTTTTTCATGCACCACTCATTGATCATACTACCAAAATGGCAACTGCCAACTTTTTAACATGTGCGAAAGGCTTTTGTAAATCTGGCCCTGAGACTGAATGGATGAAATGGTCTCCAATGGGCTGCACTTTCTGTTGGACAGCAAATGCGCTACTATGCCAGACCAGGCATTGTTCCTGGACCAAGTTACCATAGAACCTTCTGTTGGAGCACGCAGAGAGAGCACTAAAACACCTCCATCTCCTGAGGTCCTCTAGGGCACAGGGCATATCGGTTATTATATTTCAAACTGTCTAATGAAGGCCATGAGAATGGACATCTATTCTTTAAGACGTTAATACTTCATTGTATAGGTGCTTTATAACTCCGCTCCCATCCGCTTAACTCTTCTACAGACAGTTGAGCCTGTCTGAGACAGTAATGGAAGTGAAATATAGTACGGCCTCTTTTCCATCTGTTGCTACACAGCGGCCTACAAATGTGAAATGAATAGTCATTTGTTCTCTGAAAGTTAGAGCCCTTGGAGTTTACAAAATATGACACTTTTAACAGACATGTAATTGCAGTTCAGCCCAGCGTTTTCATCGTGTTCTCGAACAAAAAGCATGCAATCAAACTGTTTTTGTAGTACCAATGAATCAATGCACATAACGCCATAGTGGTGAAGAAGGAGCGTTTTGTTCTGAAGGCACTCATTTTCGATTCCAAACACATCAGTCTCCAGAAACAGGCTGCTAAGCATTTGTTTAGCCTTTTTCATAAACTCGTCCCACTTTATGGCATCTGTATTGGCTTGGTTTCTAAACGGCTCGGTCATTTTTGCATGCTACCGTTAACGTTTCCCATTGGCTGGCCGTTTTCTGACTCCAAGTGTGGCTTAACTAAAACCCTCCGGCCTTTTCGGGGCTTAGAGATGTTCCGCAAATGTTTTGGACATTGAAGCAGATATTTTGCTGTCATATCAGAATCTAATCATTTTTCCATTTTTATTTTTTGCACCATTTGAAAGCGCCAGCTGAGCTTTACATTGTGTGAATATTTTATGACGAATAGACCAGAAGTACTTGGAACTAAATTGAGGTGCAAATTTGGTCTGACAAGTGGAGGGGACCAACGATGGGAGGTTAAAGCCACCATACAGGAATTCAAACGTGTAACACGGTGTTAAAGTACACCTGCATTTAGTGTGACTGTATTGTCAAGATATCTAATGGGCTGTAATTAAAAATAGGAATAATGTAGTGTACATTTCTGTATTTTACATTTACGGCATTTGGCTGACGCTCTTATCCAGAGCGACTTACAATTGGATCATTTTACACAGGCAGGCGAAGGTGGTGTTGGGAGTCTTGCCCAAGGACTCTTATTGGTATAGTGTAGGGTGTTTGCCCAGGTGGGGATTGAACCCCAGTCTACAGTGTAGAAGGCAGAGGTGTTAACCACTACACTAACCAACCATATTTTCTGTATGTCCTGACAGTGGCAGGGTTTGGTGTATTATTTGTCACTGAAATACATTGAAATTCAACGAATTCTTTGTCTGATCATGTTGCAATAAATATGACTTGCAAGACTTGAACTTCTCAATTAGCTCAATCTCCTCAGAGTGAACAACCAGGGCAAATATCCAAACAGCAGACAGAACGGGCCTTAAAAGACCCTCGAAAAATGTAGTTTGGCGTTCACAACCTTCAAAAAAGCGATTATGCATGAAAGGCATGGAAGAAAACGGCTCAAAATGGAAACAAAATGACAAAAATAACAAAATGAAAAAACTATGTTTTACATTGAGTTTTATTGAGCATATTTAAGAATCCAACACCTGTTTCACACCACTTCTCTGAACGAAGCTGTTTTAAGCTAATAAAAAGTCAAAAATAAGCAGAAATACATTCTCATATGAGATAACAATGTTTTGCTTCAAACCAGACCCTGACAGATTTGAACATTTTGTAATGTAGATGGACGTGTGAATAAAATCTTGTTACATTAACCTGCATTAAATATCTATTTTTATCTCGTTCGTACGAATTTGCAGATGGAAAGGACGAGTATCTGCATCGTCTACCAGTAACATATTCACCAGTGAAGTATTCCTTTTTCCATCAGTGTGATTATTTTGACTACATGCATAAAAAAGACTTGTAGAACATACGTGAGGCCAAGTGCTGAACAAGCGTGTAATTATTCTGACAGCTGGACAGTTTCAATTAAGCATTATTTATGGAGACTATGGAGGAATACAAGGCGCTCACTGGAGGAGCTGGGATATTCCAAACATGTTCTAAGCCAATTATAACAGATTCAGCATGGGTGGACCCTCTTCACAGTTCACTGCAGCAAATGAGAAAGATTAGTTAGCCACACAGCTCTGGATGGAACTAACCGCGCCACCTGTTGGGAAGGAATACTGTAATCAGTATGACCCTCAACCGGATACAGCAGACCAGCCATTGACATCGTCAATCATCAGTCATCCTCCCGATGAAAACGCACCACACAAGCGGTCGTTTTTAAGTGAAAATCTCAAGTGAAACTTGGAGCTTGTCCCATGATGCTTTGGATCGTTGTTGTCCCTCGTGGGTAGCTGAACAGAGTCATGACTGTTACCGCCATTCAATCTTCAACAAGGACCCAGTGTTTGATTCATCTTATCCTTCAATTTCAGGAAAACACTAACCCTCATTTACGGATTTTGCTCCCTACCGGTAAATGAAAGACCGTTCTACTTGCGCAGTTGGATCGTGCATGCGATCGTGAAACCAGTAACCCACTGGGAGGGTTCCCTATCGCTCCAACTCCACCATTACACCCTATATGAAACTGGCAAAGGGACTTTCCTGAGAAGCTAAAGTAACGCAACAATAACTGCCAACAATATCTAGCCATATTGACTCAAAATGCAGAAATTTAGCTTGGACTGTGCCCTCATTTCATTAGCCACCTCTCCAAAACACGCAAACAGATCGTGTGAGGTGGGCCAAGCACTCTTGTCCAAACCTTGTCCATCCTTGCATCTTGTGTTAATAATAATAAAGGTATGCTGGAAGCCCTTATTTTCTTTGGGACGTGATTTACAGCAACATCCGATGGGTTCTTATTGGTGCAGAACCTACGCATAGCATGTGAGCCGAGATACAGGCCTGTGTGCTTAATGGACTAGAACCAAGGAGAACATAAAGAGCCAGAGAGACCTTCTGTTCACCTCTGACCAAATCATTCACTCGGCTCTTCGGCCTGAATCTGGGATTACAAAAATGTGTTTTTCCTTTACAGTGCTGTATACAGAATGTTTAGATTAAATATGTACGCTTTGGAAATCGCTGTGAGAAGTGTATAACGGCAGCGGTGGGATTCGGGCAGACTGCGGACAGACCAGCCTTGTTTTATGGCTCTGGGTGCGTGGCAGCGTGGTCTTGGTCAGATTCTTTGAAATATGACTTTCCCTTCTGAAGGAACAAAAGTAATATTCGTTCCTCAGTGTGTGAAAACTGCACATTTATGACTAAGTGTTCAGAAGTGTTCTGCAGAATATAAATTTCTTCTGGAGAATCATTAAAAAAGCCATTTTACAACCAAAGTGTATCTACAGGCACGAAATAAACAAGGGAGGAACTGTGCTAGTCTGTGTTTTCAGTCTGCTGCTTACATTAGTCATTGATATTTCAGTTGAATTGCATTGGCAGATTCTTTAGTTATGGTGTTTATGAATTGGAACTGGCCACTTCAGCCTTAATAATGTCATGCATAAAGAAATAGAAGTACAATACTGTGAAAAAAATCATAGACTACCGTTCATTCATTTTATTTCGAGGCAGAATGGCCATTAAGTACAAGTTATTCATTTTCAGAAACCATACAGCTTCCATTCTTTTCAGGATACTTGCTACAGGGATATTTTTCCACACCTCCATAGTTCCGTCTTACAAGTTGGTTGCACTTTCGCTTATCACAGTCCAAATAATCCCAAAGACATTCAGTGATGTTGAGCTCTGCACTCTGGGGCGGTCAGTTCATTGTTCTGAGAAAACCAGCAGCTTCTGTGTTAGATGTGTCCGTTTCCTTTTCTCAGTGAGGTCCTACTTGACAGCTACACGTCCTTTCAGACCCACAGCGCTGAGTGGTCTTCTCACAGTGGAAGGATGGACAGAAACACCCGTGGATGTTTTCAGATCTGAGGCAGCTTGATTTGTCTTCTCTCTCAAATATGAAAGCTTTAAGTGCTGTTTATCTGATGGGGACAGTGTTGGTGTCTGCCAGGTCTTCCAGGTGGTTGTTAGGAGGCAAATTTCTCTGTAGCTTTTAATAATATTTTGAACTCCTCTTTTGCAAACTCACTTTTTTCACTTATTTTCCTCTGACTCTCTCCCCTTTATGCAAGCAGGTCTTCTACCTAATCTCCTCAGAAATTCTCTTATTTGGCCAGGAGAGACCTTCATGTAGTCCTCAATGGAACCTAGGCCAGTAGCAGACTTTTACTCAGACCTCGGTCAAAAATCTGGGTGTTATATTGGATGAGGGTTTTAAATTTGACAAGCAGATAAAGGCGGTAGTTAAGTCCAGTTTCTACCAACTCAGACAGCTATCCAAAGTTAAGCCTTTTTTATCTTTCTCAGACTTTGAGATTTATTTACATGTACTTTTAACACATACATCCTGGAAAGAACACATTACTCCAGTACTGGCTTCACTCCATTGGCTCCCAGTTGTTTTCAGAATACAGTATAAACTTTTGCTTTTAGTGTATAAGTCTCTGCATGGGTTAGCTCCCAGTTATTTGGCTGAATTGCTTGTGCCTTATGTTCGGCTGGTGGTCCCCAAGTCGAGGCTGAAACAGAGGGGGGACTGAGCATTTGCTGTGGCTGCCCTGAAACTGTGGAATGAGCTGCCGCTGCAGATTCGATTGGCACTCACTCTGTCACGTTTTAAATCTAGTCTTAAAGCTCATTACTATTCCACGGCTTTTATGTCATTTGTTTTGTCTCTTTTCAATTGTTTTACTAGTACTGTAGTTTAATGTTTGTATTTGTGCAGCACTTTGGTCAACTAACGTTGTGTAAAATGTGCTCTATAAATAAAATGACATTGACATTGACAAATATGTCTTAAAAATGAATTTTTGACTGGAAATGAAAAAAAGATCTGACTCTTCACTGTATGTCTTACCTGTGTAAAGCTTGGACTCTCTCTCTCTCTGTCTCTCACTTTCTCTCTGTTTCTGAAAAAGGAATAAGTGATGACCGTTTGGTCACTGGAAATGAAATAAATGAAGAGCGATCTCTGACTTTTGTACAGTATTGTGTATTAAAAGAAATGAAAAACAGGTTTATGAGTCACTTCTCTTGATGTTCTCTTATGGAAACAAAGCCTGCAATTAATGCTTCTTTTTAAAAATATCCCTAATGAGGTCCATTTATTGTGGTCACAACCCGCCTGTCTTTAGGCATATCCTCTTATATGGATTGAGCCGGTATATTTTGGCATGGACAGGGCATTGGGCAGAACCTGTTTTCCAAGGAAAACACTGTTTTATGTGGCTGCTGTAATATGGCCATTGGAAGTGAGACATGATTCTGAAAACAGGACATTTCCTCTCTGGGGTGCTCTTAGCTCTTGTCCTTGCCGGATCGTGTAGGTACAAATAGATACAGTATAGAAAAGCATCTTGCTCTTTGAGCCCCCTAGACATTTTTAGCCTGCGATGGCAACTCCAAAAACAGTACTGTTCTCTTTCCAGCAGCTCTCTCACATTATGTTGTGTCAGGAGATTTTAGAGCCCTCACTATTCTTCAGAAAATCAGCAGGCCTTCAGAGGAGGTGGGACTTAGATCATGACTTCAGCGTCTTTGGTTGTAGGAACTCTCTGGCTGTAGTGATTTAGGGTTGTTTTTTTTCCTGCCACGAGAGGCTGTGAGAGAAGCAGTGGCCACCTGGAGCACTCCCTGCACAGCCATACATATCATACCGAATATTATGGCCCTCATTTTCTTGGTGCATGACGCCTGGGAAGAAGCTCAGTCCTGCATATTAACCCTTAAATACACACCTTGGGTAGCTAGTGTCCCATGACCTCATTTCCCCTTCTACCATGTCCAATTTTTCAGCTAAGTGAGAAATAAAATATTTAAAAATAAACTATATTGCCAAAAGTATTCACTCACCCATCCAAATAATTGAATCCAGGTGTTCCAGTCACTTCCATGACCACAGATGTATAAAACCAAGCACCTAGGCCTGCAGACTGCTTCTACAAAGTCCAGTCATGAAATGTCTTCACTACTAAATATTCCACAGTCAACTGTCAGTGGTATTATAACAAAGTGGAGGCGATTGGGAACGACAGCAGCTCAGTAAATGACAGATCGGGGTCAGCGGATGGTGAAGTGCATAGTGCACAGAGGTCGCCAACTTTCTGCAGAGTCAATCGCTACAGACCTCCAAACTTCATGTGGCCTTCAGATCAGCTCAAGAACAGCGTAGAGAGCTTCATGGAATGGGTTTCCAAGGCCGAGCAGCTGCATCCAAGCCTTAGATCATCAAGCACAATGCAAAGCGTCGAATGCAGTGGTGTAAAGTGCCACCACTGGACTCTAGAGCAGTGGAGACGTGTTCTCTGGAGTGACGAATCACGCTTCTCCATCTGTCAGTTCGATGGATGAGTCTGGGTTTGGCGGTTGCCAGGAGAATGGTACTTGTCTGACTGCATTGTGCCGAGTGTAAAGTTTGGCAGAGGGGGGATTATGGTGTGGGGTTTGTTTTTCAGGAGTTGGGCTCGGCCCCTTAGTTCCAGTGAAAGGAACTCTTTAGCAGACCAAGAGATTTTGGACAATTCCATGCTCCCAACTTTGTGGGAACAGTTTGGGGATGGCACCTTCCTGTTCCATCATGACTGCGCACCAGTGCAAAAAGTAAGGTCCATAAAGACATGGATGAGCGAGTTTGGTGTGGAAGAACTTGACTGGCCTGCACAGAGTCCTGACTTCAACCCGATAGAACACCTTTGGGATGAATTAGAGCGGAGACTGTGAACCAGGCCTTCTCGGCCAACATCAGTGTCTGACCTCACAAATACACTTCTGGAAGAACGATCAAAAATTCCCAGAAACACACTCCTAAACCTTGTGGAAAGCCTTCCCAGAAGAGTTGAAGCTGTTATAGCTGCAAAGGGTGGGTCGACATCATATTAAACCCTATTAAGAATGGGATGTCACTCAAGTTCATATGCGTGTGAAGGCAGACAAGTGAATACTTTTGGAAATATAGTGTATATCCATACACGTGGAAATGCCATAGCTATTCATAAATAGGAGTCTTTGAGAACATGAGTGTCTTTGCTCTTTCTAGGTGGATAGGATGGTCCTCCATCTACCCCCATCTCTCAGCATGACGCTAGCCAATATGGGCGTCTGTTAGCTGAGTAACATAATTGGGAGTTAATGTTCTCCCTCAAATGTGTGTTGAGCTGTCTGATCATGTTGTCCAGTAGTGTCAATGGGGGGAGACCTAGCTAGTGGAACCAGCCACAACTAAACTGGGAGGAAAAAATGGGCTATAATATAATATAATAACTCATAATATTTAACTCACAAATTAAAACACAAATACTTTTGCTTAACTGGAAAAAAAAGTGCTTCCGTAACGACAATTCTTAATGTTCCACACTGATTTTCAGGCTTTGGCACACATTTAATTCAAAACTATGGAATCTACCTGCTCACCATGTGGGCATGAGGGACAGGGATGCAGTCTCTGTTCCTGCTCTGAAATGCAGGAGTCTGGCTAAAATAAGGCTCCACCTATGGACTAAAACTTTTCTTTTTTTTGGAAGTAACTAAAAATAAATCTAAACTAATAAATATTTCAACTTCACCTTAAAAGAAAAAGATCATAAAAACATTTTTAAAATACAAAAAATTATGGGGTTTGGTTTTGGAACAGACACCGCCCAACAGAAAGCACCCTATAAATGATATTTTGAATATATTTAGCTTCTCACTTAATTAATGCCTTGTGTTTAAATAGATCATAAGCCTTGTAAATATCTAAGATCAGAATACTTCATTGAATTTTACATAGTTTTTTACTGTGGAACTGCAGATTGAATTCATTTGGTAGCATGCTTCTTACGTTATCCAATTTAGCCCAGTGACCCGCCTATACCAAAACATTCCAGCTCATTCTATATAAAAGGAGATGCTTAAAAACATATGAGTTGTGACCGCAAAAAATTTACCTTTTTAGGAATACTTTTAAAAGAGGTATCTACCTAGTTTCAGTTCTAGATAAGTGTAGATATTTCTGGTTCGAAAATCTGGTGGATCTACATTTGAAGATGTTGTAAAATATTCAGTAAACACATAAACACATTAATGCAGCATGTATATATGGAATATCATGACCTAGTGTTAAACAACTACTTTGCTTGGTGGAACATTCTACTATTTATCAAACATTGGTGTATTATGCATTTTGTCAGTGCTTTTAAAAAACAAGGTCAAACGTTACAGTAATTTTACTCCTATTCTCATTGTGCCTAACAAAATCACTGTAACACACAGCCTTTCACGGCTTTTAGATTTTTTTTAATTTTGTTTTCATTTTGACCATTTTACACTATCATGCCAGAATATTCAGGAGATTGCATTATATACCGCTGTTGTCGGGACAAAACCTCGTATCTCCAAAATGGTAACTTTACAGGAGAAGGAAAAAAACCTACTTTACTTTCCATGTAAGTCAATGGAACCAGACTTTTTCCTAGTCATTTTGGGCCATTTCTTTTGGTCCGTTCTTAATTAAATTTACACACAATGTAAAGATCGACAAGCATTTTCAAATTATGTCAAAAACAACTGGAAAAACGGACAAAAATGGAGATACAAGGTTTTCTTCCAACAGCAGCGATCTACATGCATTGGGCGCGTATCAGGAACAGCATGAGAAAAATTCATGCATTTAAAGGGGAACGCTAGCCAAAATAAAACATTTAGTAATTTCTAGCTATGCTTTAAATACGCCTACTCTCCTCTAACAGCAATGACGCAGTAGTCTGTACGGCGAGATTTTCTGGTTTAAAGACAAATAAAACCTACTTCTGATGACATATCTTGAAGGTGAGATCAACTGTTGAAAAACTACAAGTGCTTTAGAGCTGGGTGCTATAGAGAGAGAACAAAATAGACAAAAACACAAAAAAATTATGCAAAAATCATATAAATCTGTCAAATTCATGAGGCTGAAGGTACAATGCCGCACTACATAACATGGCAAGTAACATATTAATGCTAGTTGTAGACTGGAATTACCCTTTAAGGGTTAATGTAGTGTTTTTGAAAGGTATACATCAATGCGCTCCATATATTCTATATCCTATTCGAACTCAATGATCCCATCAGGCATCGGTCGTACATTAGTTTGTTTTACTTTGTCACCCTAACCACCCATTACAGCCTCATACATGACCGTTAGCTGTTATCAGCACAAAATAAATTCAGCAGGGTTTTAGTTTTCACAGCAGGCAGATCTTATCTCATATCTAAAGGTGCTCTAACCTGACTGTTGTACTTATAAGTCTAAAGAGTGCCTTGCTTGTGCCTTGGCTTGCTATCTGCTAAGCTAAAAAATAACTTACAAAATTCCTCCATCTGCTGCCAAATGTTATGTTATTCCACTGTGAAGGGAGATTCATTTTCCATAGCAAAATATCCTAATTTGTATGTCTGGTCTTCCATTTTGGATGGCCTTTTTTGGAGGATTATGTCTTTTGGTTGTTTACTTTGGTTCACTTTAGCATATTGGGAGTGCACTGAAGCCTTTCTAGACTTGAAATATTGAGACAGCATTAAAAAGGTGGATGATGTTCTCTCAGCCTGTTAATCCAGCTGAAAAAAAGTAGAGTCTAGGACTGTTACACTTAGTTACTGATGCCCAGCACTTTTCCATGATGTTAACTCTTAGATGTCCAGGGTTGTCATGGCTATTTTGCTGTACATTCCATTTACAACGCAAGATTGTTTCTGTGCAATTACATTGACATACATTGATTTACATCACTTCGACAGGTTTCAGTCTGGTCTCGTGACTTTTTCCATCATTCCAATGTCAATATTGACAAAAACATGACAAAAAACATAAAGGGTGTTCTCTCTGTCCACAAAGCAAGACGGAGTGCACAACAGTACACTACATTACAGTACATAGATTAAGAGACCCTTATTAGTCCCACAACGGGGAAATTTCACCTCTGCATTTAACCCATATGGGCAGTGAAACACCACATACACCCTAGGGGGCAGTGAGCACATTTGCCCGAAGCAGTGGGCAGCCCAATCCGCAGCGCCCAGGGAGCAGTTGGGGGTTAGGTGTCTTGCTCAAGGACACCTCAGTCATGTGCTGTTGGCTCTGGGGATCGAACCGGCGACCTTCTGGTCATGAGGCTGGATCCATAATCTCCAGCCCACGACTGCCTCAACATTACAACTGTAATCTACAATAAAATATCTCCTCTACAGACACCAATTCACATGATGAAAAGATGAAATACTGCACTCTAACTAAAAATAACAGCACAATTACAAATGGAGCAAAATGAGCAACTGTACTTTTATGCATTTTGCTGTTTGTTGGAACAAAACCTCGTATCTCCAAAAGGGTAACTTTAAAAGAGAAGGAAAAACATACTTTCATTTTAATGTAAGTCATTAAAATGGAACCAGACTTTTTTCCAAGTCATTTTAGGCCATTTCTTTTGGTCCCTTTATGTTGTAAAGGACAACAAGCATTTTAAAATTGTGTCAAAAACTGAAAAACGACGAGATACGAGGTTTTGTTCCCACAACAATGATATTCTAAACAATAGTCTAAACAACTGTTTTAAATATGGAGCTTGCATTCCTAACTTTCTCTGGAATGGAATGCAATTCCAGGGTTGAGGAGCTGTAAAAGAATATTATCTTCTACCAACTGAGCTGTAAGCGATCCTAAAAGTTGGCAGTAAGCCAGCCTCAGCTGAATGGCGTGGTCTGAATGAGCTATATTGTTTGGATAGATCAGTGACCATTAAGAGCCTTGAGTGTCCAAGGCAAGAACAGGAAGCCAATATAAATGATGAATATGACCAGATTAATGAGCTTTGAGTGATGATTAAACAAGATGTATGAAGAGATGTTTTAAGGCATAAATGCCACAAGGAAGGGTTTAATAACCAAACATAATTAAAGTAAATGTCTATCCACATAAGTAAGGAATCGAGAACGTTTGATTTATAAAGCACAATTACAATGAATGTGTGCTGTCTGTAACAGTGATTCCCACCCATGACCACTAGGGGTCTAACAAAACAGTTTTAAAGGGTCTTGATTCCACAAACCCTAAAAATCACAACCTAGAATTTCTAAGCACTTTGAAAAAGAAAGCACAGTCATTTGAACCATGGTGTGTATAGCATAAGCAGCACGGTTTCGAATCACAGCAAGAAGGGTCTGGGTTCGATTCCCCAGCCGGGCGACCAGGGTCCTTTCTATGTGGAGTTTGCATGTTCCCCCTGTGTCTGCTTGGGTTTCCTCCAGGTGCTCTGGTTTCCTCCCACAGTCCAAAGGCAGGCAGGCAGGCCAATTGGAGATGCTAAATTGCCCCTTGGTGAAAATGTGTGTGCCAATGTGGATGTCTGTTTGTCTGCCCTGTGATGGACTACTCATCCAGGGTGTTTCCTGCCTTTCACCCAACGACTGCTGGGCTCCAGCACACTCCCGTGACCCAGGAGGATAAGCGGCATAGAGAATGTGTGTGGGTGTGCGTGTATGCAAAAGTTTGACCTTGAAAAGTTTAACTTAAATAAGAATGCAGTTGTTTGGTCGCTGGTGAAGACGCCTTTTTACTGTGCTGTATGCTGGCAGCTGCTTCACATATGGGCCAGGGGAGCTTAGTACAATGAGTCACTTCAAAATCTGGGGAAATATAGCATCATCATCATCCTCGTCTTCCGGACACGGTCATTATCAGCCCCACGCCTCATTATGCTCCATTTAGAGTCACTCCAAAGCGCCACTCCAAAGCAGGGACGCACAAATGACAGTAATGAGAGCTGTAAGTGCAGGTGCATTTGTCCTGCGTCATTAGCGAGCCCCAGCGCTCGATGAGTCTAATGAGGAACTGGAATAACAAAAAGTTGAAAAGTTTCTCGAGAGGTTTACCTCTGCTCCGAATCGTGTAGTCAATTGGCTGTGAAAGGCATAAAATTGTCCGCTGCTCTCTGACGGAAATCAGCATGATGCTAAGTAAGGAGAAGTTAATGTGCTACGGGGGATTCCGGCCTGGAGTTGGGAGCAAACGTGAAAACATAAAAACCTCGGCATTCAAGGAAGCGCTGGAGTGGCCAAGCAAGCCGGCGGTTGTCATACTAGATTATAGGCCTTGGTAACCTAAAGAGTGCTGTTTATGACAGCAGGCGAAACTCCTGAACAGGCTCAAAAGAACACATTCACGATGAATTACCTTTGGGCGCCTGACTAACACATATGACCCGATCCATAAAACATGATGTAGGCCGTGAGGTGAAGGAGGCGTATGGAGCATGGCCTACATAAGTCTAGAGCAAGGAATGTGGCATGAATACAGTTGGGCCTGGAGGAACATATGGGAACTATTTGTTGGGTTAATGAAGCATTAGTACCAAAAGGTGATTGATGGCAAAGTCATAATTATATGATATAGTAACTACAGTTTTTAAACACCGAAGGAGCTTTTGGGGTGCATGCGTGGAACAGCGGAGTAACACATTTAAGCAGCAATCCGTCCAAGGAAAGTCACTTTGGACATTGCCTGGTTATTCCTTAATAGTCTTAAAAGTCAAGGTGCCAAAAAGGGGCAGTTCCATTGAAGAAGGAAAAAAACCCTTTGATGTGTGAGTGTGAAGAACGTTTATTAAGGTTTAAAGAACCTTCACACAATGTAGATGTTCTGCGCCAATTTTTGAAATTTCCTCATAATTAAACAGTTAAGATGTGAAGTCTTTCAGAGTGATCTGGTGTTAAATGCTCTTTTCTAGACTCAGAACTGTTCAGACCGTTCACATTATAACACAATGCCTGACCACTACAGCCTCTGGCAGTGCCCAGACCTAAAGAGCTCCCTTAAAAGAGCTTAAGTGGTGAACAACTAGTTTTTACCACCAGTTTTACTTGATTTGATTTAGTTATTGGACATCATTTGAGACATGCACAGATTAAAAGGGGAATTTCACAGATTTTTCTGAAATTCTGCATAGCTTAATGTCTAATATGTAAGTCCTTCAGAGTTGTTTGATGTGAAATGAGTCAGAATTGTTCACAGTGGTGGTGATGGGAACCAGACGTCTGATGAGTTTAAAGCCTCTTAAAGCTCCAGGAAGTTATTACATGAAATAATAAGTGTGTTGCCTTATGTCTGATGATTTTTATGATAGTTTTATGAGATTTTATGACAGTTTTGAAAATGTTTTCACCTAAAACATGTTCTCAAATGCATGCAGGGTGGAGGAGTACATGCAGGATGGCGTAAGGCAAAGTAGTACCCAAAAAAAACCCTTTTTATTTTGGACTTGCCACATTTTACCATCATCAACATTACATATAAAACTCAGAAGGCATGTGTAGGTTCACTGTTGGTTTTGGATGGTATATAAAACGGCTATATTTGTGTTGTGGACATCGAGACCCCTGGTTCCTATCACCACCAAGTTCAATGAACCATTTCATATCAAACCACTGTGAATGACTGTTTACATTTTTAGTGAAATTCCTTTTCAAAGGCTTTTTCCTAGAACTAAACATCCAAGCTAAGAACCTTTATTTCTAAGAGTGTGTTATGATGTTCAGAGAATGCGTTGCTAAGTGGACGTCACATCGATCCAGCTTTTAATTATCCAGTAACATCATTGTCACCTTTGAATATGAGAACAAAAGCTTCTTTTACAGATGTAATAGCTCTAATATACTGCTCCCCCCCTAAGACACTCACATTTACTCATATGCTAGATGGTGTTACATTGCTCAGACGACCATGGTTAGCAACCAGGCTCAAATGGCACTTGGAGAGCAGAGCAGTGGAGCTGCCAGAGATCGTAACAGCGGGTCTGAACTGCTGTATAAATTAACCGCGCAGTGGAGGGTTCTGAACGCGCCCTCTGAAATAACAGTCCCACCGAAAAAGCTGTAATGATCCCAAATGAAACCTTTCTAAATTTTCTGTATTATGCGAGTGCAACATTCTTATTTAAAGAACTGTGGAACAACAACATGGCTGTTTGGAGTGATATGCCAGGCCAAATCATCCTCGTAATCCACTGATTTATTCATTTTTACAGTGGCTACAAAGCTTCAAGAGCAGCAGGAGCTGAGAGGAGTGATTGTGTTCAACATCACAGCAACAAATTAATCTTTATAGGAGAAGGAAACATTTTCTCGACTTTGATTAACATTAAGAGGAATTCCACTGACTTTTCTTCATTTCTGCATAATTCAGCTACTGAGATGTAAACAGAGACATTCAATTTGATGTGAAATGGTTCATTGTGGAGATTTCTTTACAGTGGTGGTGATGGGAACCAGGTGTCACAATGTCTACAACACACACACTTTTTCGAAGTCGTTTCTCCTTCTGGGTCGCAGGGGGTGCTGGAGCCTATCCCAGTGGTCATTGGGTGGAAGGCAGGATACACCCTGGACAGGTCGCCAGTCCATCGCAGGGCAGGCACAACACACGTACAGATATAATATAAATATATTTAATTTACTATCCAAAACCACCAGTGAACCCACACGTGTCTTCTGAGTTTTTATATACAGTGTTGATGATGGTAAAATAGTGAGCAATCTGAAAAAAAATCAAGTTTTCTTTGTGGACTGAAATGCCTGTACAGTACAGTCGTATGCAAAAGTTTGAACACGCTGCTCAAATGACACATTTTGTTGATTCTTTCTGTGAAAATAAAAAACTTAAATATGGCATTTTTCTCCAATTCTTAGCATATTTTATCATTATTTCCTGACTTTATGTAACATATTGGTAAAAAAAGATGAAATATCATGTGTTCTTTTGCACAGGCTTCATTTTACTTATATAAAACTCCAGCAGCACTGCTGTGTCTGATCCACTCGTACCAGCACAACACACCACCATGTCAGTGCTGAGACTGATCCACCACCCAAATAGTACCTGCTCTGTGAGGGTCCATGGGTATAGAGGGGCTAACAAAGTATCAGAGAAACAGATGGACTACAGTCTGTAACTGTAGAACTACAAAGTGCAGCTATACAGTAAGTGGAGCTGCTAAAAATGAGTGCAGAAACAAGGAGGTGGTCATCATGTTATGCCTGATCGGTGTAAACAGTAATTGTACATTAAAATGTGAGGCAATGTGTTCTCTGTAGAGGACGTGTTCATTTATTTCCAGTTAGAAAAACAAAAAACGTGAAATGTGATGAGGGGCATACGACGGTACCTTCCCACCATAAATGTATTTTAATATGACTGCACACAATCTTATCTTAGACCGATCATAAAACAGTGTCTCAAACATCAGGCAGGGTATTCATAAACATTTCATATAACTTTCTGTGACAGAGCTTTTAGAGGCCTTGAACTCTTCACATGTCTGATTCCTATCACCACCACTGTGAGCAATTCTGACTCATTTCACATCAAACAACAGCCACGTTTACATGCAGCCTAATCATCGGTTAATAATCCAACTAATATCTCAATTGGAATAGAATACGTCCATGTAAACACCTCGATCGGAATAGTCTAGATTGAGGCCATTCAGAATACAATTTCTATCCAATTGAACGAGGTGGGTAACCCTCTTAATAATCTGTTAAGTAGAAGAATAATAGCCGTGTAAACGCCTGAATCTGATTACATTCCCTATTGGAACGTGTAAGTAGGTTCTGCGCATGTGCATCGTGTCATAGCGAAAGTTTCTAACGTTCAACATGGCGGCGCAGAAACTGGTCTGCAGAGGAGACGAAGTTCATCCTCTCGGTCTTCTTTAATAAGGACATGTGAAGGACGTTTTCCTGAGTCTGACGTCATTTTAAAGTGATTCAAAACACAAGCACTGCTCACTGCTGCTCATCTCACGCCAACAAGACCTCACGTGATGTTCGCTGTCATGGTAACGTTTACTCTAAGCGGTACTCCACGCGTCATTTTGCATCGGATTACTTCTAGTGAGCACGTAAACGAAGATTTTCTATCAGACAATTGAGTAGAGTGAGCATAAACACCTCAGTCTGAATCTGTAATCCGATTGTATTCAATCAGTGTAAACACAGCCAATGGCGACATTTCAACCAGTTAATTATCCAAAAACGTTAGAAAAGTCAGTGAACTTCCCCTTTAATCTGAGCATGGTTCAAATGGTGTCTAATAAATAAATAAATAAATAAATAGTTCAGCTGCTCACTACTTAAGCTCTTCTAAAGGAGCTCTTCAGGTCTGGGCGAACTGCACCGCTTACGCTCTCGTATTCATATCTATATTAGTGTGGTGAAGTTGCGTTCAGGGCACTGTCAGTGGTCAGGCATTGTGCTATAATGGGGTGAGGCCATCAGAGAGAGCCACCTGCTAAAGGGCTGACAGAATTAAACATGTCCCAGTTAGTGTCCTTCCCTGCATTGCGCTGACCTGCTGTTAACTGGGTCAAAAGAACAGTTCTGCCCTAATCACGTCATGAGCTACGTGTGAAAAAACCATCACCCTGTGGTCTCTTTGATATAGTTCATCATCTGATACAGTTTATCGGCCTGCAGGTCCTGAGGTTCTTTGGAGTTCTTTGGAGCGACTGCCATAGAAGAACCACTTTTAGTTCTCTCAATATCCTTTTTTTTCTATGATACTTTTTCAAGTCTGAAGAAGCCTTTTAAAGTTGAAGGAACCTCCACGTCATGTAAACGTTCTAAGAGAAACCCTTTGTTGGGACAGAGCATTACATTATATGGGAGTTCATTGAACTTTAAAAGCATCTTTGCACTCACATCCACTGATTATCGTTTTTGCGGAACCAAAAGTGGTTCTTCTACGGCATCGCTCCAAAGCATTAAATAGCAGTAGCAACAGTTCCTTAAGGAACCATCACTGAAGTTAGATGCTTTTATGAGAAGCTTTTTAAAGTTTTAAGAACCTCCACATAATGTAAAGATATTAGGAGAAGTCCTTGAACTGGTATAGAACCTTCATAGGACAGATGGTTCTTTGGGGAACCAAAAGTGGCTCCTCTATGGCATCACTCTAAACAGCTCCATTTTTAAATAGCAGTATTATTGCCACAAAGATTCTGGAAAAGGTTCCTTGGTTTCTTAGTTTTTTTGAAGAATCACTTTTAGCTCCCTAAACAACCTTTCAGTGGTGGTTCCTAAAGGAACGTTGTTTGTAAATGGGATTTGTGAGTGTGAAGAACCATTTTAAAGTTTAAAGAGCCTCCACGTAATGTAAAGATGTTAAGAGAAACCCTTCACTGTAGAACTTTTATAGGATAGGTTCTTTAGGGAACCCAAAGGGTGTTCTTTATGGTATCGCTCTAAAGAGTTCTATTGTTAAATAGCAATAGTATTGCTAGAGAAATGCCGAAAAAGGTTCCTTGGTTTCTTTGTTTTTATTTATTTATATATATATATTTTTTTGAAGAACCACTTTTAGTTCCCTGAACAACGTTTCAGTGATGGCTCTTTAAGGAGCCATATATGTAACTAAAGCCCAGCAGTGAGGAGCTGAACTTTACCCTCCTCTGCTGTCACTGCAGACTGGCAGGGTCGCCTACAGAGCGGCGCTAATAGCTCTTAATAAAATAATGTTTTCTTTTATTTGAGGGTTCCATTTCGATTTCAGCCTCTACCCATTGTAACTCAGTTCCAGGGAGCGAGGTGGCACTTGAAAACAAGGGGTAGTTCTGAAAATAAGAAATAGGATTGGGCCTGAAGGAACATAAGTGTCCTCGCTCTCTCTGGGTGGACTGGATGTTCCTCCTTCTCCCCTTTTGCTCAGCATGATGCTAACTAATGTGGGCAGCTGTAAGCTGATGTAACAAACAAGCAGTTAGTGTTCTCCTGCAAGCGGGTTGAGCTCCAATGATGTTCCATCAGCATCAGTTTGAAAAGATGTGGTGGAGCTTCAGGTGTCTCAGAGGAAGCACTTGCTAGCCTTTAGCCTTCCTGCTTAGCAGCACCATAAGACAGAAGGAGCATCTTGGGTTTGCTACAACTAAATATAAAATAGGGAAAAGTAGTGTAATAAATTAAGCTCTTCTTCTGGGTGGTGCTAAGTAGTGCTGTCTAGGAGACAATTGGAGAGGCCAATTGGAGACACTTCTGCCCAATGAAGGCTGGGATACACTCTAGCACACACACCCCTCCCCCCTCACCCAGGGACCCAAAAGGATAAGCGGGTTAGAAGATGGATGGTTCTTTTCTTGGACATATGCTTCTAGGAAAGGGTTAATTGGTAGAGAAACTTTACATCATGTGGAGGTTCCTTAAACATTAAAATGGTTCTTCACACTCACAGATCCCATTTACATTTAGGGCATCATATGCCTTCAAAGAGGGGGCAAAACAAAAATCTCAGTGTGGAGGGCCATGCAGCCCTAACACTTCACGCTTACCCCTCTCCAACGAAAATCGGGACAACCTACCCCTAGACGTGAACGCAGAAAAACAGAGGGGTAAGGCTAAGAGGTAGGGGCGAGGGGTTAAATGGGTTTGGGCCTCCAGTTCACCGATGGCTGTGGCATCACTGGGATTGAACCTGTGACCTCCTGGCGACAAGGCCAACACTTAGTTACCAAAGAGCCCTGGAACCTGTTTTTTAAGAACCTAGTTCTTAAAGTTCTATCAAACCTGAGGACAAATGTGAAACTCAAAAAAATCCCAGCACACATGTGGTGAGGATCACATGCCGTTGGAGCTAAATCAGGCCAAACAGGTGCTCAATCTCAAAAAAAACACCCTCAAACTCACCTGTGCCGGTTACCTAGAATAGTAGAACATTGATTCACCTCTCTATTGAGCTGCTTCTCAGCTAATGAGCAAAACAGCTAAGATGTGAAGATGACGCTAGCATTACTTTGTCACCAGGCCCCGTTTACTGGACCCTGCGGATGACATTCAGCCTTGGTTGATTTGTTGTCCGAGAGAAAACGCATGATGCACAGCGGTCCTGTGGGCTTTGACATTTAGCTAGACATGGAGATCGTTGATTAGTGATGTTTTAGAAATGATGACAGCAGACAGTGCTAGGCTTGTCAGTCGCACACATGGAAATGAAATTCCACATAAACTACCCCTCACAACCTGACAGGGTTTCTTTTACTGATGATTGGTCTGATGTTTGAAAGTCTTTTTTCAATTCGTTCCTTCTTTCAGGTTTAACACAATAACAGCCACCTACTTGGACTTTCCTTCAGTTTTTATTGGGACGGCATTAGCAATTTTCAGCTCAGTAGCCTGTCTGGACACCTTTTCACCATCTGACCACCATTTCTGCCCTAATTGGACTTAATTCAACATTCTGTGCTTCACTGCTTGGCCTTGACATTCTTCACTTACTCATGAGCGCATACTTTAATCATCTTACTCAAATACAGCTTTACCGCTTCTGACCTCATTCTCCACATTTCTCTTTCATTTCTCTCGGTTCTCTTCTTCCATTTTTTCCATCACTCTCATAATTGTGTTTGTAATCCTGCTCTCTGAACGGTGATCAGTGCTCGGGATTGGCCTCTGATATCATAACTGTTGGTCGTCCTGTTAAATCAACAACGATTTAACCGAGCAAGTCTATTGAAGATCGAAGAATAGCATAATCACAGGATTCATTTTTGTAATAACTTTTCATCGATAATTAATTAACTACTAACAAAGGATTACTGGCAATAGCTATAGATTTACAACTAATAAACAATTGGCAGTTAAATATAATTCAAGATTCAAGAGTTTTATTGCCATATGCACAGCAGAACAGGCAGTTACACAATGTACAATGACATTCTTACTTTGCTGTTCCTCCATTCACCAAATATAATCTGAAGAGAATAAAAAAGAAAATATAAGGATAACTCTAAAAACAGTAGTAAAAAGTAAAAGTAAAAATGTACAGTATGTGCAAAGTTGAAATAAAATTAAGGTTACACGTGCGTATGTGCAAATATGTAGAGCAGCTGTTCATAAAGTGCATCAACTAACAGATGTAAACAGTAAACAGTAGTGTAATAACTTTTAATAGGCAATTGACAGCAGACAATAAATTAGTGACAGAAAATAGCTTGTGGTTGACAATTAACTGACAATTGGCAGGTACTTTTTGTAATAACTCTCGATTTAAAAATTAACAATTGGCAATACATTAGTCATAAGATACTGTCATAAGTCATAAGATACTGACCGTACCTTTTGATCAAACAAAAGTCAATTGATTGCTGACTGAAATTTTTTACTGACAAAAAAAATATTTTGACTTAATTAACTTTTGATGGACAGTTCACAATGGACAATAATTTCCTGAGAGTTCAGAACTTGTGATTGACAATTACTGTAATAACCTTTGATAGAAAAATGAATTGACAATTATTTATGATGGTAACTTTTGATTGACATTTAACAATTTACAATAATTACTCACAAAAAAGCAGACAGAGGAGTGACAATTTACTATTAACTACTGTAAATACATTTGATGACTCTAATATTTAACTGTCAGTTAGGTGACCGTTGACAATAACTGACAGGGCATTACTGACAATTAATTACTTTAATAATTTTTGACCGACAATTAGTCAATAAGTACTGTAACAGCTGTTGTTTGAGCATTAACTGACATTTAATAACTGATTACTGACAACAATGTTTGAGTTACTTATTGACCATTAATACCTGTCAATTAACTTAAAATCAGCAGTTAATTACTGTAACAACTTTTGATATCGACTGTAATAGCTGTTGAACTATTAAACATTAATTCAATTCATTTGATAATTACAGTTAACTGGAAATTAGCAATTAATTATTGCAATAATTTTTAATTGGCAATGAAATAAAAAATTGTCTGTTGACTACTGTAATAACTTTTCACTGAAAATGAATAAAAATTACTGTGATCACTTGTGATTGAAAATTATTTGACCTTTAATGATTGATTACTGACCATCATGTTTGATTGATTGTTACTTGACAATTGACAATAACTGACAATTAATAACTGTCAATTAATTGAGAATCAGCAATTCCTGTAATAGCTGTTGATTGAACATTAATTGATATTTGGTCATTAATTATGAACAATATAATTTGATTAAAATTAATTGTAAATGAGTAATTCATTACTGCAACAACTTTTACTTGACCGTTAAATGAAAACAGGCAGTTAACTACCGTAATGACTTTTGACTGACAGTTAATTAATCATCACTGCGATAAGGTGGGATTGAACATTTGATAACTGATTACTGACAATAACATCTGATTAATGGTTAGAAGACAAAATAAAATAGAGCCGATTAATAATTGACACTGACAGTTAACTGAAAATCAGCTATTAACTACTGTAATAACTTTTGATTGACATTGAATTGAAAACTGGTAATAAAGTTCTGCAGTAACGTTCAGTGATGCCTGCAAATCTTTACTGGAATGACTAAGCTGAGTGGTTCTGCTGGAGAGTATGAGTGTGATAGATGTCTGCTATCTGCAGACTGACAGTTAATTACCGTAATATCCAGATAACCATTGAAGACGAAGATGCGTTCCTTGGCTCCTGTTACAGGATGAATGGTGTCCTGCTGCCATACGGTGAGAGAGGATGGAGAATCATGTAATAAGGCTAAGTATAACTTTATTTGCTTGACATGAATGGTACCAATATTTTATGTGTCAGTACCAATTTGACACAGAACTTTATGTCTAAACCAATGACAAGCTAATCCATGTGTTTGGCGAGCGCCAGGAGGAGAAGTGATCCGTCTTGGCACACTGCTTATTTAGATAAGACATGTGGAGTTGGTTACGGACTGCAGAGAGACAGAGCAGCTGAATATTCTTCCTTACACACTGCGCTGACCCACCATGAGCGAACTGACTCTTCAGACACACTGTGGCCAATTGCATCTACAGCTGCAGCCTGAGGTATGACTGTCAGCCAATCAAACGCAACACAATTTCAGTTCAAATGTCTAGCATTAACTGGTATATATTGTCCTGCATGAGCAAATTATGATCAGTTATCACAGACAATGATTTCAGCAGCTTCTCTCTTTGAATGTTAGATATTTTAAATCAGTGCTGAACGGTCACTATTAGAGCTAGACCTTCAGTTTAGGCCAAAACTTTGAAAGCAAGGAAAATAATCTTTACAATAATGCAAATTTCTGCTAGAAGCCTGAAGAAGCTTGGAATTAACATTAACATATATTTGACGTTATATCAGTTTTACAGTGACTTTTTCAGTAAAGAGTCCTGACATAGAGATGTTTCATTTCTAACAACTGACAAAAATCTGATCAGACTATAGCTTCTATTCACTGTCAGTGATGTATCTAGAACTTCCCGAAGGCCTGGAGTGAAGTTTTTTTTTCCCTTTGGAAATCAAGACATGAAAAAACAAATCAGCACTCGGTAGTACTAATGCCAACCAATCAGCACTCAGTAGCAGTAATGCCAACCAATCAGCTCTCAGTAGCAGTAATGCCAACCAATCAGCTCTCAGTAGCAGTAATGCCAACCAATCAGCACTCAGTAGCAGTAATGCCAACCAATCAGCTCTCAGTAGCAGTAATGCTAACCAATCAGCTCTCAGTAGCAGTAATGCCAACCAATCAGCACTCAGTAGCAGTAATGCCAACCAATCAGCACTCAGTAACAGTAATGCCAACCAATCAGCACTCAGTAGCAGTAATGCAAACCAATCAGCACTCAGTAGCAGTAATGCCAACCAATCAGCTCTCAGTAGCAGTAATGCCAACCAATCAGCTCTCAGTAGCAGTAATGCCAACCAATCAGCACTCAGTAGCAGTAATGCCAACCAATCAGCTCTCAGTAGCAGTAATGCCAACCAATCAGCACTCAGTAGCAGTAATGCCAACCAATCAGCTCTCAGTAGCAGTAATGCCAACCAATCAGCACTCAGTAGCAGTAATGCCAACCAATCAGCTCTCAGTAGCAGTAATGCTAACCAATCAGCACTCAATAGCAGTAATGCCAACCAATCAGCACTCAGTAGCAGTAATGCCAACCAATCAGCACTCAGTAGCAGTAATGCCAACCAATCAGCTCTCAGTAGCAGTAATGCCAACCAATCAGCACTCAGTAGCAGTAATGCAAACCAATCAGCACTCAGTAGCAGTAATGCCAACCAATCAGCTCTCAGTAGCAGTAATGCCAACCAATCAGCACTCAGTAGCAGTAATGCCAACCAATCAGCTCTCAGTAGCAGTAATGCCAACCAATCAGCACTCAGTAGCAGTAATGCCAACCAATCAGCTCTCAGTAGCAGTAATGCCAACCAATCAGCACTCAGTAGCAGTAATGCCAACCAATCAGCACTCAGTAGCAGTAATGCCAACCAATCAGCACTCAGTAGCAGTAATGCCAACCAATCAGCTCTCAGTAGCAGTAATGCCAACCAATCAGCTCTCAGTAGCAGTAATGCCAACCAATCAGCACTCAGTAGCAGTAATGCCAACCAATCAGCACTCAGTAGCAGTAATGCTAACCAATCAGCACTCAGTAGCAGTAATGCCAACCAATCAGCACTCAGTAGCAGTAATGCCAACCAATCAGCACTCAGTAGCAGTAATGCTAACCAACCACCACTCAGTAGCAGAAATGCCAACCAATCAGCACTCAGTAACAGTAATGCTAACCAATCAGTACTCAGTAGCAGTAATGTTAACCAATCAGCACTCAGTAGCAGTAATGCTAACATCTCCTCGTAGCTAGTGAGCTTGTAATCAACTTTAACATGTATTTTACCTTGTAGCAGTTCTACACTGACTCTTTCAGTAAAGACTCCTGACATAGAGCTGTTTTCATATCTAACAACTGACTGAAACCAGGTTAGACTATAGCTCATATTCACTATCAGTGCTGTATCTAGAACTTCCAGAAGGCCTAGATGGATGTTTGTTTCTTGCAAAATTGGTCCCGTCCATTGGAAATCAAAACCTGGTTGATTGATTCCTGTCACTACGTAAATATGTTGATGGTTAATGTGGCATATTAGACCTTCAGCTCAGGTCCTGAACCAATAGTTTTCAGTTGGGCATTTTAAGAATTTAACCCTTTTATTTACAACCAAAACATAATGAAAAAGAACATTCCTACAATATGTGCAGTTTATGGTCCACAAGCGTTATGATGTCTATCGCTGCTGTGAGATCAAAACCTCATATCTCCAAAACAGTAACTTTACAGGAGAAGGAAAAACATGCTTCACTTTTAAAGTAAGTCAATGGAACCAGACATCTTTCCAAGTAATTTTGGGCCGTTTCTTTTGATCCAACGATCATTAAATTTACACACAATGTGGAGAGCAACAGATACTTTCAAATGATGTCAGAAATGAAAAAACAACATAAATGGAGATACGAGGGTTTGATCCGACAGCAGCGATATCATACATTAAACTGAAATAAGAACTGCAGACATGTATTTTTTTAATTCTCGGAAATCATTAGGCCTTCTCTGAACTTCTCTTTGAAAGTCTTCTCTGCAAAGCATTACATTAAGATAAACAGAGTGTTGAATGGAAACATGCCTGATGAACCTGTCTGAATGCGGCGATTCCACTGGAGCAATTTTGGAATGTCAAAACATATGATAATAATTTATGATAACATTAAATAAAGCGTGCTCTCCTTTTTAGGCCATTACAAAATAAAAAGCCATCTTTGTGTATTGTTTGTATTGTTTATACTCCATTATTAGGGACATAGTTCCTTCAGTCACATTTCAGTCAAATCTTAGTCAATCAAACTGTGAGCTGCTCAACGTATTCAGTCATTTCCTAAACACCATTTTGATGTCAGATCACCTTTTCAATGTGATGCCACTACTGTTGAACAGTTACACGTCCAAGTAAGCGTTGATTTCCATGTCGGGCCACAGTAAAGAGCAGAATGCGAGGCTATTTGGCAGAAGCGAAATGCCAGTAATCAGTAAGTAAAAGTGGCTGGGGGCAGTGACGCAATGGCACAAGTGGCTTTTTGTAAATATAACCAAGCCATAGGCATTTCATACTGATTCCATGAGAATTACAGTCATACAGCATGCTGTTTCTGTCTCACGTTCGTTTTATTGTCTGTTGCAGAACATTTTGTGGCCGTGGTGTTTGTGGTTTCGAGTCGCCTCTAATTGGTACTGTAACGCTGTGTCGTCTAATGTTTTTCATAAGAGGTGTGTAAGAAACCATACAGCTGGGTTTTTGCACTGAAAATTTACAGCCTCATAACCAGAGTTTTTTCATACGAATGGACCAAAGCCACTCAGAACAGCAGCAGAGTCCTCTTTTAGAACGTGCCTACAGGAGGATATGTATAGGCTAACATGTCGTGATAGTATAGGCTCGTGTGTTATGGCTTCTCGTAATACTATACTGGGAATACATAATAAAATACTGCAGCCCGAGCAAAACCTTTAGAGTGACTTATGTTGTGCCACTGGCCCTATTAAATCACTGGTGTAATGCAAAGCTTACACCCTTCCAAATAAAAAACAAGAAGGGTCTTTGGAGTGACATGGTCTTTGGTTTCACTAAGGATGTGGTTTGGTGGTCTTCCGGGCCCTCCAGACGGTTCACACTTTTGCTTCAACCCAACTCGCAACAGTGAGGCTGGCTGTCCAAGCTTTCGCGTAACGCTGCAGCGTGTAAACGCTTAATTGTTTTTATACAGAAAAAATGTGCTTGTTTTCTGAACACAGAACAACATAAAATGCTTCAACACTGCTGTTATAATGTTGAGCACTTTTCAGCTCCAGTTGTTGGACTCTGTAACATCAGTGAGCACAAATCACTTCAGCCAATGAAACCTGTTAGCTTTTCAACCAATCAGCACCAAGTAGCAGTAATGTCAACCAATCAGCACCAAGTAGCAGTAACGCCAACCAATCAGCACCAAGTAGCAGTAATGCCAACCAGCCTCTCTTTGTCTTTTTTCTTTCTTTTGCCATCTTTCTCTTTTTCACTCTTCCTCTCTCTCTCTCTCTTTTCCATCTCTCTGCCTCTCCTGCCCCCTTCTTCTCTTTCCTCTTCTCTTTCTCATACTCTCTTTTTCTCTCTCTCTTTTCTTGCTATCTTCCTCTCTCTCTCTCTCTTTCGCTCTCTGCATGTCTTTCTCTCTCTCTCTCTCTCTCTCTCTCTCTCTCTCTTTCTCTCTATATATGCCCCTCCCCCTCCTTCTCTTTGGGAACTGACCTGTGTCTTTAATGTGGAAAGTATTTTTGTCGTTTGTTGTTTATCTGTTGTGTTTATCTCAGTCTGACCGTGTCTCTTGTTTTTCCATGTTTTCTTATAGGTAATATCAGCCCATGCTGAGGCGAGGCTACCTCCGAGGGAGACAACTGTATGACCTGTGCAGTGTGTAATGTGCCTGCGCTGCTGGTGCGGAATGCGCTGTCTGGGTTTAGGGTGTTGTACGGGGCTCGCTGTGAGTAGAAAAGCTGAAGCTGGACCACTCTGGGTGGCCGTCTGCGTCGCCTGATGTATGTGGATGCCTGTTTTTCCTGCATTGTGACAAACGTGGACACCGTGTACTCTGCTGTGTTTGTTTGTTTGTTTGTTTGTTTGTTTGTTTGTTTTGATAGGTATTTTGCTGCACTTAAAAAAATGTATTCGTTTTTATCAAATGCTTGAAACGTTTTGTCCAGTCAGAAGCCACATTCTCAAAACAGTTAACACACAATACCAAACAGAGGTGGTCTGGCCAAAATAAGACACTTTCTCAGCAAAGTGGCCAAATCTTCACCAAACACTAAACACACACTAGAAAGGCAAACTTCACAATCAGGTGAGTAAATGTATTGAATCACTCACAAAACAACCACCTCCGTGTCACTGCAGGACTGAGAATAGTCCACCAACCAAAAATATCCAGTCAACATCGTTCTGTGACCACTGATGAAGGACTAGAGGATGACTAGCTCATACTGTACAGGTAGAGATGAGCTGTCATCTCTGGCTTTACATCTACAGGGTGGAACCAACAACACAGGTGTGTCTAATAGAGTGGACGACAGTGAGTGTTTAAAAACTCCAGCAGCACTGCTGTGTCTGATCCACTTGTACCAGCACAACACACACTAACACACCACCACCACGTCAGTGTTACTGCAGTGCTGAGAATGATCCACCACCCAAATAGTACCTGTTCTGTGAGGGTCCATGTGGGTCCTGACCACTGAAGAACAGGGTAACAAGTATCAGAGAAACAGATGGACTACAGTCTGTAACTGTAGAACTACAAAGTGCAGCTATACAGTAAGTGGAGCTGATCAAATGGACAATGAGTGTAGAAACAAGGAGGTGGTCATCATTTAATGCCTGATCAGTATATAGATAGATACACACACATACACACACACACACACACACATATATATATGCAGACTGTTATTTGTTTCAGTGTTTACCTTTAACATGTAGTCCAGCCAATCCCACCGCGGGTGGGCGTGGTCTGTGTGAATATGGGTGGGTGAATAAATAAATGTCCCCGGAGCGCCGCCCACTGGGACACGCGGAGCTCTACACGCACCGCGAGCAGCAGCTCATGGATGGAAGCGGAGGGGAGGTGAGGCACGCGCAACATGTCCAGCTCTGTCTGAGTTCATTTCAATGCATTAACCCTTTCTGACCTGCATGACGACCCTCATTCTAGACTGGTGGGCTCGTTTTCTGTGCACTGAAGCAGCCAGTGCTGCTAAGCCATTCACTTAGATCTAGTTTTTGAATACAGACGCGCTGGATTACGAGGAGACACGTCACCTGCTCGCTGCTGTGGTGTCTGTCTGTCTGTCTCTCTGTCTGTCTGTCTGTCTGTCTGAAATCTGCTCTAACCTCCTCACAGGGTCATCACAAGAGAAGACGTGCGGACAGTTTGTGGACCCCCAGATTCATTCCTGGACAAAGATGAGTGCCATTGTCTTCAACAAACTGGAGGAGCACCTGCGCTTTGAGGAGAGCGGGAAAGATGTAGAGAGGAACAGCCTGAACTATTTAGAAGTGATAGATGGACAACATCCAGAACTACTGTCCAGGCACAAGGGGGTGGACAGCCAAGGGGCTCTCAAACCCAGGAGGAGTGGGTACGTACTGTGCGTTCTGACCGGAGACTTTCTTTGATCTCTGGTCAGATGACTGCGGGGACCTCTGTGGAGCTGATCCTATTTTTGGTGCGGTTCGAACCCGTGTGTCCAGTTCGCTGGAAAAACGGTGTTTTCCAACGCCCATCGCTTCCGCGTGAATGAAGCGAATTGCATCACCACGAAAGAAAGTCAAAACTGACGTCACGTCGCGTCGTTTGTTCGCGTGCGTTAGAGTCAAGTGAATTGAGCGCGCTAGTTGACTGAGGCGTCCTGTGGGCTGATACTAATACAGCTCGAATAGAGCTCCAGGCGCAGTGCGTTTTACTTTGCCTGTGCAAAAGTCATGGCACCCCTGTTCAAATGACATTTTGCTTATTTTTCTAAGGGAAAATATTATTTTTTTTTGCACAATTTAATGCACAGTTGCTTTCTGTTTGCTGGTTGGAGCACATTGAGGGAGAAAATAAAACATAAAACCTGAAATTGGGGGAAAGTTATGTGCTAGACTCAGCAAATAAAGTCAAACCATGCACTGGCATTGGCAGAAAAATGTCATATTTGATGTAACATATGTGTCGTAGTCTGTACCGGACGCGCTGCCTCATTTTCTCCTTTTCGCCGGGGGTGCCAAAACTTTTGCACACGACTGTGGGTGCCTCCAGTGTACGTGCCGTATAAACGACGGCGATGATAAGGAGTGTAATGGTGCGTAATTGACGAATTATCGATATTATTAGCCGCCCTTCCCTTGCTTCGGAGTGCTTCGCCTTCATAACCCGGTCAGAGTTTTTGAATGTGCTTTACAGTGAGGGTGACTTAGCCCACCCTTCTGACAGCCCACTGTGTTTGGAAGAAAGCTGAACATAGTCAGAGCTGAGTGCCAAAACCTGCTGCAGTAGCACTCAGCAGTAGCAGCTTGGGCTATACAGTGACATCTGCTGATTAAGGAAACTTCGGCTTACAAGATTAGAGCCTGGTCTACTTTATTCTAATGAGTCACACACACTGAACTGCTTCAGTGGCCAAAGGCAGGTCCGGACTTTTATTGTAAACTTGTGTGACTTGAGAATAACTCACAGCAGTGCATGTAGTTAGTGAATAGTGCGCCTAAGGATGGGGTTTTAAGGCGTTCACGTCTTGAACCATGGGCTGTGATTGATGTTATTAATGTTAAGACCTTATCTATCTTAGTATTAACTGAGATGGTTCTTCAGTAACTGCTATGAAACTAACATGTACCGCACTGTCCAAAAGTCAGAGACCACCCTTCATTTATTACATTTCCCTTCAAAACGGTCATCAAGTTATTCATTTTTCAGTGTCAGGAACAAAAGCAGAAAACATATTTAACAGAAAATTTCAGCACTCTTTACCTTTGTTAAAGCTTCCGTTCTTTCCGGAGACTCGCTTTCGGTTCTTCAAAGAAATCTGCAGGGATGTTTGTCCGCGCCTCCAAAGTTCAGTCTTAGAAGTTGGTTGTATTTTCTGCTTCTCAGTGGTGTTGAGGTGTGCACTCTGGGGTGGTCAGTCCACTGTTCAGCTTCTTTGTTTGGTGTGTCCGTCTCCTTTTCTCAGTGAGGTTCTTCTCAAACAGCTACACATCCTTTCAGACCCACAGCGCTGAGTGGTCTTCTCACAGTGGAAGGATGGACAGAAACACCTGTGGATGTTTTCAGCTCTGAAGCAGCTTGATTTTCTCCTCTCTCTCAGAGACGAACGCTTTAAGTGCTGTTTATCTGGTGGGGGCAGCTTTGGTGGTTGACCAGGTCTTGCTTGGTTGTTAGGAGTGCCAATTTCTCTGTAGCTTTTCATCGGTTCTGTAGTTCTGAGAGTGAGGAACTGAAGTGTGGACAGGGTTTTGTGGTCTAAGGTGTTGAAGCATCTCCTGGTTTTCACATTTCTGTGAGCAGAATGTTGAATTCAGTTTGATTTTTTCTGAATCTCTAAAACTTTACATTTTGGGTTCTTGTTGTATGTCAGATATTTGTGTCGAAGTTTGTAATAGTTTGTGCGTTTGCCATTGCTGCATCTCACTGTTGTCGGAAAAAAATCTCCAATTTTGGTCGATTTTCAGTTTTTGACAGAATTTGAAAATGCATATTGGCCTTTATATTGTGTGTAAAAATCATGAAGGATGGACCAAAATAAATGGCCAAAAATGACTTGGAAAAAGGTCTGGTTCCATTGACTTACATTGAAAGTAATGTGGGTTTGTTCCTTCTCCTATAAAGTTACCATTCTGGAGTTTTGTTCCGACAACAGCGAAATACTTGTGGTCTGATGCAGGGGCGGGCAAAACAATGATATTTATCATTACAGTGATCAATTACAACACAGTGTGCTTTTCTGAACATATTATGGACATCGTCAGTGCTTAACATTGACCGACTGCATGTTTTGTTACAAAGAGAGCATCATTGGTCCTGTTTTACTGGATTTAGGCAGTGCAGCATGTGACGCCGAATGCAGGTCATAGTTTGTATTAGCATTTTGTAAATGTGGCACTACTGATTAATTCCATCTGTTCTAGTCAGTCTTCTCAATCCTAAATATTGCAATACTGAGATCAGTATATTGTGATATCATGTGTCATGTAATGTCTTCAAGTACTGCAGTACCTTTTCTTGCTATATTACTTACCCCTGCTGTGGTGTCTCGCTTACTTTCATGCTTTTGATGCTTTATGATGCTTTTATTCTTGCACTACAAATATGTAAAAATCACTCATGGGTCACAATCTTCAAAGCTGAATTGTGTGAATATAAGATGAATGTATCACTGTCTTCAGAACAAAACCTCATCTCCAAAATGGTAACTTTACAGGGGAAGGAAAAAACATGCTGTACTTTTAATGTAAGTCAATGGAACCAAACTTTTTTCCAAGTAATTCTGGGTCATTTCTGTTGCTCCATTCATCGTAAAATTTATACACAATATGACGTGCAACAGGTATTTTCAAATTATGTCAAAAACTGGAAAACAGCAAAAATAGAAATATATGATATCATATGATACTCTATTATGATATATATATATATCAATATATATATCATAATAGAGTATAATTTCATATATATCACTGCTGTTGGAATGAAACCTCATATTTCTATTTTTGCTGTTTTCCAGTTTTTGACATAATTTGAAAATACCTGTTGCACGTCATATTGTGTATATATATATATATATATATATATATTCACAAATTTTAACTAATTAGTAGAAAGCTGTTGTCGGTGGTTCTATAATTACTGAGAAAGCTGAAGAACATTGAGAAAGAAGTTAATAATAATAATAATAAATAAATAATAAGTTAATATAATATATTAATATCAGAATGCTTCATATTTCAAAAGTGGTGTAAGGAAATCTTGAGATATCTTGGTCTGTAATATTGTATATAGATATCTACAGTATAGCATTGTAACTAAATAACTTGCTGGTGAAAAATAAGTGAAATATTAAATATTCAAATTAAATAAACAATGTATAAAGCTATTTTATACTGTTTAGGTCTGCATGTTAAAAGTTTTACTGTATATAAAATCACACACAAGCTAATGAGGACAGATGTTTGAACAGTAGTGTAAATCCTAAAGATTGCGGCCCATGAGGGTGAATTTCTTCTGCTTTTTTCCCTTTTTGGAGTGTTTATATGAAATTGAGGCATCACAGATACAACGTTTAAACAGCCCTGATCGAATGACATGTTGAGTTGATTTTCCAAGCGTAAATAAGTTACACATCCTCTACACTTCTGCGCATTTTAATGCAGTTACTGCTTATTAGCTGGATATAACTTTTTTTTAAGGGGGGCACAGAAAATGTACAAATGTTATGGCACATGTTATGCTTTCTTTTTGTTGTCCAGCATGGATGTATTAACTTTGATGGATGGTCATTTGACCAGGGGTGTTCAAACCTTTGCAAACAACTGTTACTACTTCTTGATGTGTGTGTAAGCCAGCACTTTGTCTCTTATTAAGTTACATAATTGCACATTTTCTGCAGTTACACAAGGTTCTGAAGAATGTTCTGGACAGTCCTGTGAAGGTGGAACAGCTGGACTGGAGTGGAGTGGGATGTGATTCATTCAGGCCGACACTGTTGTGCTCTTGCGGCTTTAGTGTTGCTTCAGTCGCTCTTCAGACACTGGCCTTTAGCTCGAATTGTGGGCACAGGAGATGATCAGAGGGGTCCAAAGGTCCAAGTCCACAGTGAAAATCTGGGATTTTTTTACTCTTTTAAACCTGGAAAAAAAATCGGAGAAGAAAAGTTATGACAAGTAAAATCAAGACGAAATATTCAAGATTCTGCACTATTTCTAGGCCGCTGTTCAAATTGAAGCTAATCTGTGACATTGACCACGTTAAGGCCTTTATGCAACAAGTCTGATTGTTGTTTAGTCTTATTTCTTCCACTGAAACATGTTCAGATGACTCTCAGATGGATTTGATTTACTCAGAGGTTTTTAGCCAAACTCGCAGCGTTCATGTCAAGATTTAGCTTTTCGCTCAAATTGTTATGCTGATCATATCTTTTGTAAAGTAATGAAAGTTGTATTAAATTAGAAACTAATGCAAAAACAGAAGCATTTTCACTCTTTGGTTTTGGACCCCGCCGGGTGTTGTCATTTCTGAGGCGTGGCATCAGCATTTGAATGATTCTGCTTGTGTTTCAGCTGTCGCCCTGAAAACTGAGACCATTTTTGAAAAACAACCAGAGCTTCCCAACTTCTAATAGCAGCCAGAACTGAATGCAAAGCTAACAGACCCAGATGTCTGTCCCAAATGACTCAGCCTGTTGTTCTCTCTCTGTGGTCAGTGGAGGGAAGGTCCGGCACAAGCGTCAGGCCCTGCAGGATATGGCCAGGCCGCTGAAGCAGTGGCTTTATAAACACAGGGACAACCCCTACCCCACCAAAACCGAGAAGATCCTACTGGCCCTTGGCTCCCACATGACCCTGGTTCAGGTGAGGTCAGCAGCCGTCCATCCATACACTCAAAAGAGACTCCACACTGTAAAAAATGATTTTAAGTTTCAACCTAATAAAGGTTCCTTAAAGTTTTACATTTATTGAACTTCGAATTGTTAACAAAACGATAATGTGTTTTATATCTGTTATTTTTTGAAATACATTGAATTGTAAGGCAACCGGGTTACTAACGTTTTGAAGTATGAATCATTTTTACAGTGTCTATCTGCATGATGTCCCAATGTTTATGAGTTTTAGTGTTTTTTAATGAAATTGAAAAAAATGCTGTAGGACAATATGAATTACATTCTTTACAAATCAAAATAAATCCAACAACAGCACTGAGAAATCACGTGACTAACCCTTGTGTGGTGTTGATGTTGTTACTCAGTGGTCTGGTGGGCCCACTGCATTATTGTTTTGATTTGAATTCATCAATACAGCCATAACAATTTATGTAAAAATACCAGATGTTTAAAATATCACAAGTGGCCAGTGTAGGGTTCTCCTTTAGCAGCTGTAGCCAGTCAGCAGCCTGTCCATGTCCATGCGGTGAACAGAGTGAAGACACTGAAAATGGGTTATTTTATATGTTCTTCACAGAAAATGAGCAAAGGCTGAAGAATTTGAGGTTGAAATAATAATAAATTGCTTCATTTTTTCTTTTGGTAAACCTTGAAAATGGGTCCCACAGACCTGAGCACCACACAAGGGTTCATGGAAAAGAGCAGATTAAATTGCAGAAAGTGCCACATTTTTGTGTCTGCCTTAAAGAAATCACTGACCAACTGTCCTGTTTAACTGGATTTACTACAGCACAGAATGAGAAATGTTAAATAAATATCATTGTATTCATCGTTTCTGATAGTATTTTGTAAACGTGGCTCTGCTGCTTCTTTCATGTCTGTTCCAACTTTGTATTTGTTTGTATTTGTGTCACGTTACTTCAGTCAGAGGTCAAGTGTCCAACTCTTAGTTAAAAGTGCCAGCATGGAACCAAAAATATACTTGAGGGGTAGTAAAAAAAAACTACATTTAAACATAATTCAGACATATAGACGTGAAATGTTTATGGGGCCACTGTATCGTTTTTCAGCTTTAAAGCAGCTTTTATACTGGACATGTGCTGATCACGCTTTGTTATCCAGACTAGCAAGTCTGCATTTTCTTTTCAAAACTTGTTTGTAAAAGTCCTGTATGTGTAAACACCAGGATAAACTTCACATAACTTCCCATAACTGAGGCATTGCCAAATGTGTGGGATTGGCAAGCAAAAGAAAAAGAAATCTTCTGGTCTGTCAGATTTTGAGATCTGTAACGAGTACTTTGCATGTCTAAATGAACGTAAGGAGTAAAAAGTATGTTTTTTTTTTCTCTTGGAAAGGGAACTTAGTAAAAATACAAGTATTTCAGTCTCAAGAATAATTAAACAAAGTACAGATCTTACAATTAATGCTTAAGTATAGCAATGAAGTCCAATTAGTAGCAATTTTCGGTTGTTGGACTTGGGGGCGGGTGATGTGGCAAAAAATTGTATTTTGTGATACTTCAAGAGATTTTCATGATAGACGATATGCATCAGAATATTTTGTGTTTATAAGTTAATGAGTTGGAACAGACAAAAGAGAACCTGTAGCACCACATATACAAATACTGTGCTAATAATAAGATTAATAAACTTACAACTAAAGTTAGTATTATTGTTATTAAATGCTCACTTTATAATGACACATGCAGTCAATCATTGTTCTCTAAGTTCTGATGATATCCACGGCTCAGAAAAGCATATTTTCAGATATTTTATCATGATCATGATAAAAGTTTGTCATATTGCCCACCCCTGGTTACCACTGACCAGTTACACTGCATGGCTATTTATCATGTCATGTTGTGGTTTCTGCAGGTATCAAACTGGTTTGCTAACGCTCGGCGCAGGCTGAAGAACACAGTACGGCAGCCTGACCTGAGCTGGGCTCTACGCATCAAACTCTACAACAAGTACGTCCAGGGCAACGCAGAGAGACTGAGCATCAGCAGCGACGACTCGGCCTCAGAGGGTAAGACGGGAGGAGAGAGGAGAGTGAGTGAGAAAGAGAGCAAGAGACACACCAGGTGTCAGTTACTTACCAAACCCTTAAAGCAGCAATTTAGGGAAGTCCGGAGAGGCCATGAGGCCCTTATAATTCTCTGTGTTGTTATCCTGCGATCACGACTTAATTATCTTGTGATCACAAGATAGCAAAAGTTGTATTTTGAGATCACAAGATAACAACTTAACTCTTTTGTGATCTCAAGATAACAAAGTTGTTGTCTTGAGATTGCTTGATCACAACTTAATCATCCTATGATCTCAAGAAAACAAAAGTAATTGTATGGATTGTTATCTTGAGATCACAACTTAATTATCTTGAGATAACGTTTGTTATCTTGAGATCACAAGACAATTAAGTCATGATATCAAGATAACAAAGTTGTTGTCTTGAGATAACTTGATCAATACTTAATTGTCATGTGATCTCAAGATGACAAAAGTTGAGATCACAAGATAATTAAGTTGGGATCTCAAGATAACGAGCCAGAAAGTTATAGCCACCTGGACGTCCGTCGCAATTTACACCATTTCAAACTCCCTTTAAGTGTAGTCGTTCAGCAAAGACCCGTTTGGTGTCTGACGCTCACTCCAGTTTAGTACTGGAGGAATGAGGCTAATGTTGTTTACAACAAACGGGTTTTGGGCAGCAGGATGCTAGCGTTACTGCTACCGAGTGCTGATTGGTTGGCAAGCAGAGCAGCTCATTGGCTGTTTGCGCTCACAAACGTCATGGGCGTACATGAAGCACCGTTTTGAACTCCTATAACTGGAGTTTAAAAGTTTTGAAAAAATATAACAGCAGTTGTAAAATGCTTTATGCTGATTTGAATGACTGTGTTCTGTTATATAAAATGTTTAAGCCTTTATAAACTTTTTACTTTCTTGTTGATTTATTTATTTTCTTACTGATTTTCTTAAAATGCTCCATCTTAACCCATTCATTTTTGACTCGCTCAGCAGCGCCCTCTAGTGTTTGAGAAACCCGAAAGAGTGGTAATTCTACTCTCTACAAGTTCTCTATTCATATTCGGGTGCCCTTTGCAACATCTCTGGCTAAGATGTGAAAATGCTAATAGACTTGCTTATGTGGTTTCTGATGCTGGATGCAGTCTGAATTTTGTCTTTTTGTCCATTTTCATATATAAGAGTGTGTCAAATCGTGTCAGAAACCACAAATGCGAGTCTATTGGAAAGTACTTAACTACTGAACCTGGTTTGAGGCAATAGCAAGATGATTTAAGCATGCAGTTAGCACAGTGCAGATTGGGATAGCATTAGATTCTATTACTTGTTAGCTAACATGAGCCTCACAGCCCCAGTGTAAAACTAAAGAAGCTAACTAAAGGCACTCAACTACATTTGGGGTAAGGGGGTAAACTGTGTATTGCTTTTAACAAACTCATACTGACCATCTCACTCTGAGAATCAGTAGAGAACCTGGATCAAGTGTTCTTCCATCCACACAGATCTTATTCACTATGATTCGACAGTACTAAACAGCACCGAGATGCCAAAACTTGATATAAAGCACTGTGCAAGCGTCTTAGAAAATTCTATTTAAAGCTATTTATCTGGGCAGTAGGCCTTTATTTGCTCGGAAAAGCACTAACATTACAATAATACAAATAAAAATGAATATAGTCCATGATAATTTAATGAGTGTATTAGATTAGCCATTTCCATAGTTCTCCTTCAGGAAGTCGAGTATTTACAGTTAGCGTCCAGTACATGCCAAACCCTGATAAACAGCACTGTGCAAACGTCAATTCTTCTTTAAATTAAATCAAGGGGTGCTACTGATGGAATATAAAAGTCCATGCAATGGCTGGAGTTTACCAAGAATTTAAGAACCAGACCCAAGTTCTCCTCACCAGCTCAAAACATAGCAATTAATTCTTGTTATATTTGATTGTATTCATGGTAATTTGCATTTACTCTGATGTTATGTGGTGTTTACAAGTGAAAATGTGCTTAATGCCGAGATGGCCGTAAAAGACTGGTTCAGTGCAAAATTACATTTACACAATGTTCCACTAACTCCAGATGTAGTCGATCAGCCAGGACATGTTTGGTATCCAAATTTTGCTTCTTTATTTTAGCGCTGAGCTAAGAAACTTACAACACTAGAAGTCAATAGTCACCCAAATCTTTCCTGTGAATTCATTCTAATACCAACCTGCTCAAACCACATCCAGGTATTTATTAAGGCCGCCCGGACTTGTCAATGCAGTTTGGGACACAGTTTGACTTACTGTGAACTATTAAAAACAAACAAAACTTCATCCTTTAGCTGAATATTGTGGGCAGCTATTTTATAAAACAGTCGTTTTGTTTGTGTTTACAGCAGGTATTTACAGAAAGGATTTGGGTGACTATTGACGTCTAATGTCATGTTAGAAGCATTAGTCTCAACGCCAGCTCTAAACTAAAGAAAACTGTGGACACCAAGCATGTCTTGGCTGATCGGCTACATCGGGAGAAAGTGGAAAATTGTGTAAATTAGATTTTTGTTCCTTTAAACAATTTTCCTGACTGGCCTTAGCCTTTTGCAGTATTGAACTGTGTATAACACATTTTCCTGTTCCACATCTTTCTTCACCACAGACGGTGAGAACGCTCTTCAGATGCAGGCGGGTGAATCTGAGTCCAGCAGACCCAAGAGTGTGATCCAGGACAGTCAAGGCTTAGGGGCAGGCCTGAGGACAGACCCATCGCTCTGTGGTGATTATGTTTCCCCGCCAAAGTACAAGAGCAGCTTGCTGAACCGTTATCTCAATGACTCCCTGCGCCACGTCATGGCCTCCAACAAAGGCCTTGACTCCCGTAAGAGGCACCACTCAGGATCCTTTAGCTCCAACGAGTACGATGATGAGCTCCTGTCACCATCGTCCTCAGAGACGGAGGCCAACTTCACCTACCGCACAGGTAAGAGCGGCCAGCGCATTAGCGCTGAAACCTTGAAAACGTATGTAGTTATAAAGGTAGCAGGATATAAGAATTACTCTCATCACATATTTGTAGCTTTAAATAATAAAAAACATCATTCATGTAAATATCAGATGTGGGTGCAGAGAATATTCATATATATATATATTTATTGCCAAAAGTATTCACTCACCCATCCAAATAATTTAATTCAGGTGTTCCAATCACTTCCATGGCCACAGGTGTATAAATCCAAGCCCCTAGGCCTGCAGACTGCTTCTACAGACATTAGTGAAAGAATGGGTCGCTCTCAGGAGCTCAGGGAATTCCAACATGGTACCGTGATCGGACGCCACCTGTGCAACAAGTCCAGTCATGTAATTTCCTCACTACTAAATATTCCACAGTCAACTGTCAGTGGGATTATAACAAAGTGGAAGTGATTGGGAACGACAGCAACTCAGCCACGAAGTGGTCGGCCACGTAAAATGACAGAGTGGGGTCAGCAGATGCTGAGGGGCATAGTGCACAGAGGTCACCAACTTTCTGCAGAGTCAATCGCTACAGACCTCCAGACTTCATGTGGCCTTCAGATTATCTTGAGAACAGCGTAGAGAGCTTCATGGAATGGGCTTCCATGGCCGAGAACGGTACTTGTCTGACTGCATTGTGCCAAGTGTAAAGTTTGGTGGAGGGGGGATCATGGTGTGGGGTTGTTTTTCAGGAGTTGGGCTCGGCCCCTTAGTTCCAGTGAAAGGAACTCTTAATGCTTCAGCAGACCAAGAGATTTTGGACAATTTCAGGCTCCCAACTTTGTGGGAACAGTTTGGGGACGGCACCTTCCTTTTTCCAACATGACTGCACAAAACAAGGTCCATAAAGACATGGATGAGCGAGTTTGGTGTGGAAGAACTGGACTGGCCTGCACAAAGTCCTGACCTCAACCTGATAGAACACCTTTGGGATGAATTAGAGCGGAGACTGTGAGCCAGGCCTTCTCGTCCAACATCACAAATCACAAATGCGCTTCTGGAAGAACGGTCAAAAATTGCCATAAACACACTCCTAACCCTTGTGGAAAGCCTTCCCAGAAGAGTTGAAGCTGTTGTAGCTGCAAAGGGTCGCCCGACATCATATTAGACCCTGTAGATTAAGAATGGGATATCACTCAAGTTCATATGCGTATAAAGGCAGATGAGCGAATGCTTTTGGTAATATATATATATATATATTATATTATATTATATGTATACACACACTGATTAGGCATAAAATTATGACCACCTCCTTGTTTCTACACTCATTGTCCATTTGATCAGCTCCACTTACTGTATAGCTGCACTTTGTAGTTCTACAGTTACAGACTGTAGTCCATCTGTTTCTCTGATACTTTGTTAGCCCCCTTTTACCCTGTTCTTCAGTGGTTCAGACCCCCATTGACCCTCACAGAGCAGGTACTATTTTGGTCGAGGATCATTCTCAGCACTGCAATAACACTGATTGTGTGGTGGTGTGTTAGGGCATGTTGTGCTGGTACACATGGATCAGACACAGCAGTGCTGCTGGAGTTTTTAAACACTGTGTCCACTCACTGTAAGTAAGTAAAGTAAGTAAGTAAACATTTATTTATATAGCACTTTTCTAAGCACAGCTACAAAGTGCTTCACAATCAACAAGTAGTAAAAATAGAATGATAAAACAAAAGATACATATAACTATAAAAACAGTACAGCTACATTCATAAACAACATAAAACTGACATAAAACCATAAAAACAATGCAGCACTATCTAATAAATAACAAAAGCATCACCTGTGACCAACCTCAAATATTCTCAGTCCGACAGTGACACTGAGGCGTAGTCATAATGACCAAGGAGGTGGTCATAATGTTATGCCTGATCACAGAAGCAGAAATCTGATAACTGTCTGACTCATATAGACCTGGAGTGTTTCCATTGTCTGATTACTCAAGTACATGTAAATGTGTTGATTGGATTACCAAGGAAATTAGATTTTCTGCAATTATTGTTTATTAATTATTAATTATTATGTAAATGTGCTACATTTTGCCCCATTGCCCATCCCTACTACCAGAGGTGTAAAATCCAGGTCCAGAAAGGAAAAATCCTTCCCAGGAATTTGTTCCAACAGCCTGGCTTCTCTAGTTAGATTAAACCACCAGCAGAGCTGTCCAGGCAGTTGGAACAAAATCCTGGGAAGGAAGTTTTAATTTCTGGACCTGGATTTTACACCTCTGCCTACTACTTCGCTGGACTGTGTTGTTGTAGCAGATCAAAACAACAATGAGTGGAAGGTTACACTGAGTGTAAATGACACTGAATTTGCCACCATGCTAACATTCGCTTGATTTCGTGACTAGAACTTTACACCAGAGAGGAGAAATCTCTCTGACTTTTTACAAGCTTATAAATAGATCTATTTTGAAATTAAGAATGCATTTTAAATCTGGGTACTTCACACTACAATCTCTCATTAGGTTAAATGGAATTTTCACTGACATTCTGAAAAGACTGTCATCGCAACAGTAGCTATGCATAAGAACAGATTTGCAGGATAAGCATGGATTGGCTGAAGGCTCAGTACCTCAACAACTGGTGCCAACATTGACGGTACCCCAGGTGAAGAAGCAGGTCAGCTTTGTAGGTACGGACAGCCCCTTTTTCACAGATCACAAAGCTGTTCTGTCTAAGTTGTTCTGCCGATTTGATCAGTTCAACAAGTTCTCAGCATAGTCAAAGCACCGAAGCAGACAAGTTATAACAGGGAGGTGTTTCAAGCAGGGGTGCTGAAATTTTAAGCACCAGATATGTGATGACTTGAATTTGATGGCAATGGATACATTTAGCTGAGGCATCAGGCCACTGACACACATCATCTCTTTGCAATCTCTATTGTTTAGTGTTTTTATTATAAATATTATTATTACTGTTATTACTTTTGAAGTCTGAAGTCTGGGGGTGCTGCAGCACCCTCAGCCCTGGCCCCCCACCCACCCACACTTCCCACAGCCACACTTCCCACAGAGTTATCATGTAATAAAACCCTATGAAACTTTCCTTAGTCCTTGCAGGTTTTTTATTCAGTTATGATTATTAAAGTAGGTTGTTTGAGAACTGAACTGCAAAATCTTGGTATCTTGTCAAGTGAAATTGTTCGCAATATAGTCAGTACATCTAATATTTCTCCTGTTGAGATTGTTGTAAGTTGTAAGTTTATCATTATTTACTGTATTTAAAGACATTTTTACTTGTTTTAAGTAACTTTATTCATTTACATTTACGGCATTTGGCAGACGCTCTTATCCAGAGCGACTGACAGTTTGATCATTTTACACAGGTAGGCTATGGTGGTGTTAGGAGTCTTGCCCAAGGACTCTTATTGGTTTAGTGTAGGGTGCTTACCCAGGTGGGGATTGAACCCCAGTCTACAGCATAGAACACAAGTAAAATTAAGTAAAATTGTCTCACTGTACTGGCAGGTTAGTGCACAACTATCTCAAAGTGGGAAATATTAGATATATCAACTAGATTTAAGTTAATTTCACTTGACATGAGGCAAGATTTTTTGCAGGGTACAATAAATTATTCAGATATTACTATTAAATTATAATGTCATTTTCATAGACAGAGTGAGATATCGATCTGTTGCCCACATATGGATCACTAAAGGACTGACGTCATGAAGTAGTTGTTTTTTTAAGAGAACAGAACTACTTTGTAGTGTTTTCAGAAGTAGTTTGTAAAGTTATTTATAGCTGCTTCGGTTCTCAGTCATAACTGGAATATCTTAAACTTCAAAAGCACAGTTACAGCTCCAGTTAATTGCTTGCCTGTTTTAAAACTGAGGAATATTATTAGCTGACATCATGCGAGTAATACTTTTCGGATGATGTGTTTATTCTGAACGTATTAAAGGCAGTTATTTGAACTGTGGAAAGTTCTTTTACTCTGTGGTGTCGTAGCTTATAGGAACACCTGCTAACGTCTCTGAACAGTGAATGTTTCTGTCAAGCCAAAGAGGTTGAGTTTAATTCATCGTTTGCATAATTTCCACCGCAACCTTTTCAAACGTCCTATTTCTCTGTTGGTTTTGTCTAGTTGCCACAATGGAGCGGCCTCATTTTAGGAAAAAAATGAAGGAATGTTCTCCTTTTGATTTCTTTATGTGTCTGTACTCGTAATTTAAGTGAGTCGTTGTTTGTGTTGCTTGCCTCTAAGCCAAACAAGGTAGCCAACCACAAAGTGTGGACAGATTACATTTCCCTAATGGGACATAATAGCAGTGTGGGTAGCATTAGTTGCTTATCTCCTGATTTTATCCTGTTTCACAGGCATAAGTTGAGTTTTTAGATGGAGTTGATGTTAGTGGGTGACGTGGCCTATTCGTTAGAATCCTTCTCCAAGGTCACACGGGTCAGGTTTGGTCCATTTTTTGGAAAGAATTCAGCAGACTGTGATGAAGCATAGATGGTCACTTGAATAAGATGCTTGCAAGGTTTAACACAGACAGACATATGTGTTAACCTGACTAACCCTTGTGTGGTGTTCAGGTCTGTGGGACCCATTTTCAATGTTTACCAAAAGCGATTTATTATTATTTCAGCTCCAGATTCTTCCGCCGTTGCTCGTTTTCTGTGAAGAACATATAAAGTAACCCATTTTCAGTGCCTTCACTCTGTTCACCCCCTGCACATTTATATTACACATGTGGTGCTGAGCTGAAACTGCAGGGAATAAAAGTGTGGAGGTGATGTGTCCTTCACTCTGTTCTCCTCCTACATGGCCTGCTGTTAGTGTGTGTGCGTGTGTGAAGGTGGACAACATGGACAGGCTGCTGATTGGCTACAGCTGCTAAAGCAGAACCCTTGTGGTATTTTAAACAATTGATATTTTTACATGAATTGTTATGGCTGTATTGATTTAAATAAACAATAATGTGGTGGGTCCACCAGACCACTGAGTAACAAACGCATCAACACCACACAAGGTTTTTTTTTCTGAATTAGGTGATGCAGATTTTATGAACATGAAGCTTGTGCCTTTTTCCATAGTGAATTTCTAATCAAGAACTAACTGACTACATCAGGCCCCACTCTGGAGACGTGACTATGGACATCCAATAATCATCTACAATCTACGTTTAAGTGTATAGACTTTGGGCACAGTGATTTTAATGCTGCTTTTCAGCTAATCTATTGCAGGTTAAGAAACCTGGACTCATCCCTGTTTAAATAGTTTGGTGAAGAATCAACTTTACATGTTTCCTGTTACTGCAGGTGTAGGAGATCAGTCGGTATATGCTTGGTTTTCAAAGCTTACCTCTTTAGTTTTAAAATGTGAAGAGGAACAGACAAAAATGAGGCTTCAAGAGGCTTCAACACCACTGTGTTTTTGTCCATTTTTAGAGATAACAGTAATTCCAGAAATTTTGGAGTTGACCCCGATTCCAACTAAAAGGAATAGATAGAGCTTGTGGAGACGGACTGATCGCCGCTAATCTGTTGTTAATTGACAACTGAATGTTAATAATAGCTAAACTGCCAGTTTAGTTAAGGCAACTCTCATATGGAAATCTGATATATGACCATATAGGCACACACGCTCACCAGCCACTTTATTAGGTACAACCTGTTCAGTTGCTTGTTCCATATATGATTCCATATATGATTTTTTTTCAATCATATATTGTTCAATATATGTGTTACACATCTTTCACTGTTGTCGGGAGAAAACCTCGTATCTCCAGAATGGTAATTTTACAGGATAACTTACTTTTAATGTAAGTCAATGGAACCAGACTTTTTTCCTGGTAATTTTGGGCCATTATGTTTAGTCCATTCATCCTGAAATTTACACACAATATAAAGGGTACCCAGTATTTTCACGTTATGTCAAAAACTGAAAAACGTCAAAAATGGAGATATGAATATGTTTTTTTATATTGATGTATGGCTAAAATATATTTGCCATACTTAAAAATGGCAAATTTCTAATTAGATGACATATATATATATATATATATATATATATATATATATATATATATAAAATCAAACATCTATATGTGACAAATGTAAGTTGGATATATAAGAGAAATCCGTATATGTTAATATATGCCATATATTTGAAATCCATGTTATGCCATAATATATCAGCTTTCCATCTGATATATTAGATAAATAAAGAGCTAAATTTCTGCCAGCTCTTTCATTGTTTCAGAACTGAATCTGATTCTTTTTCCAGACAGGCTGTCTGGACTGTGACAGCAGATGTCTAAAGTCATACATCATCCTGTAGTCTTCATCATGCCCATGTTAGGAACTCTGGGTCTTTTCTCTAGGAATGGCATTCTTGAACATCACCACTACCGCTGCCCCAAAGCCGATACGTTCTCTTCTGTGTACATTATTTCCCCAAGAATCACTGGATCCTCCAAAATATGAGGTTGTTTAGCAGTTGAAATATATAAATTGTTGCATACATGATGCCTGCAAGCTACTATTCTACTATATACTATTATCTACTATTATTCTACTGTAAGTCTACTATTAACCTACAACATTTATATACCAACACCAGCTACTCAAACTGCAGCCAAAAACTCCACTAAACTAACACATTTGACAAGGTCGTTGATTTGTGTGGGGTGTTTTGCTGAGGTTGATGTCAATTCAGTGTGCAGCAGTGTTATTTTGTGTCTTTGACAACCTCATTAATCGAAGCATCCTCCAATGTTCAGGGGAAAAATGTCCAAAACGTACAGGCTGTGGAACATTTTCGTTTACCACAGGATGCGAGAGCGGCAATTTTCCAAAACACTGTTCAGTATTCCTATAGAGAAAACCAGTTTAGACCCTTATATGGGCATGACGCCAGCTACAGAATGAAGACACGATTTCAGAAGGCCTGAAGCTCACACTGCACACACACTGTGCAAGAGTGCGGTCAGACTTTAAGGTCACTGTGTGGAATCCAAAACTTTGGAGTTGACTCTCAATTCCCGAATGCCTGGAATCTGACAATATTTTTCTTAGACTCCCAGCTCTAGATAACAGTACATCATACAGTGTCAGAAACCATATAAGCAAGTTTATTTGAGATTACTTAACAACTCGACACAGTTTGAGGCGAGTTTTCATGATGCTGCTTGGCGGGGTATGAGCTACCGTTACTTGTAGCATTACTGGAGCCTTGTAGCTCCAGTACGACATTAAAGAAGTGAACATGATGTCCTCCACAGCTTTACAAACCAACTTGACATATTACTGTTAAGACCTTTGATGTGTCTGTCTTCCTTCTTTTCTGGAACTGTCCAGCTCCATCTTATATAGTTATAAAGAAAAAGACACTTCAGTACTTTTCCATGCGCTGTGGCAGCGCGATTGCCAAGACTATTGTCAGTGAAAGTCTCACTGGAGGCCACATCCCACACAGAAAAGAGACATGAGATATGTACCTAATGAAGGCTGCTGCTTGTCAGGCAACAGACAATCCTATTAAACACACCAGTGGAGTGGTTGTCTGGCAGTTATTGAGGGGTTGGCTTATTTCTACTCGCTTTGCTCCTAACCTGCTGCAATTTCATCACACAGGAATGTGAATGGAAACATTCTAGTCAAACCAGAGTGGAACTATGGCACATAAGAGCCATAAACCACCCCCCTTTGCACTGTTTCCTCCAAGATGTTACACTGCTCCAAAGCGAGGAGCCATACCGGAGGCTTTCCTTGCCCTACATCTGCGGCAGACAAAACTGTACTGCTGCTGCATCTGTGGTAGATTTGAAGAACCTCAGCCTCTGGAGCAGCCATGCTATTTAGATTATATATGGTTTTGCCCATACATATTATACACTATGTCTAACTTTGTTTCTGGAGGGTTCTTATTCTTCAGAAGTTTGTTCTAACTGCTCAGGTTCCATTGTTAGCTCACTATTCCAGATGCAAAGCAATGGTACCATTAATTATTAATATTATGTCTTTTTTACTTGTTTGGTGTCCAAAGTGTCTTTATTTTTGCCCTGGAGCTACAGAACAAGCAGTGGGGAACCGTGCTGGGCCTTCTAGTCGTCCAGAGAAGGTCTGATGAGCTCTGTGAACTAAATATATATGTCTAATTTTTAGCTCATCTGTATTCAGTGCACTGCCCTGAGTGAACAGGAGCACTGTCATAAAAAAAATCATTCACTATAGGCTGGAGGTTCTAGATACAGCAGCATTCAGTTAGGCTTCATATCACTCTTTACTGAAAGGCTGATTGTAAAACTGCTATAATGTAAAATATATGTCAATGAGTGCGTTTATATTTGATCATAATCAGATTTTTGCAGTTATCTGATTATTTAAATGGTCATGTAAACAGCATACTCATTTCTTAGATCGGAGTGAGGTATAGAAATCTGATTAAGAAATCCAATAAGGAGAGCTGGATGTTGGCTCAATAATCAGATTTCTCTGTGCATGTAAACTCTTACTCTGATTTCTTTCGGATTTCTCAGTCTACGTATGTACGAAACAGATTATGGAACTGGAAATAAGCGAGCAGCTCTGCCACGAGACGCAGCAAAACACTTTTGTAGCGGCGCTGAAACCAAATACATGCTTGACAAAATTTAAAAGGATTTAAATATTCATCTTCTAGATGATGTATGTTCATATTTTCGGGTAAAGTGGTGCGATGTTATAAAAATGCAAAAAGCTGCGGTATGAAGTTTTGCATTACGTTCACGTCACGTCTTCTTCTGTGAGTTTATTGGCCGGTTGCAAAGCAGAAATCTAATTACTGTCTGACTCATGTGAACCCAGAGTTTCCCATCATCTGATTACTCAAGTGTATGTAAACGCGTTGATCGGATTACTGACAAAAGTCAGTTATCGGATTATTAAGTGCATGCAGTCGCTTTAAATAAAATAGATAGAATGTCTTTTACATGTTTCAGATGTCTGTGATTAATCTAGTTTGGCCAAAAAATGGTAATGTGCATCAGAGTTCAACTAGAATCCTATTGCTGGCAGAGTATCAGAAATTAGCATTGTGGGAGGTGTTTTTTCTCCCTCACTGAGTTTTGGAAACTTATAGCCACATGAATCATCACGTTGTTAAGTGAGTAACCTTAAAATAAAGAAGAAATTAAGAAATATTTCAGCCAAAAATGTTATGTACACACAATATTGACACCATTTTCCTTCACCCCAAATATAATCAGTCGTCCAAGAAAGTCGGAAGAAAACCTTCTCCAAAATGGTAATTTTACAGGAGAAGGAAAAAACATACTAAGTGAATGGAACCAGAATTTTTCCCATGTCATTTTGGGTCATTTCTTTTAGGCCAAACAATGTAAAGAGTAACAGATCCTTTCAAATGATGTCAAAAACTGAAAAATGCCAAAAATGGAGATACAAGGTTTTCTTCCGAGAGCAACGAATGTTTAGTGTTAGAAGTTCGCTTCTTTTGTTTTGTACTGTAGAGGCCACCGGATTAGAGGCTAATGTATCTTACCGGATGTGGAATACTGGAAGCTTATCCCTCACCAGTTAGCGCTGTGCTAACTGCATGCCTAAATCATCAAACTCTTGCCTCAAACTTGAGTTCCTAAGTAATCTCAAATCTACTTGTATACATGGTTTCTGACACTGTGCGACATACTGTTATATATAGACCTGGATAACGGTTAATATATTTCTGAGAAGCATCTGTCTTGAATGCTAAATGAACAATGTGACACAAGGAGCTATCTGCTTCCGTTACTTGTTAGCTACCTTAGCCTAGCAGCTCCTAGCAGTGCGCAATAAAAGAACAAAACTCTTGACAGCAACTAAGCTTTCACTGATAAATGACATTTGAGGTAAGAGAAAGTACGTCTGAGGGGCATTTCTCAAAGTTAGCCAGGTAACTTAAGTCCAAAGTAATTCAGTAGTAGAAGAACAAGTGAGATTTTTATTGGACAGTCCTCACTTTTTTGCTCCAGCTATCCAGCTAATGGAGGAATCCTGCTTTTTGAAGCCCCCCTCTGGCTTGGCTGTAACACTCAGACACTTTTGAAGACTAAACGGTTGGATGAGGCGTGTAGTATCAGGGTTAAAAAATCTCTCTCACAGTGGACCGTCAGGAGTAGTCCAGCATTCTTGACCAACACATGATGTGAATATGATTACACACACAATGCTATTGCTTATGTTCCATGATTAGCTCACTATTTCCCTGGTCCCCCTCCACACGATTAACACTGCATGCTTCAGTGCACTGCAACTGCAATCTCAGGGCCCACTGCCCATCCGTCTTCAATGGAAAATCGCTTTCTTTTCAGATCAGCGCTCATAAAGTGTTCAGGTCAATATTTTCACACCGCAGCTGCAGTGCTGTTCCAGCGCGGATAATGGCCAGGTCTAAAGGCACGTCTAGCCATTGATAGTGACGAGTACAATCCAAGCGGGGCCGGTATTTTAGAGGATGCAGGGACGAGCTTACAAGGCCAGTCAGGAGTCGAACAGAGGCAGGAGAGGGAGAAAATGAGACATATGTTGACTTAAAGCAACAGAGTGTGAAAATGTGGCACAGGCTAGGTTGGGTTAGTCACAATGTGAGTGTTTGTTTTAGTACATTTTCAGGACAAAATAGGGTTAATCTACACATCCAACAAGTGGTCCTGACTTTGTAAAGAGCTTTTTATATGTTCGAATGTTTCATCGTTTGACGTATTGATTCACTTATTACATATAGATACTCCTATATCTATAGGAGTACATATGGGTCACATTATTAGTACATGTATTCTTCGATATACCCCCAAAATCATAACTTTTAATCAAAATTCCAAACCGTTTTGGAGAATTTCTGTTGTTCTGTTCATCATGAAATTTTTACATAATGCAAACTCATAATGCAAATCATGAAGAAAAATTAAAATCAATATGTATCGACAATATATAATAAAATTGTGACATAATTACATGTAGTTATTTACATGTATAATGCATATCGCCTCTGTCCGATGAAAAACGTATCTCCATTTTTTTTCGATTTTTACTTTTCTGCATCGTGGGAGCTTAGCAGTCGTCCTTTGCCTTGCGTGAAAATTTCATGATGATTGGACCAATTGAAATGGTCTAAAATTGCTTAGAATAAAAACTTTTCCCATTAACTTGCGCTGAAAGAATAAGCGTAATGTTTTCACTTGTATCTTGGAGATACTTGTTTTTTGTTGGACAGTGATGATATGGGACATATTACATATACATACTTACATATTTAATATAAAATACATTTTACATATAGTTATTTTTGTCATTGTTTAATATAGTTTGAAAATGCTACCTGTCATTTACATTGTATAAATATTTCATGTTGAACAGAAATGATCCAGAATTACTTGGACTTTTTTATGTTAGCTTCCATTATAAATGGAAAATTATATTCCTTTATTCCTTCCCCTGTAAAGTTACTATTTTGCAGATGGTATACGTAATAGGTATGGGAAATATGAAATGTATGTGTGTATAATTACTGTATATTTGCTAAACTTCAATAATAATAATAATGCCATATATATGTGTGTTCTCTGTAGATAATGTATGAACTTATTAACACGTAGAAAATCAACAAAACCTGTCATTTGACCATGGGTGTTCAAGGTCATATGAATACATGTATGTCCATACACAAGCTTGTGGTATGTGATGAATTTTGTGGTCGACTGGAATTCAGTTGGTCAGCTGTGTCATTTGAAGTGCTCTGAGTTTTTCCGAACTCAACCTGACTTCGGCATTTCTGAGCCATTGACAGTAATGAGTATTATGTATTATTAGGAAGTGAGACAATTGAATTTCACTGATTAAAATGAAATTCATTTAAACACAGGTTTTCTTCGCCTTGAGAAGCTCAATCAAGCCTGAGTGGCTAAAGAGAGACGTTCAGTAGCAGCAGCAGAGTTTAGGCCAAATGATTTATTAATGCCTTATAGTAGCTTTTGGCTCAGATGCTGTTTTAAGAAATCTGAGCGGGAGATGTTTTAGGCAAAGACTATTGAAAATTGTGTTTCGTGTGCGAGAGGTCGCAGTCCAATTTTCCCTCTCATGGCTCCCCTAAGAGAGATTTTTCCTCACTGATCTGGCTTCTTCCAGCAGAATAATGAGGCAGTTTCATCTTTCTGAGCCAAATTGAAGCAGATACACCTGACAAGAGGCCAAAACCAAAAGACTACTGTAAAAACGTGTCTGTGGCATAGATCATTTGACCTATATTTGTATGCACGTGGAGCGTGCAGCTGAACAACAGATCTACACGACATCTCTATTTCACACAGCTTATGACTGCTGACGTTATTGCATGTTACTTTTTATCGGTTGTAGTTCCTTGTAGCTAGCTTCTAATTCAATGTATTCATTGTACAAGATGTTAGTGTGAGGGCCCACAGCCACCAAACTCAGCACTTCTTCCTAACCCAGTGCAGATGATTGCTTTTGATTTTTTAAATTAGATGTATAAGTAATAACTTATAAGATTTATAAATATGAAAGGTTACAATTTCTAAAATTCCCATACAACTACTTTCAGTGTCTGCCGCTTGTAGACCACTACTATGTCATGAGTACAACCTGTTGCTTATGGAGCACTGTCATGTCGCCAAAGCAGCCTTTCAGTTATAGACAAATGTGATGTCATCAAAACAGCCTGTAACTTACAGGCCACTGTGATGTCATTAATACACCCTATCCCTTAAGGGCCATTGTGATGTCATCAAAGCAGTCTGTCACTTGTGATGGCATCCATGCAGTCTATCACTTATGGGCCACTGTGATGTCATCAAAGCAGTTTGTCACTTATGGGCCATTGTGATGCCATCTTTGCAGCTTGTAATTTATAGGCCATTGTGATGCCAACAGTGGAGTCTGTCACTAATGGGCCATTATGATGTCCTCAAAGTAGCCTGTCACTTATTAACCATTGTGATGCCGTCCATTCTTTCTTTCACTAATGGGCCTCTGTGATGCAGCCTATCCCTTATGAGCCACTGTGATGTTATCAGTGCAGCCTGTAATTTATAGATCATTGTGATGTCTTCGGTGAAGCCGGTCACTTATGTGTCACTGTGATGTCATTGGTACAACCTGTCACTTTTTGGACACTGCAGTGTCTTATGGGTCATTGTAATGTTATCAAAGCAGTCTGAAACTTATGGGCCATCGTGATGTCACTGGTGCAGCCTGTCACTTACAGGCCATTGTGATGTCACTGGTGCAGCCTGTCATTTGTGGGCCATTGTGATGTCACTGGTGCAGTCTGTCACTTACGGGCCATTGTGATGGCACTGGTGCAGCCTGTCATGTATGGGCCTTTGTGATGGCACTGGTGCAGCCTGTCACTTATGGGCCATTGTGATGTCACTGTTGCAGCCTGTCACTTACGGGCCATTGGATGTCACTGGTGCAGCCTGTCATTTGTGGGCCATTGTGATGTCACTGGTGCAGTCTGTCACTTACAGGCCATTGTGATGGCACTGGTGCAGCCTGTCATGTATGGGCCTTTGTGATGGCACTGGTGCAGCATGTCACTTATGGGCCATTGGATGTCACTGGTGCAGCCTGTCATTTGTGGGCCATTGTGATGTCACTGGTGCAGTCTGTCACTTACAGGCCATTGTGATGGCACTGGTGCAGCCTGTCATGTATGGGCCTTTGTGATGGCACTGGTGCAGCATGTCACTTATGGGCCATTGGATGTCACTGGTGCAGCCTGTCATTTGTGGGCCATTGTGATGTCACTGGTGCAGTCTGTCACTTACAGGCCATTGTGATGGCACTGGTGCAGCCTGTCATGTATGGGCCTTTGTGATGGCACTGGTGCAGCCTGTCACTTATGGGCCATTGGATGTCACTGGTGCAGCCTGTCATTTGTGGGCCATTGTGATGTCACTGGTGCAGTCTGTCACTTACAGGCCATTGTGATGGCACTGGTGCAGCCTGTCATGTATGGGCCTTTGTGATGGCACTGGTGCAGCATGTCACTTATGGGCCATTGGATGTCACTGGTGCAGCCTGTCATTTGTGGGCCATTGTGATGTCACTGGTGCAGTCTGTCACTTACGGGCCGTTGTGATGTTACTGGTGCAGCCTGTCATTTATGGGCCTTTGTGATGTCACTGGTGCAGCCTGTCATGTATGAGCTTCTGTGATGTCATCAGTGCAGTTTGCCACACCCACAGATTACATAGGCCTACAGAATCAGTAGTCTACACTCTAGTAGTCTGCTTTCTCTGTACACCACTCAGCATTCTCTCATTACAACATTAAATTAAAGCGATATTGATGCCGCAGAAAACCATAATAGATCACATGTGGCTTGAAAGTCATTAAATCTTTTAGATAAACAAACGTTAATAAACTGTCACCTGAGCTAACATTACTTCCCTAATCTTTTTCACTTCATCATGAACCAACCTTTGTTTGAGAGGTATCAGTACAGTGCCATTGCTCACTTGAGAGTCTGGTAAAACAGTGTCAGGGAACAGAGAGAGTCGGAGAGAAAAAAAGCACTGTAATAACGTTAAATGATGCAAATGAGCTGTAGAGCGGTGGAACAGAGCGGCTGTGTTCCTGACACAGCACAGATATGGTTTTTCCATCTCCTCCACACAGCACAGACATAATTGCATTTGTTTTGGCCAAAGCGCCCCAGTACGGTCAAACGGCCTGCAGCACTTTGCTTAAACCTCTTAACAGACACACACACTCGCTTGCTAGCACGCACATGCACTAGGAGAGTGTTTCCCAACATGCCTGGAGTCCCCCTGCCTTTCCTTATTTCAGTGTTTTCCTCTCAGCATGGCTGATTCAACTCATCAGCTCATTCTCAAACCCTTCATGTGGTTAGAATGGGCGTGTTAGAGCAGGAAAACTCGAAAATGTGAAGGACAGGCGAACTGCAAGAGCAGGCTTGGGAAACTGCTCCAAGACATTTAGATTAGATTTACACGAAAGCAAGTTCACGCTCATGTGCACTCGGATAGTTCTAATGGGCCTCGACGTTAGTGGGCCGAATGATGTGTCCAATCTGTGTTTACCTTAGTTTTGCTTTCTGTGGTTTTCCAAGCGGGACCTGGGTTATTTCAGCTCAGCCGACAGATGTTTAGGTTGTAACAAACAATACTGAAGGCTCTTTTTTTATTTCTTTCTAGAATCCTTGGACTGTGGCTCACATCCCTGTGATAGGTAAGACTTTCCTTTACACTGCAAATGCCTTATTCCTTTTAAAACTATAAAGGATATTTACACTTTCCCCTTTCTCCAAATGTACTTGTTTGAGGGTTGTGCAAAGTCGTGCAAACTGCATATCTACTTGCCTCAAACCGTGTTGAGGAATCTCTAATAGACTTGCTTATGTTGTTTCTGAAACTGTATAATACTGTTATCTATAAACATTGACAAAAATACAGTTCTGTGTTCAAGTAGGCTGCTACTACTGTACTATTTTTGTCTATGTGATGTACTGTATATTAGTGTTTCTCAATCCTGGGCCACTGTCCAACACATTTTAGTGCTTTCCCTGCCTTAACACAGCTACTTGAACCCAATAATGGTCTGTTAATGATCTGATTAGTTGGATCAGGGGTGTTGGGAGCAAGGAAAAGACTAAAAAGTGCAGTGCCCTGTATCATAGGCTACGTTCCCATTACCAGGTTGAAGTGGCACAAATCAGAGTTTTTGCCCTAAAGTGACTCAGATCGGATGTTTTCAGGGCTGTGTGGACGCAAATCTGATCTTTTCAAATCCGACCTGAGCCACTTTCATATGTGGTCCTAGATCGGATACATATCCGATTCGTGGCCATGGAACCATAATGTGACGCTCAGATCGGAATTCATGTGCTTTTTTTTCGCTGTGCATGTGCCATCATTCAGCGTTACCATGGCAGCAGCGCCGAACAGAAGTTAAAGCCTGTAAACGGTGGAAAAGCAGCTCATCTCCCCTTTCTTTCCTTCGTCTGGCTCTAATAATGAAGCTGAGAGCTGATCAGAGTTGATGATCTTCTCACTGAAGCTCGTTCTACTCGTTAGTTTGTGCTGATGATGCAGTGATTCAGTCACGTGACATTACTGAGAAGGATGAGCTCATGCGGGTTATTTCAGGACGCCAGTCCTTCACATGAATGGCACATTTGAGTCAGTTACTTAAACGAGTGTGAACCATCCTGTCAGAGATCGGATGTGAGCAAAAAATCGGACTTGAGCAACGAGCCTTGTAATATGAACGCAGCCTTAGTGTCAGTAACAAAGGCAAGTCTATTTTAAGTTACAACTGAACATTTAGCTCTAAAGCAACACTAAAGCAACACTACAGTGGCAATGAAAATCATTCTCATGCTTTTTTCCCACCTTAAGTAAATTAAAGAGACTGACAAAGCTCTTCTTCGGTCATCTCCAATCTGTATATGAGATCACTAGGGCAGATATTCCAATTACAAGTGGTGATTCCACACAATTTTCTGGATTCCTAATTCCAAAAAATCAAGACACAAGCTCTTTTCACATGCACTTTTCAGCAAAACTCAGTAATTAATTTACAAAAGCTGCATTCCAAAGCCTAGGCTGCAGCTGAGGTAGGGCAGGTCCTCAGTAGGACTGTCCTATAAAGCCTCCTTGGTAGCCTATTGGTCACACAAATGGAACAGTCCTAACAAGGCTGCATGGTGACGTTGCCAGAAAGGTCTTGCCTCTTGCAATTGCAGTGTGAAACTTCTGAGGGAACTGGTGAGACAAAATGGATCTGCTGCATTGAATTTGTTGCTTTTTCATTTTCTCACAGAAATGGAGATAAACTACATAGGCTGTCTGAACAAAACCTTGTATCTCCATTTTTGCCCATTTTTAGTTTATGACATAATTTGAAAATTCCTGGTGGCTTTTATATTGTATGTAAATTTAATGAAGGATGGACCAGAAGTCATGGCCCAAAATGACTCGTAAAAAAGTCTGGTTCCATTGACTTACATTAAAAGAAAAGTTTTTCCTTCTCCTGTAAAATTACCATTTTGGAGATACAGCAATATACAAGTGCTTCTAAATAAAATATATATGTATGATATAAAATATATGGATGAACTCTTTTTTGATGAACTTTTTAAAACAACCTCGTCTCCAGCCGCTTTGTTTACCGTCATTTTCTCGTTGCTGTTTTTTTTGCCATGTCGTTCTTGCGTAGAGAACTGTGGGTAACTGAAGGCCAGGACAGATACATCAGTTGCATCCTCAAAATCACTCTGAATGTAGGCTGCATTTCTAGGCCGTATACAAAGCATCCTTCACGTTGGAAGGGCCTTCTGTGACGTAGTGGCCAAGAAATGGGCTGCAGCCTGGGCTTCGCATTCTGAACACAAGCCAGAATCAAAGTGGCAGTAAGACTGACTCTACAATTTCCTTCACAAGAGTACAAATCCTGTGAAATTACTCAGAGGGCTGATGTGTGAACAGAAGCCAGTAGGCAATGATCTTGAGTACAGCAAGAAAGTCCTGTAACCTTTAACAATCCGGCCTACTCCCTCCTCTCCTAGTGCTGTGAAGGGCACGACTCTTAAATAGCCTTTACCCACCGTGGTTTGCTGTCAAATGTACTTACTAACTAATTGTGAGGCCATAAATCATGTGTTGACATTAGTGTCTCTTATTAATAGCAAGGGGCAGGTAATCTTCTAATGATTCAACTTACAGTGAAATGGGCCTATGGTAGCTGTCAACTTGCTCTAGTGATGTCTCCCCGACTTACTGTTTACCTTTCAATCCCCCCAGAAAAAGGAAATTCTGGCTATGCTACTGCTTTTGACCCAAAACCTGTTGGCTAGTTAACTACATTTAGGATAAACTGTATAAATATGATCCTTAATTTTCACTTAACCTCTTCTCCTGCGTTTCAGGAGTGGCGGTGTTCGTAAAGGAGGAGTTCATGGGAAAGACGCCACCTACTGGAAGGAGATCCATGCTGCCATGGCTTTGTCTAACCTGGCCCAGGGCGAAGAGAATGTGGGCACTACAGGGACGACCAGCTGCATCATCCAAAAATCGTCCCATATAGCAGAAATAAAGACTGTAAAAGTGCCAATCGCACCCCATCATTAGCAGCTCAGTGCTTGTGCCATAATTACTAAGACAGAAGTCTGAGTGACAGAAAGTTGCCAAGAGACTCCTTAAAGACTCGTCTCACACAAAAGATCCACTGCAGGACTTTTTGAGGAGGCTTGGCATGCATTGTTTGACCAATGTGCCTTTGTATCTCATTCTGACCATAATATAAGTACCCAGCAAGGACAGGAAAGGGTCTCTGGTGGATCGAGCTCAGTTTTGTTCGGACTGTTAATGCCACTGAACTCCAATGTCGGTTCAACTCATGAAGACCACTTGTTTCTGTTTTAATTGGTTTTTTTTTTGACTCTGACATCTGCCGTCATCATTTGTTACCAGAGACCATCTTCTTCATGGTCGAAATGTAATATATTCATATATGTCTACCATTTTCTAAGTTAAGGTTAATGTTTATTGAGGCAGGATTTTTGTCCCACGACTTCAATGCGATACAAAAAATTACAGTTGTTTTTCTTTATTTTTGTTTGTTTTTTTTATATGTATGGCCATAATGTTCCTTCTTAATGAAATTTTTCATTGAATTCACACATACCGTATCTTTCAGTGATTGACTTGATATTTTGGTCGTCCACAGCTCAGAAAAAAAGTGATGGCAAGTTCACGTTGGCACCAAGTGCTGACCCATGCTGAAAGACCAGCCCACTGGGTTTAAATATAAATGGTCTTTGGTAACACTTTCTTTGGATAGTCCACTTTAAATGCTTTGTAGATACATAATAACTCTAAACCTGGCTCTAATCCTAACTTTAACCTTAACCTCAACCCAAAACCTAAAACCAACACTCACCCTGCTCCAAATCCTAACCCAAACCCCACCAGAAGATACACTGATCAGACATAACATTATGATTGTTCTTCAGTGATCAGGACCCCCATGGGCCCTCACAGAGCAGGTGCTATTTGGGTAGTGGATCATTCTCAGTGCTGCAGTAACACAGATGTGGTGGTGGTGTGTTAGTGTGTGTTGCGCTGGTACGAGTGGATCAGACACAGCAGTGCTGCTGGAGTTTTTAAACACTGTCTCCACTCACTGTCCACTCTATTAGACACTCCTACCTGGTCAGTCCACCTCGTAGATGTAAAGTCAGAGACAAGAGCTCATCTGCTGCTGCACAGTTTGTGTTGGTCATCCTCTAGTCCTTCATCAGTGGTCACAGGACGCTGTTGGCTGGATATTTTTGGTTGGTGGACTATTCTCAGTCCAGCAGTGACACTGAGGTGTTTAAAACTCTGTGTCTGATCCACTCAGACCAGCGCAACACACACTAACACACCACCACCACGTCAGTGCTACTGCAGTGCTGAGAATGATCCACTAGCCAAATAGTACCTGCTCTGTGAGGGTCCATGGGGGTCCTGACCACTGAAGAACAGGGTAAAAGGGGGTAACAAAGTATCAGAGAAACAGATGGACTACAGTCTGTAACTGTAGAACTACAGAGTGCAGCTATACAGTAAGTGGAGCTGATCAAATGGACAGTGAGCACAGAAACAAGGAGGTGGTCATAATGTTATGCCTGACTGGTGTAGTTTGTTAATAATTTGAACATCTATAGATAATCTATAGGGGACTATAGTGGACTATCCAAATAAAGTGAGGCCTGTTCTTTTTTTAAAGTACAGGGGAATTCATGTGCGTGGCGATCGACTGTATGCTACAGACGCAGCAGATAGAGATCAGAATGAAAAACACTGGACTATTCCTTTAACCATGACTCTGGCCGTAGACAGTCGACCGCGCTTTTTCCACCATTTCCACTTGAGTGAAATAACCTGATTCTGTTTGACCCACCTTACGTAAAAGAGCAATGTACTGGAGAGTCCCCAGTATACACACGCCACATCGGCATGGAAAAGACAAATTATTTCCACCCAGAATTTAGTAACACATACAGTAGTGTGGAAACTAAACCGAGAGCCATATTTTTGGGAAGGATTCTGCAAAAGAGCTTCCAATCTGATAAAGAAATAGCACTCCCCATGCTGAAACAGTTAGCTCCTTTCACGTCCAAACAATGCTCTGATGTTAGTATGTATTTGTCCTTAGTGGACAAGTATGTGCATTTCAGTTATGCGCCTCGATAACAATGTTAGATATGCTTTGCGAGGGATCAGATATGTGCACAAAAGCCAGTCTGGAAGCTGTTACTTCACAAAAGCAGGTGTTTATGGAACTGGATGTTCAGGACAGTCTTGTGACCATCACATAACCCATGGCCCTGCTGCTCTGTTTAATTTTCAGCGTGTTCCTCATCCAAAGGTCAGAACAGGGGCATCATTTTTAGTATGTTTTCAGTTTTCCATCACCTGGGGCTGTTTCATCTACTGGAGAAATACACCCTCTGTATCAACACAGTGGAACATTAGTTCAACCACAACAGCATTACTGTCGTTTTTTCCCTTTAGCGGATGGATCCACCACTTCTTCCCCTTTAGCGCTGTTAAAATATCAAGTGTTTTGCAGTTTGAGGAGAAATGCTTTATTGGAGCTGTAAGACCTGGGCTTTAAAAACCAAACATAATGCGTCTAAATCCAGTTGTGATATGGCTAAGCAACCAGATTATCCTGACAGTTCTCTTATTTAGTATTCTTACAAAGTGTTGATCCCCCCCTCAACTACAGTACGGGGCCAAAGTCAGAGACCACTCTTTGTTTACTTGGTTTCCAGTTAAAACGGACATTATGTAAGGGTTATTCAATATGTCTGAGGAGGTGAGATCTAAAATAATCCCCTTGCATAAGCAAGGGATAAGTCAAAGGGAAATAAGTTAAAAAAAAAAAAAAAAGATAAAAGCTACAGAAAAAATGGAACTGCTAACAACCGTGCAAGACCTGTCATCATCAGATGAACAGCACTTCATGAATCCACAACACTATGGCTCAGAAAGGATGTGTAGCTGTCCAGAGGAAAGAGAGAAGAAGCTTCTGGGTCCGTATTACAGAAACGTCCCGTCTTTTTGTCTTACGTTAAGATCTGAGAGGTCAAGATGCAAATTCGCATTACTGAAGCAATTCTTATCTTCCTTTATGGATCTTATCTTACAGCACCTTGTCTCAAGTTAAGAAATCCTAACTTACAGTCGACAATCAAGTGTCATGTCTGTTGCCTAGCAACCAAACATACACGCAGAGCTGAGACAAAAGCGTAATCAAAAAAATCAAGCTAGTCAGCCAGACAGCTACGTTGGCTGCCGTTACTGATGCACAAAAAACTCAAGCAAACCTAAAGTTAAGACGCTCTGGGATTGTCTTAATGTCAGGACAGTATTTCGGGGATCATGCCTGGCTAGGATGTTTCTGTAAAGAATGTTGGAGATGGAGCTGCCGGGTAGAAGGAGAAGAGGTAGACCTCAGAGAAGGTTTATGGATGTAGTGAAGGTGGACATGGAGATGGTTGGTGTGAAAGTAGAGGAGGCAGTAGATAGGGCAAGATGGAGGCAGATGATCCGCTGTGGCGACCCCTAAAGGGAGCAGCCGAAAGAAGAAGAAGAAGGATGTTTCTGTAATACTGTTTTCTTATCTTGAGTGAACGGATAAGATTATGAACTTAAGAGCTGGTGTTCTGTGACACCTTCTGTCCTAAACTCAGTCGTCAGTTGTCATGGTGACTAAGCAGATAAGATTTTAGACTTGGGACGTTTCTGTAATACGACCCCTGGTGTTCTTAGAGCAATATATAGGCCACCATAGAGTCCAGACCTCAGCATCAATGAATGTGATTACTCAGATCATAAGAAGCAGAAAATACAACCAACTTTGAAGGTGTGGAAAAACATCCTGATTTCTTTCAAAAAACCGAGTCTCCTGAAAAGAATAAAAGCTGTAATAAAGGTAAAGTTCGGAAGTCTGGAGAGGCCATGAGGCAGTTAATCTTCTGGATAGTTATTTTGAGATAACAAGTTGTCTTCTTATCTCGAGATGAAGTTGTTATCTTGAAATAACAAGTTAATTATCTTGTTATCTTGAGACAATAAAGTTATTTTGAGATAATGTTACTTGTTGTCTTGAAATCACAAGATAAGTAACTCCATCCATTTTCTAAGCCACTTCTCCGTCAGGGTCGCGGGGGGATGCTGGAGCCTATCCCAGCAGTCTTCGGACGGAAGGCAGGATACACCCTGGACAGGTCGCCAGTCCATCGCAGGGCAGACAGACACAGACAGTCACTCACACCCAGGGGTAATTTAGCATGTCCAATTGGCCTGACTGCATGTCTTTGGACTGTGGGAGGAAACCGGAGAACCCGGAGGAAACCCACGCAGACACGGGGAGAACATGCAAACTCCACACAGAGAGGACCCTGATCACCCGGCCGGGGAATCAAACCCAGGCCCTCCTCACTGTGAGGCGACAGCGCGACCCACCACGCCACCGTGCCGCCAGATAAGTAACTCATTATCTCAAAATAAGAATCGAGACAATTACAGATAAAGCTCATGACCTCTCTGGACTTCTGTAGTAAAGAGTGGACACAGTAAACACTGGAAAAAATGAGATTATATTTAGATATTGAGGCATATATTTCAGCTAAATGTTTGCTTTTTTCCTGATGCTGAAACATGAACATATATAACTGCCATTTCGATTAGAAATTATGACCGGATAAATGAAACATGGTCTCTGACTTTTGCGCATTACCGTAAGAACTTCGAAACTAAATGGAGGAAATCCTTCTTAAAAGGTGCATCTGTACGTAAAACTGGGAAGTGAGTTAAAAAACACACCCTAAAGAAAAACATCCACGGCAGTCATAATAGTGGGACAGACAGGTTGTTGGAAACTTTATACAGTTTTCTTTTAAACTGACCACCGTCTCACCATCAGAGGAATAACACCTTTGCTGACGAGATCCATGAATATGCCATTACGCTAGACAAACATATTCCACGAAGAACAACCATGACCGTGTTGGTATTTAATGACAGACAAATTTTGGTGTTTTCATTCCTGACGTGTTCATCAATATGAAACCAGACTTGATCTTTTGATGCGCTGGGTGAGTGATGGACGTGCTGAAGGCTGGAGTGTTGGAGGAGTGACCTGAGGTACACCACATGTGAGCGCAATAACATGGAAATTGCTGGCACATGAATGGTTCTACTCATCCTGGTATTTATTGCCACAAGCTGGCCAAGTTTGGAGTCTATTCTCCGCTTATTGCCTTAGTAAAAAGATACGGAGGTGTGGGATCGAATTCCTGTCTATCTACGGTCGTCTCTGACTGACCCGTCTCACTTTGAGGGAGGCAGCAAAAACTGACCAAAGTCATCTGGAGTTCATTTTCTGTCATTCTAAGTATTTACACAATTTGTCTAAGCATGAATTACATCAGCATTACACAATAAGGTCTTTAATAATCTCTCATAGAGTAGAGTTTAATGTTATTGGACATTTGTGGAGGGTCTTTTGTGACAGATTTTAATGTCTTAGTTTCAATGTTCTCAATCATGAGTGATTCTCTCACTACCATACCCAGTAAGCATTATGCAAATACATCATGCCATCCCTGTGATATTAAAAAATCCTGACCTGAGAACCCACAGAAAAGAACTACCACTCTGTAATGTCTTCTGGGTTTCTCAAACGCTAGAGGGCGCTCCCGAGCGAGTCCAAAATGAATGGGTTAATATGGAGCATTTGAGTAAAATCATAGTATAGAAATGCTTAAACATTTTTAATGTGAAAGAATGCAGCCGCTTCATGAACAAAGAGCAGCATAAAACATTTTAACGCTGCTGTAATATTTTTAAACGCTTTTAAACTTGAGTTATAGGAGTTTAAAGCAGCACATCATATCACATCATGATGCCAGTGAGCGCAAATAGCCATGCAGCTCCGCTCACCAATCAATCAGCACTCAGTAGCAGTAATGCTAACAGTGTTCTGCCCAAAACCTGTTTGCTGTAGAAAAAAGGAAACATACAAGTGAGTTTTCTTAGCTTTTTACGTGAAATACATCCTTCTACTTCATAAAATGAAAGTTCTAGTCAAGTGATTAGACTGTTTAACTTCTTGTTTTTGGCTCTTTAGTCCCATTCACCCCCATTCATTGAGGACTCGCTCGCGGGCGCCCTCTGCTGTTTTGCAAAACTGGCTCTCATATAACAAAGGAAATAAGAAGTGGCCAGGCTCCTCATAAACTGGCTCTGTCCTGACTGCTAGCCTAGCCACTGCTCTATAGGCTAGTATTAGTGTAACTAATACTAAACAGTGATTCTATCTTTAAATTTTTTTTTACATATTTTTACCCAGGGGCAGTCGTGGGCTGGAGGTTAGGGAACTGGCCCTGTGACCGGAAGGTTGCCGCTTCGATCCCCAGGGCCGACAGTCCATGACTGAGGTGTCCTTGAGCAAGACACCTAACCCCCAACTGCTCCCCGGGCGCCGTGGATAGAGCTGCCCACCGCTCTCGTGTGTGTGTTCACTAGTGTGTATGTGGTGTTTCACTTCACGGATGGGTTAAATGCGGAGGTGGAATTTCCCCGGTTGTGGGATCAGCCAGTGATTAACAGCCATCTGAAGATATCCCAGGTATCGAGATAGCCTGATAGATCCCTTGGTTAACTGAACATTCACCTTGTTCTCTTCATTTGACAGATTATTTGAGTTCTCTTCTTTGAGACGATGATTGGAATTACTACTTACACAGCTGCGATATTTGATTTCCTAGCAGTAAAGTAAGCTGCCTTCCTTCTGCTTTTACCAGCTAATAATAATATAAATTAGAATTATAATAATAACAAAAGTTCAAAGCAGCACACCTCCAAAAATCCACACCAGCAGTTGTAGTTGTAGTTCAGTTGTAGTCCAATAGTTCCTCCCAATCATCAGAGGGTTTCCTGGTGCTACATAGAACCAAAAGGGTTTTTCTATTGTTACAAGCTCAACATTGTAACAACAACAGAACCCTTTTGGGTACTATGTTGAACCATTTTTTAAAAAGGTTCCATATAGAACCATCTATAGCACATTCTCCATCAATCTGAAGAACACTAATGATGCAAACGACCTTTTAATCATGCAGAGGGTTCTTTATAGAATCTTTTTTTTTTTTTAAGAGTGCATTTCAACTCATCTCTTGGATGTGCATCAAACCTCCGTTACAGAAGTGGTCACTCAGTCCTGAGGGGCAGGAGTGGATTATTCAAACGGAACAAACACGCCCTCCGCAGGTTAGATTTGTTGAGCCAATCAGCTAGCCATGCAAACCTTGCAGTGAAGAACGTTTAAGAGGTTTGAACGTAACGTGTGTCTGGCTATAAGTCGTGGTGCAATGCCCTTTGCTTTTGTTCCTGTTAGCTGTGTAGCCTTTAGCAGCTAGCAAAGTGATGACGCTGTCATGCATAACAGATGGAGTAGCTTGTAACTTGAAGCCCAGCAAATCCAATGCTATGGTTTTGAAATGTTTGGCATTTTGAAGTAGTTTATCGTTATAGCTTATGAAAACTTTTGTCTGCCACCGTTTCGGGTTTGAAAAGGGAAATGCATCAGACACGCAATGATTTCTGGGCAAACTTTCGGCACACGTTCACTCGATCCCTCGCCCCTCCGAAGAGCTCATCTAACACCCTTCACTTGAGCTAATAAAGTGATGGAACAGCCTTAAGATGGCGCTGGGGGGTTCCCCCAAAGGGAAATGTCGAGGCCAAGTGGACGAGGGTTTGTTAAAACCAGAGGTATATACACTACACTGCCAAAAGTATTCGCTCGTCTGCCTTCACACGCATATGAACTTGAGTGAGATTCTTAATCTATAGGGTTTAATAGGATGTCGGCCCACCCTTTGCAGCTATAACAGCTTCAGCTCTTCTGGGAAGGCTTTCCACAAGGTTTAGGAGTGTGTTTCTGGGAATTTTTGACAGTTCTTCCAGAAGCGCATTTGTGAGGTCAGACACTGATGTTGGACAAGAAGGCCTGGCTCGCAGTCTCCGCTCTAATTCATCCCAAAGGTGTTCTATTGAGTTGAGGTCAGGACTCTGTACAGCCCAGTCAAGTTCTTCCACACCAAACTCGCTCATCCATGTCTTTATGGACCTTGCTTTATGCACTGGTGCACAGTCATGTTGGAACAGGAAGGGGCCGTCCTCAAACTGTTCCCACAAAATTGGGGGCATGAAATAGTTCCTTTCACTGGAATTAAGGGGCCGACCCCAACTCCCAAAAAACATCCCCACACCATAACCCCCCCTCCACCAAACTTTACACTTGGCACAATGCAATCAGACAAGTACCGTTCTCCTGGAAACTGCCAAACCCAGATTCGTCCATCGGATTGCCAGATGGAAAAGCATGATTAGTCACTCCAGAGAACACGTCTCCACTGCTCTAGAGTCCAGTGTTGGCGCTTTACAACACTGCATTTGACGCTTTGCATTGTGCTTGGTGATGTAAGGCTTGAATGCAGCTGCTCAGCCTTGGAAACCCATTCCATGAAGCTCTCTATGCTGTTTTTGAGATAATCTGGAGGCCACATGAAGTTTGGAGGTCTGCAGCGATTGACTCTGCGCACTATGCTCCTCAGCATCCGCTGACCCCACTGTCATTTTATGTGGCCGACCACTTTGTGGCGGAGTTGCTGTCATTCCCAATCGCTTCCATTTTGTTATAATCCCACTGACAATTGATTGTGGAACATTTAGTACCCAGGAAATTTTATGACTGGACTTGTTGCACAGGTGGCGTCCGATCACGGTACCACGCTGGACTTCACTGAACTCCTGAGAGCGACCCATTCTTTCACTAATGTCTGTAGAAGCAGTCTGCAGGCCTAGGGTCTTGGTTTTATACACCTGTGGCCCTGGAAGTGATTGGAACACCTGAATTCAATGATTTGGAGGGGTGACTGAATACTTTTGGGAATATAATGTAAGTGTGTAAAATAAATGTGTTTCATCCTTCTATCAAACCTCACTATAGTTGCTACAAAAGCATGCATTTGTGGGCGAAGCATGGATGGGTCAATTGCAAGCACAGTTCATATAAACAGTTGATATAACAACTAAGGGTGGAACAGCCCAGGTCACTGATAAGTAAGGCTCTCCAACGGATAATTTAAAAACTCTGTCTTAATGGGATGTGATGCGTATGTTCATCTGCAAGAATCTCTTCACTGTGATATTTGTTTCAGCATTTCTAATAAATGCATTTTTAAACAAGATTATCAATATTACCACCCAGAAAATGTCAGGTGGTGCCATCACTATTAAGTTATTTACCACTACTGAAAATGTGCATAAACTAGTCTTTGTACTTTGACACCCATATAAGAATATGCCCTTGAATTCAACGTATTACAAATAAATACATCATAATTACAGATCTCTATTGTTTTCCTGGGGTCACAGTGCCTAACTTGGTCAACTGACCCAGCAAGTGACACAAAAATTACCATTTTTATTATTATTATTATTTTTTTTTTTTTAATATTTGTGAATTTCTGACCATGCACCATGAACATCAACTGGGGTCTTCTTTATGATGCAATACCCTTCCTACTTATTCTCAAAAGGGTATCACAATAAAAGTCCTTTTGTTGTCGGTTGCACTGCATGACATGCGTCATTTACAGACAAAACTTTCAATGAGTCTAATACTTTTACAAAAAGTCGCCTTATTTTGCAACATGTTATGATTTTACATGCTTCAAACCAAAAACCACGCCAAACTGATTTATAAAAAACTTTGTATAAATGCCCCTTTCTAAGGACTTTGAAAGGCATAAATGTCTAAAGAAGATTTTATTGTGATGCACTGAATAGGTATTTACATAAAGGAGGTATTGTAGGAGACTATTATATATGATACGTATTTATTGAATTATTTTATAGGGAAAAAATGGACCTTGATTCTTGCTTTAATGGTATTCTATTCACAACACAACAAATGCAGTAGTGCCTTTGTCACAAATGCCACCGTCATGAAATGACGTTTCAAGCCTAATTTTCACTAACATAAAGAACAAAATTAGACTGGAAAAAAGGTCGATAACATGCTTACTTTTACTTATAGCTCCTTTAAATACAACTGAAATCGTTCACTTCGTTGACTTCTGAATAAAGACTTAAAGTCCACAGCTCAGAAATATCTGTCTGAGGAAGAACAAACACTTCCACTGCAATAATACCAGACGGATTCATATAGTCAGACACAGTGACCAAGAACAATGTTGATTAAACCGATCAGCACATAAACTACTGATAAAACCATCACTGTCACCTATATTAACTCCTCCATCCGACTCATTTTGTGTGAATGCTACCAACAGTGACGGTCGTGTTTAACACGTTGCACAGTTGTGTGATCTAGTCAATGTTAAGGCATGATTAAGTCTTGATTAAACATAGTTGTACAAACACAAATAGGTTCAATAAAAACAAGCCATTCAGATGCAGCCCAGCGTTTTGATATTCATTAGTGATGAACAAGAACGGTAACATATTTTGTAGCTTCTGTAAAGCAAGGCTGCATGAAACCAAGCATGGATAACTGTGTAATTGTACATGCTGAAATTTTCAGATAACCATGGTCCACGTAGAACAGGTAATGAAGCATATGTAGAGCAAGGCAGGCAACCCAAAAAAAAAAAAAAAAAAAAAAAAACTAACAAGAAAGACTAATAAGAGTTATTGCACCTTATTGCAAACCTGATCTACAGACAAACTACCTGGCTCACTTTAGGTTTGCCAGTACATAACAGAGTTGATAAAAAAAAGACAACAAAAACGCATTCCTTATGATTTAGCTCGATTTTTTGGTGGGAATAGTTCTTCCGCATTGACAGAGGGACCATGCTAAGCAACATTTATGAGCCGCATATTATAAAAACAGCAAACAGGACAGTTGCCAAGATAAAAGCAATTAACATTGAAGGAAGTAATGATAAAAATAAGGATGTAGAGAATATGTTACACAGCAAAGGGCCTAAGCAGAGGGCAGAACATCATAACTTCAGGAGGTAAAGACCGTATTGGACATTTTTATGGCTGTTTGCCTCTGGAGTGAGTTCACCAGACCAAAAGATGTCCATTCCCAAAACAATTCCCCAACTATTTCCTTTCTATTGGCCCCTAGCGCTCCCGAAAGAGAGAGGCAAGTCAACTCAGTCCTCTTGCTGGGGGCATAAGTGACTTAGTGGCTTACTGGAAGATGTTTAGAATGTAACCTTAGCCAGGACAATGATGGCAATTCACATAATACATTAGCATGATAAATTAGATGTGTGTCATCTTCATGTTGAAGTGTGTGAGGACAAACGCTGAGTGACAGAGTGTGTGCAAACATCAGAACTCCCTTTGCCTGAGCAGCCCGGATGGAGCGGACCTTCCCCTCTCAGAAGGAGCACTCGTTCAGAAGCTAGAAACCGCCACGTTTCACCTCGTGTCTCAGTCCGTCTTTGCCGGGGGAGCTGTCAGAGTTAGAGCAGGGAGCAGTAGCCTCCGCAGGCGCCGTGGGCTTGCTGCTGATGCTCATTGAGCTGCACGCCGTGGCTCTGCATGCTGCTCTCCCAAAGCCCAGGTGTCTGCAGGATCTTCTCCACCAGCTCCTCAAAGGCACACTGAACTCCATCTCGCGTCTTAGCGCTGGCTTCTGCAAAAGAATTATAGAAACAAAAAATAAAATTGCTCTCAGATCCCTAGTGGAGTCCATCAGCCAAGACATGTTTGGTGTCGGAAGTCTGCTTCTTTGTGTTCGCTCTTCCACCTTTGGAGCCACATTTTATTTCCATTTTACCATCTTAGCTGTAAATATGTCTCAGTATGTGTTAATGTACTTGTACAGGCTAAAAAAATAATACACATTAAACGCACACTTTCTGTTTCTGTTCCACCTTTAATGGTGTCTGGGTCGCCAGAATGTGACTGATGCACCATTTAAGGTGGAACGGGAAAATTCGAATGAGAAGATGGCAAATGAGTAGTTGACTTCAGCCTCGCGACTTCATACTGTTCGACAGTTTATCATTGTAGATTGAACATATCAGGAAACCAGCTGGAGTGTTTATAAACGTCCATTTCTCATCAAATTATCGATGTTTGCTGTATTCACCTGCTATGGTGACCTGCAGTCTGCATGCCAACCTTCAGGGTTAATGGGTGAACTAGGAGTTATACATTAATTCCAGTGTTTAAGACAATTTAATGTTAAGACTGTGTTAGAACGATCAGCAAAGCTTTATTTTACTGCAAAGTAGAGTTATTTATTCTTACATAAAAAAATCGAATTCTGTTGTGGACGTACAACAGCGCAGTAAAAGAGCCGCATGTTGCCGCCCCCTGCTCTAGAGCTACGAGGCTAAAGCAGCTTAGGTACATAAAATAGCACTGGGAGCACTGTTGAGAATAATGCTGTGCAAAATAACAAAAGTAATGCGGAGTCAAGTCCATAGTATCCCTGCGTTTTGGAATGGGATGATCATACAGATATGGCTGTCAGGTGTCCACTTACTTTTGGCCATAGTCATTTATAAACATTGAAAATTTATCACTAAAAACAGAACTAGCAGCCACCTTGAAGCCTGAATTATGCCTGTACATTTGTCCATTTTGGTCCAATGAAGCAAAATGAGACACCATGCCTTGGCTGATCACCTACATTGAGGGTAAGGGGCCAAATATAGTGTTCATATGTTCCCAAACTTTTGCTTTAAACACTCTTAAAATCTCTTTAGATATTCAGTTGCTTATGATGGTGAAAAGTTGAAATGAGTCATCGGTACAAAGGATATGAGCCTCTGATGATGCATTATTGATGACATCACTCTAAAGCATGTGTCAGGCTCCAGTCCACGTGGACCAAAACACTGCAGACTTCAGCACACCGCGTCATTAAACACACCTGTTTCAGCTCATCAGCTAATTAGCAATGGCTTTATGAACTGAAATCAGCTCAGGAGATGAAGGTAAATGCTAACCTCCGCAGCATTTTGGCCCAGAAGGTCCCCAGTTTGACATGCCTGCTCTAAAGACTAAAGCACATGGTCATGCTCGTGATGACAAATGAATCGCAAAGGTCAGTTCAGCAGCTTATGCAACAGAAAGGCCTAATGACTCTGATAACAGTAATCATGTGAATCTTTCGAGTTACATATTTCAGTCTTACAAGCCAGCCTATAACCTTAATATTAAGTATTAAATATTTACAATGTATCCTGTATAGCTGACTTATTTGCTTAATCAATAGAAAGGGAAGTAAAATTTTAGCTAAAACTATCTAAGGAACATTGTTTTTAACACAGAAATACATGAAAATAAAAAGTATTATAGCTTTTAAACAAGCTTAAGTTTAGGCTTAAGTTATGCATTTTAAAAGTTATTAAATACACAGAGGCCTAGAGTTTAATCCCTTAAACTCTAAGGAACTGAATATGTGGGTCCACGCTTCCATCCTCAGTCATAACTCTCTGTGTGTTACAGATTTTACCACGGTTAAGGCAATTCCTCTTGGAAGTGAAATTCCACTGATTTTTTCACACATCTGGATAATTACAATGTTTAGACATGAGTGGTTTGATGTGAAATGCTCCGTTCAAAGGGAAACTTACTGGGTCAGAATTGTTCACGAGGTGGTGACAGGAACCAGATGTCTGAAGTGTTTAAAAGTTTCTAAAAGCTACATCACCAGGAATGCAAATTTTGGCACATTCTTGACTGATAACTAACTGTCATTAGTCAGCAATTAAGCAGTAAGATAAAACGATAATGATAAAAATGATAGTGCCGGTTCTGTAACCTGGACATTCTAAACATAATCATGGATTCAGCTGTATGATCCAAGACGCATTCTGTGCTGATCTACAGGCTCTGGTGGCCAGCAAGGGCATAAAATCTTTAACATGACAAAGAATTTAATTTGGAAGATAATTTATGAATTTCAACACGCCCATCAATATGCTCCACCATTTACTCATGAAAATGTCAAATAAATAAGTCGAAAACTTACCAATGAACAACATCGAGTGCTTGCGTGCAAATTTTAGGCCTTCATTCCTGTCCACCTCACGGTTATCCTGAAACAAAAACATTTGGATTCTAATTCAGTGGAATAATTTACTAAAAGCACTGAATGTCTTAAAGGAGTTTTTCGGTGAAAAAATCACATTTCCACAATGTTCCACTCACCCCAGATATCAGCCAAGACATGTCGGATTTCCAAATTTTGTTTCTTTAGTTTAAGAGGCTAACGTCGCTAACAAACAATAGAAGCCAATAGTCGCTCGAATCACTTCTGTAAACACAAAACTTTTCTCAGCCCAATCAAAACACATCTAGGTTTTCATTCGGGTCCCACGGGCTTCGTCAAAGTGCTTTGGGTCACAGTGTGACTTACTGTAAACTACAAAAACAAACAACACATTTTAGACAATAACTGTTGTGCAGAACTCCGACTCTTTCTGACTCTTTACTGTAGTGCTGGAGCAAAAGGAAAACTTGGGACACCAAACATGTCCTGGCTGATCAACTACATCTGGGGTGAGCGGAAAATTGTGTACATTTGATATTTCGATAAACCATTCCTTTAAAAGGAATATTTTTAGCTTGGCAAGCTCATCTCCGTGTTACTTAGAATAGTAAATCACTCATGACACAGCGCATATCCAACATGCGCTCTTTACGTTTAGCATATACACGCTGGTCTGATACAACAGTTTATACTGCATATAAACAAACCTTGTCTATTTTGTTTCCAACCAGCATTTTCACGAGGTCGTTGCGTGTGCAGTACGTCTCCAACTCATTGAGCCAGTTCTCGAGCTTTGTGAAGGAGTCCCGCTTCGTCACATCATACACTGACACAGACAAGATCATGCATTGCATTGGTCAGGAATAAACAATCACATCACAAGCTACAACAGACTTTAATCATTAATAGGGGTGTAAAAAACCTGATACACTTGAATATCTGACTATGCACTAAATGTATACGTCCAATACACCTATAACACTGGCCTACGCACATCTTGTCTACGTTCGACACCTGTACCTACTGACCATGCACATTTTGTCTGTCTTTGACTGTCTTTTGTCTTTGCACTGTTTACTATGCAGCTTTTATTACGGCACTGGAAAAGTAGCCCGATAGTGTTTCGTTATACTGTACTACCCTGTATTCTATAATGACAATAAAGTTGAATTGAACTGAAATCTGAATCATCATTATGATGATCTCCATGGACAATCCAGACCGCATCTACACCTCAGAATCAAACTTCTAGCAAATCTATTCCTGCACATATAGATTGACATCATGTACATTTTCTATCCATATCTTGTATAATCTGGAATATATATTAATATTCTATCCCCTGTGTACGCTGCATCTCATTTACCTACCTCAGACTCACAAACTACATACATGTAAATGTGTACAACTGTGCATATCACTGTACGCCATAGCATTTATTTCCTAACTTACGTATATATTGTGTACATGTGTATTAATTATTATTATACAGCATATGTTGATTTAATCTGATATGCACTGATGCACCATGATGAGGCCATCTGAAGATGGTGAGGTATTCTTGACCAAAATATAATTATCAGGCCATTTTAAAATGTAAACTAAGTGTTTAATAGGTATAGTGTGTTCTCTGCTGCTGTGCAAAGAGCTCATTCAGTCATGTTTGTATATCTGGTGCATCTTTATAAAATAATCGCATTAAATTAATAAAATAGAATCAAGCTGAATTGTGGTGAAATCTCAAATCTCATGATGCATGATAAAGTACTACAACTGGGCTTGCAACACATTTGATCAAATTTAACAAATACGACAATTAAAATATTAGAAAAAATTCATTTGAGTAACTGGGACTTGGACCTCATTCAGTCCAAATGGTATTCATACTGCTCTGGACTTCTAGCTAGCAACCTCACCTCTGTATTTAATTCTAAAAATTAATGACAGTATGCTGGACAGTGAACTTTCTGCCCAAAGCACAAATACAAAGCTGAGTTTAGCATGTGCTGAGGTATAAAGAGGTTTTTAAGGGGCTTAAAAACTCATACTGAATCTAAATGATGGACAGTTCTTCACTCACTGACAAGATCTGACCCAAAAGCTCAAACCACACAGGGCTTACAAAGATGCTCCTGAATCTGCTCTCCTGCACTGACATATTCAAACAGTCTCAGCAACCTAGACTGGGTGGCCAGATTGAGCAGAATTGTTCAAATGGAGTCTTGTGGTCCAACTGAGACGGAGATGTGTTCATAAGTTGAGAGCATTTCTTTCGAGTGAGACAGGCTTCCACTCACCTAATATTACTCCCTGTGCTCCTCTGTAGTAGCTCGGTGTCAGAGTTCTGAACCTTTCCTGTCCGGCTGTGTCCTAGAAACATCACACAAAGCTATTTTAATGAGTTGCACTGTGTATATCAGTACTATGTCAGTACTGCATTGCTGGTTTTGTCTTTTCTCTGATTTAACACATCTGATTCAGACCAACAGGTAATGAGCAAGTCCTTTGTGTGTATCAAACGAGTAATCCATAAAACTCTGCAGCACTGCGGCTCCTCAGGACCTGAGCGGAACCGACACCACTACAACGATGCAGTACTGACACCTTGTGGGCAAGGCGATTCATTACTTTTAATACAGGAAAACATCAGAAACAAAAAAGTATTACAGCTATTAAACTCCTAAGAGGCTTATTACTCAGCCATTAACCTTAAAATTTATTTCATATACTGACCCTTACAGTTTAACCCCTTAAGGGAACCATATGTGGGTCAACTCCTCCTTCCTCAATCTCAGTAACCTCAATAACTACATAACCTACAGATGGGCTTCACAATAGCTACAGCAATATGATATGACCGGCTGTGTGCTACAGATTTTACTACAGTTAAGGGAATTCCACTTGATTACCCTAATACCATAAATTTCTACATAATAAAAACGTTTAGTAAATGTTTAGTTTTATAAACAAAACTATTCAGAGTGGTGTGATGTGAAACGCTTTGTTCTGCAGAAACTTGCAGTCAGAACATGTTCACAGTGGTGGTGATGGGAACCAGACATCTGAAGAGTTTAACACCGCTAAAAGCTTTTTCACCAGGGATGCAAACGTTGTCTTATTGTTTAGAGCGACCATTAGGCTACAATTAACTGGTAACGGGCAAGCCTAAAAATCGAGGACATAACTATTAATTATAAAAAGGACAGTTTCGGTTCTGAAATCTGATTGGCTGAGCCCCAAAGCCACTCTAAATTACTCAAAGTATGCACACTTACGAACACATCACACGAACTCTGCATTAATGCACTGAGATACTAAAGTGTTCCTTGTAAGAACTGTGGACCGCAGTACTGACAGATGGGGCTAGGCAGACATATATGCTGTAAATGGCCTAAAACCAAAATAAACATAACCAACATAACATGTTTTGTCCAAAACAAGTGGCTGACAACTGCAATACGTTCATGACTCCAGAACGCCAAACTACAATGGGCCTCATTCTCCAATGTCTTCCTACGTTTTTTCTTAAACTTGTTCGTGAGGAAGGTCCTATGAAACAGTCTACGTCAGATTCATGACGTGTTCTTAAACAACAGAACCGTCTCCACCTTTGTGATCATGAGTTTGTTTAGATTCTGTTCTCAACTAAGAACAAGTCCAAAACAAGGAAACACTGCTGAACGTCAGAATCTTTGCGAAAACTGCGTAAGTGGATTTTAAGAAGACATTTCTTCTTAAGAATGGTTGGTGGATGAGGCCCTATGTTTACAAAATGACTGGAATACATAAATGATGGGCTACTAAAAGATATACGTTCTAAAGTTCTGGAGTTACATTTATCACCCATTACCAGCCCAAACTCAAAGAAACATAAATGCCATTTCCGAACAGCTTCAGCTTAGTTTACCTCAGTACGTCTTAAAAACTGTCGCCTGTCCGCCAAGTCCTTTTTCATACCCATGTGTGGTTTCTTCACGACAGCGTGAATCACACTTTTAGAGAACACAGACAGAACTGTTGTCCGTCTTGCTTTCGATAAGGAACATCACTGTGGGTGTGCCCTTGTCCCTTGAAACATGCTCCGAACAATTGTTAGCAGTACTCTTAATTTCCTGCGGCCATATCTAGCAGGAATCAGTACGAAAAACCTGCTTATTCAAATAGAAACTGTGGATTAATGGAAATGAAATAAAATCTTTCGTCGTTTGTCACTTAGCGGTTAATGGGTTAATCATTTACACCCCGCAGATAGTTATTCCATTAAATACGTACAAATATGTTGCCCAATGTCTTAGATTTTGACTAAAATGTACTTTTATTTTTCATGGAGAGGTACATGCAGGGTGCTGTGAGGCAAAATAATCCCCAAAGAGAACCTTTTGTTCTATTTTACCATCATCAACATTATATATTAAAATCTCAAAGACATGTGTAGGTTCACTGCTGAATAAAGTAATAAAATATGTGAAATAAAGTATGTAAATAAAATGGCCAGACTTTGTTACAGACACTGTGACACCGGTTTATATCATAACCACTCTAAAGAAATCTGCGTCGGTAAGTTTTTCTACAATGAGCCATTTCACATCAAACCACTCTGAATAACTTTGTTTACATCTCAAAGACTGAGTAATGCAGAATTTTTAAAATGCTGGTGGCATTCCCCTTTACATATGGGAAAAGGACTATGACACCTGTTCTCTCACAAATAACACGATTTGATAAAATACAATATTCGTTATGTTTTTTCATGTATGACTTATAATAACTGAGGTAAACAATTCTTCTGTCAGGTAAAACAGTCTGTTATCAGTAGGTAAGCAGTCATACATGCAACACACACAGCATTACAATGGATGTTAATAACTTAATGCATTAATACAAAACTCAGCCAATGTGTGCAGTCCAATGTGTGAGTACTGAACACTTTACAACAGCTGCAAATGTGGCTCAATTAGATTTTACAATGTATTTTATGAAAATCGTAAATTAAGAGGTCAGGTCATTAATAACTAAATAATAAGCCTAGGGTTCAAAGGGTTAAGGAGAAAAACACTAATAAAATAATTTGACATGTTACTTAAGTACGAAAATTAGCCACAAATGTACTCACCCATATTGCCAACTTTGCTCTGTTGCCATCTACTGCTATGGTTTTCACTTTAAAGTCCACACCTAGAATGGAAAGACACCAATTTCAGATGAGTTTGTCCTATTTATTTGAGCTAATGTTCAGTTACGACTCACCTTTGACGATATTCAGTACCTTCAATTTCCAGACGTGTACTTGAACAATACTAAAGCTGTAATTATAAAGATCCGGGCCAAGATTTGAGCTGTTTGGTTTAATCCACTACAATTATGTGACTGGCCAGAAACTCTGGTCACTACATAAATATGCCTGCACTCACTCACAAATTAGTAAAGACAAAAACCTTTAGAGAGGAAAAAAAGGTGAACCTTCCCTTTAAAGAGGTCTTTCGTGTTACTTTTAGAACTGGTCAAGGTAAGTATTCACTAAATCTTATTAAAGCACATTCGAAAGCTCAACAGCAGCACGTGTGCCTGATTAAACTCCATGCTGACGTAATGTCTCTAATATGCACACTTGCTGTTAGAAATAGCTCAGTGAATCAGACAGCTCACTAAACAAGATAAGATTTTGACTCACCGATGGTGGCGGCTAACTCTGGGTCAAATGTGTCATCTGTGAACCTCAGGAGCAAACTGGGAGACAGGATTTCAGCACAGTTAGCACCATAATGTATTAAAGAAACCTTTAAACCACCCACAGCCTCTTCAACTCCTTGAGATCACCGGTGGCTCCAAACTGCACTTCATCATATTCTTCATAACTTTCATATTTCATACACTACATTTATAAGCTGGGCGTCGTATGAGGCTGTAACTCTTCTCTCCAGTCAAATAGATGATGGTCATTTTAAACCCTTATAATAAAAGAAGCTGAACTCAGTTTGTTTTTCTACTGAAAGTCGACCCGTTTTTCCCCAAATCTGGGCTATAAACTACAAACAGACGGCGTCTCTTCAGTGACCTGCTCTGGAAACATTACTTTTATAAAATAACACAAAGAGCATCTGAGATTTTTGGCTTTCAGCAGTACATTGTAAGCATGTGTAGATCATAAAACACGTTTTCTGTTACTTCGAGGGGAACGTTTACTAACTAACTAAATAAATAGAATAAATAATCTGCATTTATTTCATGCCGTTACTGAATAATCTGCCTTACGATTTGGCCACATAAATTCAGATGGCCAAACTAAAACACACCCTGGAGAATAAGAGGATAAGGTCACATTAAGAGAAACTCTTCAACTTCAACGTTAAGAGACCCTTATTAGTCCCACAACGGGGAAATTTCACCCATCCGTGAAGTGAAACACCACATACACTCTAGTGAGCACTGAGCACACTTGCCCGGAGAGGTGGGCAGCCCAATCCGCAGCGCCCGGGGAGCAGTTCGGGGTTAGGTGTCTTGCTCAAGGACACCTCAGTCATGTGCTATCGGTGCTGGAGATCGAACCGGTGACCTTCTGGTCACAAGGCTGGTTCCCCAACCTCCAGCCTATGACCCCTCCAGGGTTTAGCTTTAGTTTATGCTACCGTCATGAACCAGAGAGCCGGTGCTTTGGCCCCTTTTTCCAATCACAGAAGATAAAGTGCACAGTTTGACTTCAAAATTTTAATACACATTGTACAATATATCACAACTATTACTGTAATGACCCTTTCCATTATGCACTTTACGTCACACTACAATACTGATGCAACTCAGAGTTAGTCAGGTCTATAATATGTGCTGTTAGACCTCACACCACCCAGTGCCTGCTCTCTGTAAAGACAGCGAATCTGTCTCATGTGCCATGTGAACATGTAAACAGATACTTTTATACCTTATTTTATTTCTCTTGTACTTTAACTTCTGTCTAGATTTATTTCTGTTCTGTATTTTTCTGCATAGTTTGTGTGTAATTATATGTCTTGCTACTCAAACACTGCAATTTCCCTCCGGGGGTCAATAAAGCTCAGTGTATCGAAAATGTAGTTGTGTAGATTTTGATAAAGCCACAGCCAGTTAGCTTAGCACGACAGCTTAAACGCTGGGAAGCACTTCTGACCCAGCTAATGAAATCATACAGTTAGGTGTTCGAGTTTAGCAACAACCAGAGGGAATAAAATAAAACACCTCCAACAATTCGGCTTGGCTTCTCACTCGCCCCTTAGCTAACTTACTTGCTCTCTGTTCCACCTTAAATGTGAGGCGCTACAACACGACCGCCGCATTATATAAGCTGGAACGAAAAACTAGAAGCCAGGTTTAACTTCATATTTCATAAGTAAGTAAGTTAGTTAACCTAGTTAGTTAGTTACGTGTCTCTTAAACTTAGTGGTTCAGCTCAACTACCGTTATTTCAGCCACAGTCACGGTTGTTTCGCAAGCTCGCTAGCGCTAGCTTACCTTAGCTGGCTAAGATGAGTTGATAAGGGAAGCTCACATTTAACCGACTGTTAACTATTAACATTTTCCTGACATTGTGGTAGTTAGGAATGACACGTTTGGGAACATGTGGTAGGTTATCGGGACCCAGTCACAGCCTGATAAAAACGACTAGCCTTGTTTCTTCATCCTGAACTCAACAGAACGGCTGGTTAGCTTAGCTTAGCTTAGCTCTGCGTTAGCCGGGCTAGCCGTCCGCCGCCAACTTCGCTCCGCACATAAGTCGCGGCTTCTGAAGGCTCAACCGCGTTGTCGCGATCTCATCATCCAAACTATGAGGACACGTCGTCAAGCTAAAGCCGGGTTACCTTGATTTCCCGACGCCGCTCTCTCCGATAATCAGGATTTTTAAGGTGGTTAACACGTCGTCGTCCATGGTCTCCGTGTTTACAGTACAGGCTGCCTTCGGCTGACGTGACACAGCTGAGCGGCGCAGCGGAGAACAAGGCCCGCCCACCCTGTGGGCGGCGCTCTTGAAGAACGATGGTTCTTCAAGGGTTCTTTTGTAATGGTTCTGCTTAGAGCCTTGACTTCTGTGTAGAACCATTTAATGCTTTAATGGTTCTCTGCATGGTGAAATGGTTCTTCAGGTTGATGGAGAATGTGTTGTATATGGTTCTACATAGAACCTTTTTTAAAAATGGTTCTACAGTCTTTACAACGATGGTTCCTCAAAGGTTCTTTAGTAAAAGGAATGGTTCTGCTTAGAACTTTGATTTTTGTGTAGAACCATTTAATGCTTTAATGGTTCTCTGCATGGTGAAATGGTTCTTCAGATTGATGGAGAAAGTGTTGTATATGGTTCTACATAGAACCTTCTTTAAAATGGTTCTGCACTCTTTAAAACGATGGTTCTTCAAGAGTTCTTTAGTAAAGGGAATGGTTCTGCTTAGAACTTTGATTTCTGTGTAGAACCATTTAATGTTAATGGTTCTTTGCATCATGGATGGGTTCTTCAGATTGATGGAGATTGTTGTATATGGTTCTACACAGAACCTTTTTAAAAATGGTTCTACACTTTTTAAAAAGGATGGTTCTTCAATGGTTCTTAAGTAAAATGATTCTGTATAGAATGAAGAACACTTGAAGAACCCTTTGCATGACTCAAGGGTTCTTTGCATCTTGAAAGGCTCCTTTAGATTGAGGGAGAATGTGCTGTAGAGGGTACTATATAGAACCTTTTTGAAAATGGTTCTATGCAGCACCCGAAAAGGTTCTTCTATTGTTACGATGCCAAGCTTGGGGGCTATATAGAACCCTTTTCAGAAAGCCTCTATAAGGAACCTTCTATAGCACATTCATGCACATGTTCCATCAATCACAAGAACCCATTTTCTTTTTACCGAAGAACTCTATCTTTTTTAACAGTACACTTAGCACCACTGTATTGTCATGATGTCCAGCTTGTAACCATAGAAGAATCCTTTTTTTGGTGCTAGAACCATTTTCAACCAGATTCTATATAGAACCCCAATAACAGCACATTCTCCATCAACCAGTTCACCATGCAAAGAACCATATCAGCATGACATGGTTCTACATAGAGCTCACAAATCTAAATAGAACCATTCCCTTTACTAAATAACCCTTGAAGAAGCATCTTTGTTCTTTTTGATGTGATGCCAAGTAGTGATGGACAATCCAGCTTTCCAGAGAGTTCGATCATTCGGGTCAATTCACAAATATGAGCCGACCCCTAAACAGCTCTTCATTCAGTAGCATTGTCACACAACCCCCCCCCCCCCCCCCCCCCCCAGTTAGCCAAATTAGTCATATCTATCAATTCATTTTCATAAACAAAGCTACCTTCTAATTGACCAGTGGTGGACCAAGTACATAAACCATACTTGAGTTAAAGTGGAGATACCCAAGTTAAAATATTTCTCCAGTAAAAGTAGAAGTTCCTCCCTTTAGACCTCCACTTGAGTAAAAGTACTAAAGTATTTACCTTCAAATGTACTTAAGTATAAAGTAAAAGTACTAAAAGAGTAATTCTGGCTCTGATGTCCTGTTATCATTTTTATAACCAGACTGGCTTCATGAACTCATTTCAGGTGAAAGTCCTCCAGCGTCTCTCCAGGTAAACCAGTCTTTTAATAGAAGGTCATTAATTAGTGACGCTGACGTCTATTAAAATGATCATAAGCACAAAACACTGAAGGTAAACAGTTTCCATCAGGGAGAACCGAGTGGCTCTGAAATCACTTTTTACACACAAGCAAAGTTTCAGTTTCAGATTTATTTACAACTTAGTTCCAAGTTTAAGTTGAATAAAAACTGGCTTTAAACTCAGGATCACAGATGAGCTCCTTTACTATGTTGATCTGTAGGCGTCTGTTCATAAACATAAACCAGCCCAAACAAATTTACTATAAAATGAAATGGTGTTTGTAGAAATTCAGAAAAAAGCCGCGTCAGTCTCGACTGCATATGTGGACATATTTCTATATTGTGCTCTATTTACACAAAGTTAGGTTAGTTCATCATTTATGTTGAACAGACTCTCCCAAAGTTTTACGCTGCTGCGCTGACGTTGAACCGCGTGCTGCACTGGGTCGGTCTGACCAACAGGTCAAAACCAACTCAGAACAAAGTGACCGCTGGGCCCTGATTGGTGCTCTGGCTTTGTGCTTCTTTTGTTTTGACATGTTACGTTTTTATACACACAGAAACCAAAAGGAACGACAGATTTCTCAAAATGTAGGAGGAAAAAGTCGGATATTAGTCTCTGAAATGTAGTGGAGTGAAAGGAAAAGTCGCCCAAAATGGAAAGTTGTTCACAACTGTAATTAACTGATTAACAAACATTGCTTGTTATGTTAGAGCTGGTCTTTTCAATTCTGCTCTTCGTTCAGTGTCAGTAACACTGGGCCTCATTTATCAATATCTTCCTAAGTTTGTTCTTAAATGCGTTCTTGAGAAAGATCCTAAGAAAAAGTCTAAGTCAGATTCATGACAAGAACAAATCTCAAATAAGAAAACATTGGTGAATGCCAGAATCTTCATGCAAACTGCGTAAGGTGGTTTTAAGGACAAATTTCTACTTAAGAACAGTTGGTGAATGAGGCCCATTGTTATTTATCATTTCAGCAACAATAACTAATTAACATAAATTGCATTACATTTGTTATTTCATGTAATAACTTTCTTTGAGGGAGCTTTTAGAGGCATTGAAGTCTTTAAACGTCTGGTTCCTATCACTACCACTGTGGACAATTTTGACTCTAGAACATAGCATTTCACACTAAGTCACTTTGAATGAAGAGAGGATGAAGCTATTTGGTAAAAAGATCATAGTTTGAGCTCCAGTTTATCTAATATATTATCTGCATCCTAAAATATATCTTGTTACAGGTTAAATAAACAACAGAGTGACAAATGAAGTATATCCATTTTCCTTTATTTCTGTTATTTCTTATTCAAATGGTGCCGTTTCCCAAAAGGAAGTTTCCAGTGGCTGGTATCAATGGCCTTTTGTCCTGTTACTGAAGTGGATAATTGTCCCCAGGTCTGTACGGGCCTACAGGAGGTACCTGACCAGTGAATTAGAAAATTACAGCTTTTAAAAGAAAGCTATAGCTGTGGGTAAATACACTTTGATAACAATTGCTGATTGTTGGCCAAGAGTTAAAAGACACCAAGACCTTTGTTCTTACTCTTCCAGCTCAAGTCAATCTCAATATGAGGCTAGGGCCCACAATTATAGGACACCAAGTTGATTGATAGAAGCATGGGTGGCAGAGAGGGGGATTTTTTTTCAGGATCCTTGCACATAATAGGGAAAGTAGCACTAGCAATTATTCAAATGGGTCAATCGCCATTGGTGTGCCATAGAGCTTGGTCTTCACCAACTCTCCAAAACTCCAGACGAGCCTAGCAACCATGGTGTGCACCACAGACTGTGTGGAAAAACCAATCCGGTTTTGCTTGGAAAGAGTGGGAAAGTTTATTGGACTCCATCCATGGTGGTTCATCATCGTTCCCCTTGCTCTAGCTGCATCTCTTGGATGGGGCTTCTGCTTTCTTGAAGATAGAAAATCCAATGATATTGTGCAGCAGTTCACACCCATTGATGGACGCGCGAAGACAGAGAAGCACTTCTACAAAGCCTTTTTCCCCAGTAATAAAGAAGAGTTTTCCAGTCTACGACTGAACACGGATGGAGTTTACGGATCTCTAATCTTCATCAGTGAGACGGATGTGCTCAGCGTTGGTGCACTGGAAGAAATCCTGCACATAGATGCCACCGTGAAAGGAATAAGCATCAGACATGGAGAAGAAGAGTTTGCATATTCAGATGTTTGTGCTAAAGTGAATCAGCACTGCCATCCCAACTCACTGCTTGAAATCTTAGATTACAATGCCAACAACATCACTGTGGTCAACCTTACGTTCCCAGTTCATCATCACTTCAGAATGGGTCGAGTACCCCTGGAACATCTCCTTGGTCAGGTGGACGTAGACAGCAACACAGTGGTCCAGAGCGCCAGGGCAGTGAGACTGTTTTACTATCTACAAGAAGTCAATGATACGCTGGAAGATGCTTGGTTGAATGAATTTGTTCATTTGTTGACCAGCGTTACAACGAATGTCACACAGGTATGTCATTGATCCCAATATGGTAATATGGTCAAATTTGGATTCATGCTTTTCTGGGTACTTCATAAGGTTCACCTACTTTGCATCTACACTCATTTCCCATTTTATCATGACCACTTACCATATATACTGTGAAGAAGTCAGAGACCACCCATCATTTATTTCATCTTCAATCAAACGGTCACTAAATGCAAGTTGTTCATATTCATTCAGGAGATATTTCTAAGGAGATTAGACATAAGATAATCCACATGCATAAGAAAGGAGAAAGTCAGAGGAAAACAAAGGAGTTACCAAAGTTTGAGTTCAAAAAATGATTAAAAGCTACAAAGAAAATGAGACAACTGTGTAAGAGCACCTGGTAGACCACCAAAACTGTCCCCATCAGATAAATAGCACTTAACGCTTTCATCCTTGACAGAGAGGAGACAATCTAAAACTTTTTGATGGGCAATTAAATAAATTAAAGGTGGCCTATGACAGTACTGTATATGACTTATTTAACCATATACACTCGAAAAAGATGGTTCTATAAAGTTGGTTTAGTAAAGAAAATGGTTCTATATGAAACCATGAACATTCAAAGAACCCTTTGCACGATTAAATGGTTCTAAATGAGTGAAAGGATCTTCAGATCCTTTCAGATGATGGAGAATGTGATTGTAGCAAGACTGGAAAACTTTTTGTTAAAGAGAACCCTTTTCAAAAAGGTTCTATATACAACCCCAATTCCAATGAAGTTGGGATGTTGTGTAAAACATAAATAAAAACAGAATACGATGATTTACAAATCCTTTTCAATCTATGTTCAATTGAATACACTTCAAAGACAAGAGCATTTTTGTGCATTCCTCAACTTTCCCAGTCTTTTGTTGCTCCTGTCCCAACTTCTTTGGAACATGTTGCAGGCATCAAATTCAAAATGAGTGAATATTTGCAAAAAACGACAAAGTTTATCCGTTTGAACATTAAATATCTTGTCTTTGTAGTGTATTCAATTGAATATAGGTTGAAAAGGATTTGCAAATCATCGTATTCTGTTTTTATATATGTTTTACACAACGTCCCAACTTCATTGGAATTGGGGTTGTACAACAGGTTTTAAATAAGTTTTTACAGGTGAAAAGTATGTAGTTGTACCTTCTCATAACGGAACCTTTTAAAACCGAACAATAAAATAAAAAGCCTGGAGGCGAGACGGGGTGTGGAGTCAATACAACTTAGAAAATATAATTTCAATGAATTATAGAACAGTTATGTCCCCTGAGTGAAAGTACCCAGATGTACCCTTGAGAGTGCTGCCCCTGTGACAGTTTCACACCTTTATTTCTGAGAGTTTACACTGAAACAATCTCTTGTATAATACTGACGCTTTTTAAGAACTTGATCATTCTGCCGTTTCTTTCAGGTATCCTACTTCACATCCTTGTCAAGGCAGCAGGAGTTTGAGAAAAGCACTAAGTCTGTCACTCATCTTTTTGCCATAACCTACTTCATAGCTATCCTGTTCTCAGTTCTGTCATGTATAAGGTTTGTATGACATTTATATATGAGTTACTTACAAATGGCTTGCAGCATGATTATGGATCTACTACGTATTAACCATGCTTGATTCTGTCTCTCTGTAGGCTTGACAACGTGAGGAATAAAATGTGGGTGGCCGGCCTTGGAGTGATCTCAACCAGTCTAGCTGTGCTTTCCAGCTTTGGGTTCCTCTTAATTCTAAATGTTCCATTTGTCATAACTGTGGCATCATCTCCGTTCCTGATACTCGGTAAGTCACAGGCCGTCTGTTAAAGAATCAGGCCATAAAAAACTCCAGTTTAGACAAATTGCTACATCAAGTTACTCAGTAATCAAAAGTAGACTTGCTTATGTGGTTTCTGATACTGTATTATTGATATACTATCTACAGACATGGACAAAATTATGAACAAAAGTCAGGGTTCAAGATGCGTGCTGCTAGTTTTTAGCTATTCATCATCATCACTTTTATTTATATAGCGCCTCTCTCATGCTCAAGGATGCACATCAAACAAAACACATTAAACAAAAGGACAACACAGGTAAACATTCAAGTATAGATGGAACAACAGTACAGAGAACACAAGTACGTTTTTAACAGAGATTTGAATGAAGACAGAGAGGTTGCATCCCGAATAAACTGGGGGAGAATATTCCATAACTTGGGAGTTACTATATTAAATGATCGACCACCCATAGAAACCAATTTAAATCTAGGAACATGAAGAAGGCCTAGATTTTGCAATCTCAAAGTACAGGATGGGACATATAGATGAAGAAGCTCTGCCAAGTATTGAGGAGCCAGGCTGTGCAGAGCTTTATATATTATAAGGAGAACTTTGTACTGAATACGGAATGTAATGGGCAACCAGTGAAGACTCTGAAAGACAGGGGTGATGTGGTCTTTCTTTTTCGAAAAGCTGACGATCCTAGCAGAGGCGTTTTGAACATACTGTCATTCATACATACATACTATTCCAGTGGTGGACAGTAACTAAGTAAATGTAATTAGTTACTGTACTTAAGTACTTTTTTGGTGTATCTATACTTTACTGAAGTTTTTCCATTTTGGGCAACTTTTTACTTTCACTCCACTACATTAGACTTCAAAGTCTAATATCGTACTTTTTAATCCGCTACATTATGCAAAATCTCTCGTTCCTTTTGGTTTATGCGTGTATAAAAACACGAAGCAAGAACACCAGGAAAGGTGCATATGACCCAGTGCAGCACACGGCTCAACGTCAGCGCAGCAGCGTAAAATTTTGGCAGTGTCTATTCACCATAAATGATGAACTAACCTAACTTTGTGTAAATAGAGCACAATATAGAAATATGTCTACATATGCAGTCGAGACTGACGTGGCTTTTTTCTGAATTTCTACAAACACCATTTCATTTTATAGTAAATTTGTTTTTGCTAGTTTATGTTTATGAACAGAGGCTACAGATCAACATAGTAAAGGAACCTTAAAGCAAGTTTTTATTAAACTTAAACTTGTTACTAAATTGAATTAAGTTACTTACTCTTTTAGTACTTTTACTTTTGATACTTAAGTACATTTGAACACAAATACTTTTGTACTTTTACTCAAGTGGAGGTCTAAAGGGAGGAACTTCTACTTTTACTGCAGTAATATTTTACCTTGGGTGTCTCTACTTTAACTCAAGTACATGGTTTGTGTACTTCATCCACCTCTGTACTATTCCACTGTTGCGGCCCCATGTTTTGTCTGCCATGAGTGCCGTGGGATCAGTAACATGTGGCATTAAAGCATTGAACTGGTGAGAAAGGATTGGTAGCATGAGGAACAGACCAATATAGAGCTTTTGAAGCCATTTTTATTCATACCAACCTCATTAAAACCAGAGTGCTATGATATCTAGTACCAGACTGGAACAATGAAACTGGATGGCACAAAAAACGATACCTAACCACGCTCGCCGACTCTGAAACAAGAAGCGTTTAGCTAGTCTAAAAAAAGGAAACCAAAGCTAACTACTCTAAATGTCCCTAGTCAGTAATCAAATGTACATGTGGCGGTGCCCTCTGGCCTAGGGAGCTAGACAGAGTAGACATCTACGTGGTGCAAATGTATACACGCGCCCCTCTTACCTGCTTGAAACCACAAGTGGTACAAACAATCTCTTGTAAAGCAAAGTTATGCAAACTAAGTTAAAGGAAGCACTGATAAAATACTGTACCTAAAACAGTATTCCTGATCCCAGCTGCACCAGCCAGGACTCTGATTGGTTCACCTCACATGACTTTGCAGAGTAGGTACCTCTGTGAAGGAAGGGACCAAGAGAGAGAGAGATACAAACAAAAAAAAACAAAAACAAAAAAAGTGCTTACACGTAGCGCCACATACAGTGCTGTGCAAAAGTCAAAGACCACCCTTCATTATTTGAATTCCAGGTGAAATGACCATTAAGTACAACGTGTTCATTCCCCGAGTCAGCGTTTTACAACATTTTACACAGGAGCCTCAACAACTAAATATAATATCACATGTTTCAGTATTTAGTGTGTTACTCTTTACCGTTATTACAGCTTCCATTCTTTTCAGGAGACTCACTTTCAGTTTCTCGCAGAAAACGTCAGGGATTTTTTCCTCACCTCCAAAAGTTCAGAAGGCAGAGTTTATCTCGATTTTCTCCTCTCTCTCAAAGATAAAAACTTTGCTGCTGATGGGACAGTTTTGGTGTCTACCTCATCTTCCAGGTGGTTGTTAGGAGGCCCATCCATCCATTTTCTAATCCGCTTCTCCGTCAGGGTCACGGGGGGGTGCTGGAGCCTATCCCAGCAGTCTTCGGGCAGAAGGCAGGATACACCCTGGACAGGTCGCCAGTCCATCGCAGGGCAGACAGACAGACAGACAGACACAGACAGTCACTCACACCTAGGGGTAATTTAGCATGTCCAATCGACCTGACTGCATGTCTTTGGACTGTGGGAGGAAACCGGAGAACCCAGAGGAAACTCACACAGACACGGGGAGAACAGGCAAACTCCACACAGAGAGGACCCTGATCACCCGGTCGGGGAATCGAACCCAGGCTCTCCTCGCTGTGAGGCGACAGCGCTACCCACCACACCAGGCCCGTTTCCTTTGTAATGTTTTTGAAAACCCTGTTTCCCCCCCCCCTTATCTTTCACCTTACTTATATAAGTGGATTATATCTAATCCCCTCAGAAATATCTCCTGAAAAATAAGTAACTTGTACATAACTTGCAGAAATAAGAAAATGAATGGTGGTCTCTGACTTTAACTATGTACTGTACTTTTATCCATATTTATATATAACAATATGCCATACAGTGTCTGAAACCAAACAAGCAAGTCTGAGATTACTTAACAGTTTAACACAGCTTTAGACGAGTGTGATGATTTGGATTCATGCTTTTCTGGGTATTTTCAAGTGATAATGCACTCACTGGCCACTTCATAAGGTTCACCTACTTTGTATCTACACTTATTGCCCATTTTATCATAACCACTTACCATATATACTGTGAAGAAGTCTGAGACCACCCATCATTTATTTCATTTTCAATGAAATTTCATTTCAATTGCTAATTGGCAGAATGCATGTTCTAATACTGGTTAGCTACATTAGCATTTCACACTATCAGACAGAAAGGTTCAAACAATATCAGTGGACAAGTTGAAAAGTTCAACATTTTTAAGATCCAAATGTGCATCTCAAATAAGTTTTTTCCAGGAAAAGGTACATATCATATTTCATAACCTAATGTTTTAAATCATAACAAAGTAATAAAAAGGCTGGAGATTAGATGGGGTGTATGGCATCAATACAACTTAAAAAGTATAAGTGCAATGGAATATGGTAAATTATGTTCCCTGACTAAAGATACACTCTTAGAAATAACGGTTCCTCAATGGTTCTTTAATAAAGAACCATGAACACTCAAAGAGGCAATCATGGGCTGGAGGTTAGGGAACTGGCAACCGGAATGTCCCCAGTGCTGACAGTCCATGACTGAGGTGTCCTTGAGCAAGACACCTAACCCCCAATTGCTCCCCGGGCACCGTGGATAGGGCTGCCCACCGCTCCGGGCAAGTGTGCTCACTGCCCCCTAGTGTGTGTGTATTCACTAGTGTGTATGTGGTGTTTCACTTCATGGATGGGTTAAATGCGGAGGTGGAATTTCCCCGGTTGTGGGATTAAAAAAGTATCACTTAACTTAAGAGCCCTTTGCCTGATTAAAGGGTTCTGTGCATCGTTAAATGGTAAAACATTTTTGAAAAGGGTTCTTCTATTGTTTCGTTGTCAAGCTTATAACAATAGAATCCTGGGTGCTGTATAGAACCCGTGTCCAAAAGGTTCTATATGATACCATCCATAGCACATTCATGCACATTTTCCATCAATTGCAAGAACCCTTGAAGATCCATCTTGGTTAAGTACATAGCACCAAAAAGAGTTACTGTATTGTTGTGATGTTAAGCTTGTAACTATAGAAGAACCCTTTTAAGTGCTACATATTTTTAATTGTGCACCTTAAATAGGCTTTTCCCAGCAAAAAGACACATATTTGTAATGTATAATAAGTAAGTAAGTATAATGTATAATAAATTATATAATTAAAAAGCTGGAGACAAGACAGAGTAAAAGGCATCTATAAAACTATAATAAAAAGAATAAACGCCAAGTATAATTGCAATGGAATATGGTACAGTTATGTTCCTTAACTAAAGGTACACTGTTAAAAGTGATGGTTCTTCAAGGGTTCTTTAGTAAAGAAAATGGATCTATATGCAACACTCAAAGAAGTCTTTGCATGATTAAAGGGTTCTTTGCATTGTTAAATCGTTCTTCAGTTTGAAGGGAAGTATGCTGTAGATGATTCTATATAGAATCTTTTGGAAAAGGGTTCTTCCATTGTTAGGAAGTCAAAAAGGTTCTATATAGAACCCTATAAAACACATTCTCCATCAATCTGAAAAAATGCTTTCATGATGCAGAGAACCCATTAATCATGCAAAGGGTTATTTGACTATTCATGGTTTCATGTAGAACCACTTTGAGGGTCCCATCCCAGTGACAGGCCAGTATCTTTGTTTCTAAAACCTAGAGATCCAAGCGCCGTGGGGGACTCACTACATTTGTGCTTTAGGCTAAATTCGTTATGCTTTGTAATTAGTTGCTGAGGTCATTGACAGTTCATGCAGGAACATAAACTATGATACGTCTCTTTCAGGGATTGGCATTGATGATATGTTCATCATGATCTCCTGCTGGCAGCAGACCAATGTTCATGACAGTGTAGAAGACCGCATGGCTGCCACCTACAGAGAAGCAGCCATTTCCATCACAATCACCACCCTGACCGACGTGCTGGCCTTCTTCCTCAGTTACAGCAACCCTTTCCGTTCCGTACAGTCTTTCTGCCTGTATGCTGGCACAGCCATATTGTTCTGCTACCTCTACAACATCACCTTCTTTGGTGCATGTCTGGCTCTGAACGGCAAAAGAGAAGAAGGCAACCGCCACTGGTTGACATGCATGAAGCTTCCTGAAGACTGTCCTCCAGGAGCCTCCACAGCATATATCGCATGTTGTGTTGGAGGAGCCTACAACCGTGAATCTGGAACTGAGGAGGAACATCTGATGCAAAAATTCTTCAGGAAGCACTACGGACCACTTTTAACCACATTTTGGGCTAAAGCAATGGTGATTATTCTTTACGTCGTATACGTTTCCATCAGTATCTATGGGTGCACTACTATTAAAGAAGGCATTGATCTCAAGAACCTGGCAGTTGATCAGTCTTACATAGTCAGATACTATGAGGATGAAAAGGAATACTTTGGTCATTACGGTCCAAATGTAATGTTGGCCGTGAATGGTACGTTTCCATATTGGGAGAACGTGGAACGAAAACATCTTGAGTATTGCATTGACAAATTTCAAAAACTTCCATTCGTCAGGAACCAATCTCCCTCTTGGCTTCATTCTTTTGAACATTATGCAAAGGAAAAGAGCATCAATATTAGCTCAGACGTTGAATTTAAGAAACATCTGGAAACTTTTCTAGGAGAACATCCAATGCTCCGGTCGGATGTTAGTATTACCAATGATAGCATAGATGCCTCGCGCATATTTCTTCAGACCGCCAATGTCCCATCAGAGAAGATAATGCTGGAATCATTGAGAAAAACTGCAGATGACTGCCAGATATCTTTAGTGGTCTACCATCCAGCATTTATATACTATGATCAGTATGCTGTGATTATGAACAATACCATTCAGACGGTTTGCGTAGCTACCTTGGTTATGTTGGTCATCTCCCTCATACTCATCCCAAATCCAGTCTGCGCTTTGTGGGTTGCTTTTACCATTGCGTTGGTCATTGTGGGAGTTGCAGGCTTCATGGCACTGCTGGGCATCAACTTGGATTCCATCTCGATGATCAACCTAATCATTAGCATTGGCTTCTCAGTGGACTTCTCTGCGCACATCTCCTACACATTTGTGTCCAGCACTAAGCCCAGTGTGAACGAGAAAGTTGTGGATGCGCTGTCACATCTGGGCTTTCCCATCCTGCAAGGAGCTTTGTCCACAATTGTAGGGGTTGTAGTGCTCTCTGCATCTGTAAGCTACATCTTCAGAACCTTTTTCACCATCATGTCTCTGGTTATTTTGTTCGGACTCCTTCACGGCATCACTTTTATCCCAGTGTTTTTAACTTTTTCACAATTTTGCAGCACGTGATACAATTATAACTGTTTATTTAACTGAGTTTTACTCATCATGTTATTAGAATGACTGCAAAGTTATATCTTTTGATGTTTGTTTTGAAAATGGGGCAATGAGACGATTTCTTGTGTTTATTATTTTCCTATTAGATCTAACAAATACATGGCATTTTTCTATAATACCTCTTTTATGTAAACACATTTTCAGTGCATCAGAATAAAAAGGTATTTCAAATTGAAATTGAAGTTCGAAAATGTCAGCAGTACAGCTAAAAGTATTCAAATTAATTATAAATCCTTTTTCTCCTGAAGTGTCAGGCAGTGCAAGGACTTTTATTCTGACATTCTTTTAAGAAAACAATAGGCAGAGTATTAAGTCATAAAGACCCTAAGTGACCTTCATGGTGCACCACTAAAGTCAAGTTTAAAATAAACAAAAAAAATCCAAATAAACACACAAAAAAAAGTGATTAAGCTGGTTCAATTAAAAGTCAGTAGTGCGACCACAGAAAAACCATAAAACAGTTTTTACTGTTATAATAAGGTTAAAAATACAAACAAAAAACGCATTCATAAACTTGAGTTGAAGGACAAAGGTCTAATATGGGAGTCCAAGTACAAAGGAGTAGTTTATACATGTTTTCAGTAGTTTTTACAATTAAAATATTTGATACTTGGTGTTGATCTTTTTGTTACTCAGTGGTCTGGTGGACCCACCACATTGTTTTTTTTTTTTTTTTTTTTTTAATCAATACAGCTATAACAATTTATGAAAAATGTCAGATGTTTAAAATATAAGTGGCCAGAGTAGGGTTCTCCTTTAGCAGCTGTAGCCAGTCAGCAGCCTGTTCATGCTGTCCACACACACTCACACACTAACTAGCAGGCCATGTAGGAGGAGAACAAAGTGAAGGTCACAGCACCTTCACACCTTTATTCCCCGCGGGTTCAGCCCAACACCACATGTGTTATATAAATGTGGGGGGGTGAACAGAGTGAAGGCACTGAAAATGGGTTACTTTATATGTTCTTCACAGAAAATGAGCAAAGGCCGAAGAATCTGAAGTTGAAATAATAATAAATCGCATCATTTATTCTTTTGGTAAACATTGAAAATGGATCCCACAAACCCAACACCACACAAGGGTTAATGTTTTTTGTTCATGTGGGTTGCACCAACTGACATTTTCTGGTTGTCAAAATAGATTCTGGGTAAAATGAATTTTGCCATTATGAAACATACGTAAGAAATATCAATGCATTGAAAAGAATCGTGCAGATATAAAACGCACATCATCCATCCATCCATTTTCTAAGCCGCTTCTCCGTCAGGGTCGCGGGGGGATGCTGGAGCCTATCCCAGCAGTCTTCGGGCGGAAGGCAGGATACACCCTGGACAGGTCGCCAGTCCATCGCAGGGCAGACAGACAGACAGACAGACAGTCAGACAGTCACTCACACACTCACACCCAGGGGTAATTTAGCATGTCCAATTGGCCTGACTGCATGTCTTTGGACTGTGGGAGGAAACCGGAGAACCCGGAGGAAACCCACGCAGACACGGGGAGAACAGGCAAACTCCACACAGAGAGGACCCTGGCCGCCCGGCCGGGGAATCGAACCCAGGCCCTCCTCGCTGTGAGGCGACAGCGCTACCCACCACGCCACCGTGCCGCCCTAAAACGCACATCATAGTGTTCAAAAAATTTTTAAAAGCCTTATTTTAAGGACGGAAGATTTTTGCAAGAACCACATTTAAATGCTCTAAATAGCACATTACATGTCAACAGATGAGTGAAAGTACATGTAACTGAGAATAAAGGAGTTGATATAAACTAAAACTAGCTTAAAACCCCTGATTCAGCAGATTCAGACTGTGAAATGACCTCATAATAAATGCCAGACTGTGTGAGGTCTTTGTTTGCGTTTCTCTTCTTACCAGAAAATCCATTATGCAAATTCATTTAGTCAGAAACAGGTCTGTCTGTTTTATCTATTCCAATTTTGAAGTGCCATCAATAAACACAGGGCTCTAGACTAACTTTTTACCCTGGTTGTACTAGTGCGTCTAACTGTTTTTCTTAGGTGCACCAGCACAAAAGTTCAGTGCACCCAAAATTTTCGACAGCATCGCATTTAACACCTCAGTTTTACAGGTTAATTTTTTTTTAAAGTCGCTGTCCATATAAGCAATGTTGACTTGTAAATGATTAACTAACAATAAAATTTACACATCCCACTTCATCTCCCTTATCTGTGGTAGGATGATCTCATTCCTCTGAAGTAGGAGGCTAAACTTACTAATGCCACTGAACACGTCTGCAGTAAAATGGCAGAAGGCCACAAAAGTGGCATCTTCCATTGATTGCCGCTGAAAGGCAGCGGGGGGAGGGGACACTTGGGCAGTATATTTATCGCGGCATGTAATGTGTTTTATAGATGCATTGTTCAATTTGAATGTATTAGAACCAGTCACAAATGCACTATTACCAGCCACAGTCTTCCCACACTCTTTACAGTAAACGCAGTGCATTATATTATCTGCTTTACTGTATCTTAGCCAGGGAAACTGTTCAAGCTGCTCTCTTCGAAATGTAGACACTTTCCCCCCTTTTAATTTCAGTGGGCTCTGGCTCGTCAATCGTATGTGGCTCATTATCTGATGCCGTCTCCGGACCAGGGCTTGACATAAACCTGAGAGGTTGGTGGCTCCGTGTCAGAGCACTGGTTATGATTTTCGGACAGATCAGGTCTTAACTTAACATTCTTAATGAAAAAGTCTGTTTATCTGACGGGCCTAGGCTACTCCCCTCTCTCTGTCTGACTGCAGCACACTCATTTTCAAACATACACACACGTACAGGAATATCTGGACCACGGTCAATCATTCTGGGGGTCCCCACCCTTCACCATCTCTGATTGGTTTAGAACACAATATGGGCCTAATGTGTGTCTGTTGTTGAACCACAGGGAGACTTTCAGTGGCAGAATATCAAAGAATAGCTTTCCATATACTTTTATTTATTACAGCAACTCATCCCTCACCAACTTTGCACAAATTTCAAGCGCAATTCACCTTAAAACTCAATCAAACCTCAGGCTTACATTCCTCTATACATCTATATACAAAGATAAAATGTTCCCACACAATAGTGTTCATATATACACGTCTAAACTTAAGTTAAGGAAGACATACAAGACAGGCGGAGTCAACTCAAAAGGTGGATCCACATAAATAACAGTATATCAAACCAAACTTCAAGAAAAAAGTGGATTTGACTAACACAGCAAAGGATAGATGACCTGACTTCAACCACACCTTTTATAAGGTTTTAGGATTGTGCAAGTATATGTTCCCAATTACTACATTATACAGCATATGTATTTATATATGCCAAGGGCACGGTCATGCATTCAGCTTTTCTTTAGAATTAGGTACAGTACTGTGGTCACGGCAGAGACTACGCTTCATTTCATTCATTTCCAGTCGAAATGGCCACTATGTACAAGTTATACACTTTTCAGTGTCGGGAAAAAGCTGAAAACATATCACCAAAAAAAAACAAACATACACTCACAGAATCCTCAGTAACTAAATATAATATCAATATTTCAGTATTGCTTTCAGTTCTTCCAAAATTCAGTCTTAGAAGTTGGTTGTATTTTCTTCTACTCATGATCCAAATAATCCCAAACATATTCAGTGGTGTTGAGGTCTGGACTCTGGGGTGGTCAGTCCATTGTTCAGCTTCTTTGTGTGATGTAGACCGATAGCGCTGAGTCATCTTCTCATCGGAGAAGGATGGACAGGAACACTTGAACAGCTTTAAGTACTTTAACTTTATGTGATGGGGCAGTTTTGGTGGTCTACCAGGTCTTGCACAGTTGCTAGTCGAGACACTTTCTCCATAGCTTTTAACATTTTTTTTAATTCAAGTTTTTTTTCCCCCACTTATTTTGCTTTGGCTCTCATTTATGCAAGTAGATTATTTTATATCTCATTGGAAATATCTCCTGAAAAAAAAAAAAAAAAAAGAGTAACTTCTACTTAATGGCTGTTTTGACTGGAAATGAAGTAAACTAAGGGAGGTGTCTTTGACACAGTAATGTATTTTTTTAGTTTGCAGGTAATGAAACTTATCTTTGGTGAACCTGCCAATGAAAAGACGGTGGAATTCTGAAGAAGCAACACGACAGTTAAGTGTCCAGACTGAAGAATTACAAAGTGACTCAAAAACCTTTGAAGCAGGACTATTCACAAGCAGGTAAACTAAAACAGTACATGTCCTTAACATACAAAACTGTAAGTATTCCACTTACCAAAGTGCCTTGAGACATTCTTTAGTCCCACAGTGACATTCTGTACATTCCCTTACAATTTTCTGAAGGCCACCGTGAGACCTACTCAACAAAACTCAGACTGTGGCTAAACTGGAGTTCAGATTTGTGCATAATGACATGTTTTCTCTGCACATGGACTCCCTCTACTTGTGGCCACTAGCGGTTGCAGACAATATCAGTGTAGCAAAGAAATAAGAGCTGTTCAAAAACAGTCCAAACGCATTATACGGAGAGCAAATATGACAGGGAATAGTCACAAACAATGTATAGTGCTTATCATTCAGCTATACAGACAGCATAAACCTCTTGAAAGCTGGCTCAGAAAATATATGATGAGGCTTGTGTAAATACTTTCTCTGGGTAAAGCTTAGATCGTCTACTGCATATGTACATTTGTGAGTTTTCATACTATGCAAGTCTCTCATCTGATTTCTAACGTTTTCCCCTCCAAGACCATCTGGATCTCTTTGGCGTCCAGCGTCTCGTATCTCAGCAAAGCTTCCGCCAAGTTTTTGTGCTCTTTTGCACGAGACTTCAGGAGCGTTTTAGCCCGCTCGTATGAATCCTGAGAGGAAAAGCAGCAGTTTATTTTCCCCAGCTGTGAGAATTTACATCAACAAGATAAAGCTAAAAAAAAACCTAACTGCTTACCCTCAAAAGCGACCTGACTTCCTGTTCAATAGCTGCCTGTGTTTCTGGGCTCCGCTTGGCAACATCAGTGTAAGTCATGACACCCAGCTAGACAACATACAAGAAACAAAAAGTTATACACGGTCAACTTTCACGGACAGTTTAGTTATCGATTTTATCTCTGCCATTTCTGTAAGAACTCCTGTCTGGTAGGAATGTGTGTAAATTTGAGGGTTATAGTTTACCAGCCTGAAAACAATGCTATATATGTAAGATACTAATAATTTGTTCACATGGCAATCCAGTACACAAGCAAATTTTACAAGCATATTGGTGTAATTTCTGCAAGTATGTCATGCTCCATTCATAGGTATGTTACACTGTACTATTGTTTTTCTATTACACCTCCAAAAATATAAAATTATACAGAACAACCACATCATTCTACCATCTTAAAAAACACAGATATTTTGTTCATTTAATGTTTTACTGTTTCCAGTCTCCAAAATTTAAAACTACAAATTTTGGTCAGCAGGAGGAGCAGTGTAGACACTGTTCAACCTCAAATTACGAGCACAGCCACTGGCTCACAACCCACTGAATGCTGTCATATTATTGGCTCCCTATTGTTAACTAGTGTTAAACGCAGTTATTTATATGGAACTGTCATTAACTGTCATGAGAGTGACAGGCCTAGAAGCAGCATCAGAAATATGTTAAGAGCTTTATTTTTTTTAAAAGAGGGATCGTCACAAACCTTGTCACTCATGCCGAACCTTGTCACCATCAATTCGGCTATTTTAGTAGCGCTGTCAAAATCACTTGATGCACCTGCCATATTGAACCAAAAATGAACATACATATTCATTAAACACACACACGTGTGTGTGTGTGTATATATATATATATATATATATATATATATATATATATATATATATATATATATATATATATATATATATATATATATATATATATATATATATATACATACACACACACACACACACACACACTACAATAACTCACATATCCCATTATACTTCTTTTTAGTTTAAAACTCTCACTGCATCTCAAACATCCGCACAATAAAACTACATTGTTTTGATGCAACTTTTCCAGCATCTCAATAAAAAAAAATAAAGGTTACTTTATTTTAGTTACCGCTACAACAAAATTTCGACCTGCTGAGGTTCACATTGGGGTAAACTCACCTGTGGTAATGTACTCATTTCCAAAGATGAGCTCCTCTGCCACTCGGCCACCCATGCTGACGTCCATCTGTGCCAGTAACTGAGCTCTGGTTTCACTCCAGCGGTCATTCTCTGGCAGCATAGAGACCTGGGAAGAATAATAACAACAACAACTGAGAACACAGGCTCCCCAACAAAGTACACACTGTAATGATTATGTTTTTGCTTTTAAGTAGATATAAACTAACTGGTCTGACTCAAATGAAACATAATAGAAATGAATAAAATAAATATAAATGGTATGTGAAATTTCATGCAATGTGCACTTACACGTACAATATACATTTGTCCATCCGCTAATGAACACAAAAAACTACAAAAAAGTCTTTCCTGACTGCAGCTTTAAAAGGTGAACTGTTTAATGACAGTGTGTGATCAGTTTGCCAGCGCAACACAAAAATAGCAGCGAGAATCAACTCACATGACCCAGAGTGGGTCCTCTTGGCATAATGGTTGCCTTGTTGATGGGCATGGCATCTTTGGTGTAGTATGCAATGATAGCATGGCCTGATTCGTGGTAGGCTGTGATCACTTTGTTCTTTTTATCTATCTCAGCACTCCGGCGCTCCGGGCCTATATGGGAGTCAGGAAACAATAGGAAAGGAAAACACTCAGCCACTCAGTCCAATTTTACCCAATTTTACACATTGATTAGCCAAGCCATTCTGGTCAATTTTTTTAAACTTTTAGTTTAATGGTGGAGCTATGAGGCTAATATACCTAACAAAAACTAGAAATCAACAGTCAACCAAATCCTCTCTGTAAATACATCTGCAAAACCTTTCTACATCTGCTCAAACTGCAACCAGGTTTTCATTAAGGGCTTGTAAATGTGTTTAGGACACAGTATGACTTACCATAGGCTATAAAAATGTACATTTACATTTACGGCATTTGGCTGACGCTCTTATCCAGAGCGACTTACAATTTGATCATTTTACATAGGTAGGCCAAGGCGGTGTTAGGAGTCTTGCCCAAGGACTCGTATTGATATAGCGTAGGGTGTTTTGCCCAGGTGGGGATTGAACCCCAGTCTACAGTGTAGAAGGCAGAGGTGTTAACCACTACACTATCCCAACCACCATGTATCACCATGAAGCTGAAACTTGATTACCTTTAGTCAGCAATTTTAGACAACAGGTATGCTGTGCCAAAATTCAATTTGTATGCACATATCTATACAGAAAAACATTTATAAAGGGGTACAAAGTAATCTGGCATGTATATGCCCGGCCACTCCTGCTGCCCCATAACATGTAACGTTACATAACAACGTTTTTCTACCTTTTATTTTTAGTTACATTAGTTTGTCTAATTTTTTATAGCTCACAGTAAGTCCTCCTGAAGACCTGAAAATGGTTTGGGAGGGTTCAGGAAAGTTCTGGAGATGTACTTACAGAAAAGATTTGGGTGACAACCGACTTCTATTGTTAATTAGCAATGTTAGCTTTGTAGCTGCAGTACTACATTTACATTCACAGTTCTAGACTGAAAAGGCAAAATTTGGACACCAAATATCTTGGCTGATCAACCACATCTGGGGTAAGTGGAACATTGCATCAATTGTTTTTGCCAAACCATTCCTTTAAGCCAAAAAAAGAGGCTTAGCTCTATTTTTAAACAGGCCAAATGTTTAGTTTATCCAGTTTACAGAGAAACCCTGCTCTGTGAAATAACTAGGCCCCGAAGACTTTGAGCTGTACATCACTGTTTAAATCCTCTTTTCTCTAGAGAAGACATTCTAACCCATTAGGATCTTGTCCTTGGCAAACTCTAGCTCCTTCATCGTCACCATGTCCTTGCCATCCACAGCAGCTTTCAGGGCAGCCTGGTTTACCAGGTTCTCCAGGTCAGCTCCAGAGAACCCCACTGTTCCTCTGGCAATGATCTCAGCCTCCACCGCTGCAGAGAGCAAGATTAGAGTGAATTATTTTAAAAATGGCACATTACCAGCACAGTCATATTTTAAGATAAAAGTAGGCACTATATTACAGGCTGTGCTCAAAAGAATAAACTATTTCTAATATTATCCTGAGAAGTTCACTGTACTATATGACATGTACCTGGGTCTACTTTGATTTTTTTGAGGTACCATTTGAGGATCTCTGTACGTCCCTTCACGTCTGGTTTGGGTACAGTGACTTGCATATCAAACCGCCCCGGGCGGATCAGAGCACTGGAGGATCAGGATATGAATATCAGATTGACTCAAATGATCTAATAAAAGGCTCTGTATCTGCAATTACCAGAGGTTATGTGGATTAATTACAGAACTCCAAGATATCCCTGAGAGGTGAACTTGAGATACATACTTATCCAAAGCTTCAGGGAAGTTTGTAGCACCAATAATGATGACACCTTCGTTTGGTTTAAACCTGCAGATACAAACCTCATTTGATTAAATTCAGGTCAATGACACAGAATTACTGAAGAAATAAGTCCAGCATGAGTGGTAAGAGTTCAAATCTCACCCATCCATCTCAGCCAGAAGTTGGTTAATGGTCTGTCTAGAATAAGGGTGCATCGGTGACTCAATCCTCTTCCCTCCCACGCTGTCCAGCTCATCAATGAAAATCACACAGGGGGCATTTGCTTTAGCCTCACCTAGGGGAAGAAATGAAGATTAAAAAAAAGGTCTGATATGAGCAGGTCATGAGTATTACAACATAGCAAAGATACTTATTATCTATATTTTCCTGTTGTTGAGAATTTCCCCATTGTGGGACTAAAAGGATTATCTTATTTCATTGCTAACACAGTCAAGTCAATATAGGAAATAAGTCAAGCGTAAATTACACAGAGAAACTATTCAAGCTACTGAGTTGACCTTTACAGAGAAATATGGAGGCTTGTATTATATATTCTGATCTGGTCTGGTCTTTTCATAAATCAGAGATGTCAGAAAGGAAAGTAATTGGTAGCCAATACCTCTATCCTTGAGGAAAAGTATAAAAAAGTATAAGTACATGCTTGTAAATATACTTAAGTATCAAAAGTTGAGTCATTATAGATTTGGTATAATATTGTTTTGATGCTCAATGATATGTCAGGTTCACATATATACCGGTCATATAATCTCCCTGGACAAAAAATTAGTCACTTTGTGTATATGGTTAGTAAAAAACTTCAGGCTCCAGCAGATGGTGTTGCACGAGGACTAGAAGTACTTACAGGGTGTGCAACAGGATTCACTGATTGAGAAGAGGTGGTACAGCGCAGTGAATGTCTCACTCGATGTGAGAAAATGGTTCACAAAGTAGATGGTAATGATTGATAAAAAAGGAGTAACTGCATTTGGGCGTGCCAGAGACCACAGGGTGAACGAAGCAGCTGAATTTGCAGCTGCATGGAAGTATATGGTCATACGGGTCGACCAGCAGGGGCAAAGATCCCAGTATACAGGAAATTTTTGTCAGAATTGTGGCCAAAAGACAAAACTCATAGACAGGGAAGGCATCCATGAAATCTGGCCAAACAATTCTTTGATGCAAGAATAGCGAAAATACAGAGTCTAGTCTCACCAAATCGAAACGCAGCTGTTATTCATGCTTCCGGAGCTATTACACGCTATTAGGTATGTTTTAGTGAAAAGTGAGTAATTTTTGTCCGTTGAGCTTAATAGTGTGTATACATACACTCGTGTGAATGCAGATGCAAAAAGGGATTATTTTTGTCTGAAACATTTTAGTCTTATCTAATATAACTTTTGTTTTCGATACCCAAGTACATTCACAAACAAGCACCCTTAGACTTTTGCTTTGCTGGTGGTCTAAAGAGTTGGACGTACACTCACAAAACGAATAAGGAAATTCAAGGTACTTACGAAAAAGATTCCTGATCCGGCTAGCACCAACCCCAACAAACATCTCATCAAACTCTGATCCAGAGGCATAGTAGAAAGGCACATCGGCCTCCCCTGCCACAGCCCGAGCCAGCAGAGTTTTCCCTGTTCCTGGAGGTCCCACCAGCAAGATTCCTGACAAGAAACATATGACTTTAACAAGTATATACAAAATGCTGAAAAAATTCCTCCCGATTTGAAATACTGAAATCTCAGGTTGGTGGTGGTATGTGTGGACCTCAGTAAAGATGTCAGGGCATTTGGCAATTGCCCCTCCTGCACTGCTGATAGTTATGCTGCTAACCCTAATGCCTTTATGTCTAGAATAGTGTTCTACAGTAATGTAAACAATCTTACCTTTGGGCAGCTTGCCTCCCAGGGCGGTGAACTTCTGTGGGTTCCTGAGGAACGCCACTACTTCCTGCAGCTCGTTCTTGGCCTCCTCCACACCTTTGACATGCTCGAAAGTGACATTTTTCATTTGGACAGGGTCCACTGCCGAATCCAGGCCTGATGTGGTTCGGAACCGCACTGTCCGGAACGGTTAGATTACAGTTCACACACCAAAGGCACACTGCACACTGTTCTCACTCTCTCTCTGTCTCTCACACACAAACATAAAATCTCACAGAGCTTGCTGCTCACAGGCATTAGCATTAAACTGTGACAAGGGGCATTTTTCCACTACGCAAAGAACCTCTGGCACCAAAAAAATTGAATTTTTCCATTAATCACTATTTCAGCACTGATGATTCTAGTTTTAAGGTTTTTGGTACCTGTTCAAGAGTGATACTAACAGGACCCAACGGTTCTCGACTGTGTTCTCCTTTGTCTTTGTTAACATTTGCAGCAGCTGAAGTGAGCCTGATCTAGGGATGTGCATTCTGATTAATTTGTAGGAGTAAATGAATGGATATCCAGTTAATCGCAGGGAAGAAATTAAGATTTTAAATGTCCAAAAAAGGGACTTCGGCTGAAATTAACATAGGGCTGGAGACAAAGGCTGCTCTTAGGTGATGGCTCTGGTGTTGAGGATATCTTGTCTGCTACATGAGGTCTTTTCTTCTGAACGATGCACCATGTTAAGTTTGTCAGAGAAACATATTTCCTTTCTGGACCTAGCTAAACTCGGCTAGAGTAGTTAGCCTAGTGAAGATGATATCAATAATCACCTTCTCAAGAACTACAATTAGAACTCTATGGTTCCTGTTTGGGTCAATTCTTGTTTTGAATGTGTAGTGGAAAAACACCCATGGATGCAAAACAGGAAACAAACAAAAGTATACTAAACTCCATCTTAAATAAGGTTCATTAGTCTAGAAAAAATATAACTATAAAGCACGGCACTGGAAAGGAGGAAGCAAAGACACACTGAAGAAGTAAGAACCACAACAGAAGCCTTTACCCGATAGAAATGGTGTTTTGGACAATCCATACAATCCCACCAGCAACAGGACCAACAAGATCAGCCGTGTCCTCCTCAATGATTCTACAGAGCAACAGACATTTAAACTATAGAACCTGCAACAGCCTTTTAATATAGTTTTAATAGATAATAATTCTAATTACAGCAAACTCACCTCGCAAATTGTTTTTTAAAGATACCTGAAAATGATCAAATTGATTTCACACTTTACCTTGTGTTCTCTGACTAAGAGCCTGAGCTTTCAAGAAGCCCTCGGCAAAACCAGTCTTGAAAGCATCGTGATGGGCGTCAGGAATGTTTTTGACTTTCAAAAGCTTGTCTAAGGTCTCCACATCTTGCCCTTTGTCCCGTGTAAGAAGTCCCTGTCAAGGGAAAAACAGATATTACAAAAGATTCATGGCAAGCAGTATAATAAAAAAAAAATACACTACTACTATAAACACTACAAGGAAGGTGGAAGGGAAAGAAAAATTTAATTATTTTTTTCTCCACTATTTTTTCTTTGTCTTTTCCCTTCTTAATGCAAGTGGCTCATCTTATATCTTGTCACCTGAGAAAATGATTCAAATTAATGGCCATATTGACTGGAAATTAAAGAAATGAAGGCTGGTCTCTGACTTTCACACAGTACTGTTTCACACCAACTGTTGAAAATGTATTTAGAGTACCAAATCATAATAGACCACAAATATACGATGATAAATGGTATTTATTAAAGGTATTAGCTTACACAGTTGCTGAACTACAAGTAATACATGATTACAGTCCAACCATACCTTCATAAAAGATGGAGTGAATGCATCAGTGTCCACTGGGCGGTCAAAACCACCCTGGAGGCGCCTTGTTTTGGACTTCAAGGTTTTAAATCCTCGATTTTGGACCCATACTACACACAGAAATTACATAAATATATATATTTATATACTCATAAACTCACACAGAATACAACTTAATGTTTATGCATTAATGCTTTGTTGTTTCTTTACATGTGAGTGAAAAAAGCACGTTCAGGTAAGTTTTACCTGGCCAGAACTTCAAATCTGTACACACTGTCTGAAGAGGGGAAGGGCTCTTTTTGCAAAAAACAGGTGAAATACCGCCCATCTTAGCAACTGAGAAACCTGGAGAGGAGAGAAGGGAAGACTTTCAATCCGTTACAGTTTCATACGTTAGTTATTAGGTCAAATCTGACCAGTCAGAAAGTACTTCATCACAGAAGCAAGCTGGTATTTATATTAATGCAGTGCCATCTGAAGGATCGAAGATCACAAGTATTCAGTTGTGGTTTTAGGCTATGCTTTTTACACAGAGAGATTTGTCCAGTTTCAATTAGTAGTCTGACAATATTTTTGCACTGCAGAGAGTGAAATACCTAAAATCCATTGAGAAACATTGTTTTTAGGAAATTGGACTATTTCTTGATAGGGTTTTTGGCCTTCTCTGGATACTCCCTTCATAACTCTGCAGGATTACATTACCTATTTTTACATGTTTTCTCATTTAAAACACACACACACACACACACACACACACACACACACGTGTATGTCTCCTCACCATATTTATTGTGAAAGAAGGAGTCCGTGGAAAGGTAGGAGGCCTTCCAGGGGTTTGATTCTGCTCTAGAGGGTGGTGACGACACCTGCGTCACATACGGCAACAGTCTGTCCACAAGCTCATCCAGCTGACCTACACCCAGATCTGTCAATCCAAGGTCCCTGAGGTTCCATGAGGGCTGCATGATGCAAAAATAGAGAGTTCAGAAATTATAATGCAATTTTTCTCCACGTTGTGATGCATTTATGAAACTTTCCATGAAACATGGAAGTTCTATAAAACTAACTGAGCGTCAGCATAAAACACCATCTAGCCTGAAATGCATTGGCTCCCTATTTAATTAAGCATTGATTTTTAAAGTTCTACTTTTTTAAAAGCTCTAAAGCACCTGTATCTCTCACATAATGTCTTTCTCTTTATGCTTAGGTATGTGATCTTAGATCTGCAGATGCCGGCCTTCTGACGAATACAGAAAAAGCGGAAAGGCCTCTTTTTGTTATTATAGTTTTAATATTTGGAAATCAGTTCCACTTTCTATTAGTCAAGCTCAGCACACATATTTAAGAAATATCCCCCTTGAAGTTACCTTTTCATTATATGTCTACCTTTCATTTTGTATATATATATATATATATATATATATATATATATATATATATATATATATATATACATACATACATACATACATACACACACATACACACACACACACACTTTCTAAACTGCTTCTCCCCCAGGGTCGTGGGGGTATGCTGGAGCCTATCCCAGTGGTCATCGGGTGGAAGGCAGTATACACCCCGGACAGGTCGCAGACAGACACACACACACACACACACACATACATACATATATACATTATATATATAGTTCTCTTTTTAATTTGATCTATATTCTGGCATAAGATGATTTACATTAATACTCTTGACTTTAATTAATTTTTTCTTATATAAACAGTAAATAAAATATAACGAAAACTTTAATGTCTTCTGTTACTGTTATATTACTTGTCTCTAAAATACTTTAAGCTGGGACAAAAGTGCTTTATAAATTCAGCTGTTATTGTGATGATTATTATTATTATTAAGTGATGACATTTTCATCAGGTTACTGTTTTTTTTTTTTATTAAGTGCTATAATGATATACTATTTTATAAATGATATGATACAATGAATTGTGCTTATCAATTGGGACATGAGCTAAAAAGGCAAAAAGACCCATTTTTATTTTAGTCTGTAAGAAACAAAACGAATGCCGTAATGCCTGTGCGGCCACCATGATTGTAAAAGATGACAGATTATTACAGCTGTTATATTATTTATGATAACATACAACCTCGGAGGCTCTACTGCTTTTTAACAACAGTTCTGCAAAGTAAAGAATAATGTAAAGCAAAGACGCCTTGAACACTGTTTAAAATATGTCTTCGTTCTTCTTCTAAAGGCATGTTCAGACTATCGCTGTTGCTTAGTAACCATCTGTCAGCCGAACGATACAGGTATGACGAAAAACATGCAACAGCACAGCGAAGGCCAAAGCACTCTGCATCAAACACCAACTAATATTTGAAGTTATCCTCATTGAAACTTCAGGAAAATAACTGACAAGCCAAATAAATCCGTCTGACTGAGGGACAGAACATTCAGCATTTTGCCAGTGACAGGTATGACACAATGTTTGTTACCTCTGTGATGTGTGGGTCTTGTTCTTGAGCATTTTCTCTGTGCTGAGGCTTCACTGAGCTGCTGCAGCTCACCGAACCCTTCAAAGAGTGCAGGGCATTGATGAGGTGACTCAGTGGAACTGTTACCTGTAAACAGATGGGACACTGATCATTTCAGAGCTAAGAAAATAGTACAAAAATTAATGGTGCGAATATGTGACGTATAGTGTGGTTTGGGGTGATAGGAACCAGATGTCTGAAGCATTTAATGCCTCTAATGTATTCATTAATGAATATTCGCGAGGCACATGCAGGACATCACAAGACAAAATAACGCACAACATTAATGGTTTCTCCGCCCTGCATCGTTTCATGCCAGACCTCTCTGAATGACTTTTCAACTCAGTGACTAAATTATTCAGAAATTTTGGGGGAAAAAAAAAGGTGGAATTTCCCTTTAACATTAACTAAACGCCTCACGCTACTCTCCTACAAATAAGAGGGCTAATCTGGAGCTATGCCACAGAAGAACCACTTTTGGTTCCCTAAAGAAGCTTTAAAAAGACAGGGTTCTCATTCACCAATATCTTCCCAAGTTAGGAAGATAAATGTGTTCTGGAGAAAGGTCCTGAGAAAAAGCCTGTCGGATTAATGACAGCAGAACTGTTCGCACATTTGTGCTCTTGAGTTTGTGAAGATTCTGTTCTTACGTAAGAACAAATCCCAAATAACTTTGGTGAAGGTCAGAATCTTCATTAAAAACAGTTTTTCATAATACGCACTGTGCAATATCATAACTACTACTGCATTGAAACTTTCACTACACACTTTACACTGTAATATCGATGCAACTCCAAGTTAGTCATGTCTATAATATGTGCCTCATACCACTCAGTGCCTGCGATCATGTTAATACAACAAATCTGTCTCAAATGCTATGTAAATATGTAAATAGATATACTTTTGCTTTATTTCTCTTGGTTTTAAGAAGAAGAAGTAGCAGTGGTGAATGAGGCCCATAGGCCTTTAAAGAACTATTATGGTAAATGAGATGCATGAATGTGGAGCACTTTCTAAAGTCTGAAGAACCCCCCCCACCCAAACCCCCCCCCCAACCCAACCCCCCCCCAACCCAGAACCATATGCCCATTGTATTGCACCATGTACACCAACATTCACTTCAAATACACAGGTCAGCTGTCAACTCCCTAGTTACATAATGCGGCCTTCAAAACTGATGCATGCCAATAAATTTTAGCTTCAGAGCAACAGTGAAAGACTTTCTGGGCACGTTAGATCAGGTGTAATTAATGAAAAGATACATTTTCACACTTTTATTTTTTAAAAAATACACTTGTGAGGTACTTGTGCCCCATGAACTTGAATGTTTGGACTAATATTACGGTACGAGTTTCACAACCCTAAACGTACAGGTGAATTATTTCCTTCCCTAAACAGATGAAGCAACGTGGCAAAATGTTAGACCATATCAAAAGGTATTTTATAACAGACAATATTTATTTTTCTGACATCTGGTCAGTTAGATCAAAGTAGACCTATGTTTTAAAGATACTATCAAAAACTACAAACTACAAATACAATTATGTGTATTCAACATTTCACACACTGAGCTGCACTAAATCCAGTCAAACAGGAGGAATTATGCTCTATTTGTAATCAAACATGCAGTTGGTCAGTGACTTTTAAGCATTGGTGATGCTCACGATACACTCAGAAAAGCTTACTGGGACAGTGTGTGAAGTAATTTATCCCAAAAATAATACACATTGGCATTTTGCCCAGCGCTTATTCCCTACACTAGCTAAACATACCATAATAATAATAATGAGAAATGCCAAATATCTATAATATAAGGTACAGCTGACTGACTGTAAGCACAAAAATATTTAGCTATGAAAATGACTTGAAGGGCTTAAGAGCTTTAGTAGCCACACAACAGCAACGTAACTTGTGCTTTATAGCCTTAATGACCGAACCTCTCAGAAACAAAGTTATCAGACAGCTAACTAGTGTCACTGGCTGGTTACTGACAGATTAGAAACTCGTTTTATAAACCAAAATGTTAGATCACTTCAAAAGGGTTTTTATAACAGACAACGTTTACTTTCCTGACATCTGGAAAGTTAGAACAGGCAAAGTAAACCCACATTTTTAAAAATACTATCAAAAACTACCACCAATTATTTATACTCAACATTTCACAGACTGAGCTGCACTAAACCCAATTTAACAGGAGGGGTTACGTCCACCAGACACTCAGAAAAGCTTAAATGTGACACATTAAGATGAAATTTATCACGATAACGACAAACACTGCCATATCGCCCATTTCTTATTCCCTACACTAAAAATCCAATAAAAATAACAACGAGAAACAAGCCAAAATGTCTGTAATATGAAGCACCGCTGACCGACTGAAAGCTTGAAAACATGTAAATATGAAAATGACATAAAGGGATTAAGAGCTACACAACAGCAACGTAGTTAACGTAGTTTATAACGTTAGTGACCAAACCTCTCAGAAAAGAGGTTAGACAGCTAACTAACTAAGGCAACTGGGTGGTTACTGACAGATTATAAACTCGTTTTATAAACCATTTACTCTGCTTTAGTACAGCCAAGCTACACTGGCGTTAGCGTTAGCATTAGCATTAGCCTGCTCAATTATAAACAAGTAGGGAAAACAGCTGGTCGGCTAAAGTTAGCATGTGTTCCTCGGTCGAAACTGGTCCAGTTTGGCGGTAACGGTACCTGCGGTTGTACTGTGGACGACAGAGAGAACATTTCTGATTAAACGAAGAGAAACTCCACCCGGAACATAAGAATATTTATCTGTATTAGCCTAAATGGAAATATGTCCTCAGCGCCGCTAAGCCAAACTCGCTAACTAGCACCGCTTCTCCATCAGCAGCGGCAGGACAAACCGCCGCTGCAGCTCCCATAGCAGCGCCACCCAGCGGAGCCTTTCTGCTTAAAGGGCCATTCCACCAAACTTCTGAATAATTCGGCCCTTATCTTGTAAACAGAATAATCCAGGGGTGGTTAGACGTGGCATTTGTCCACGTAGAGAGGCTTACAGACCACAGGAGCCAGGGGTCACAATGTCTACAACACAAATGTAGCCAATTCATTTACCATGCAAAACCACCAGTGAGCCTATTCGTGTCTTTATATGTAATGTTGATGGTCAAACAGTCATAAATGTGATGAAAGCAGTTTTCTTTGGGCTCCATTTGCTTTACAACGCCCTTCTTATTCCATTCTGCCGCAAACGGATTCAATCAAATGGATTAAAATGCATTTTAAGCCGAACCGTTTTCACGAAACATTGTGAAAAAACACTGTCTCGGAAATCAGCCAATGTGTTTGTGACCATTTAATGTAATAATTGTCTGTGATGGAGCTTTTACAGGCATTAAACTCCTCAAAAAATGGTTCCTGTCACCATCACTGCGAACAATTCTGGCTCTGCAAGCATCTCTAGAACGTAATGTCTCACACCATACCACCCTGAATGACATCTCAACAGATTAATTATGATTTTTTTGAAAAATCAGTGGAGTTCCCCTTTAAATTCAAGCTACATTCACGTGGACATCTGTCCTCTGGTATGTTCCTAACCATTCCCATATAGCATGCAGATGTGGGCCACGTCTGGCTGGCCCATGGTCAGCAATGGCAAACTGCATGTGAGCCAAAAGTGGCCCACATTAAGAAAGCTTTGCCCACATGTGCCAAAACAGATCTGGGCTACTTCTGACCAAGACTGTTGGTGCTGATATGAGCTATGTGATAATCAACAGGATTTTGGGGGCACATAGTGTAAATTCAGATTTCATTCATAAACAGCATGGCACACTAAAAAAGTCCAACCCAGTTTTTTTTTGCCGTGTGTGACATTTTGCTTGTTATTTGGATGAAGAACAATGTTGGATTAAAACGTTAATTTTAGTTAGTCCAACGCAATCTGTCTCAGTACTAAGAACACTACTACATATCCCAGTTTCCTGTTAAATTCAGATTTAGTTTAAAGTGATTCATGCCTGCTTAAAGGTTTGTGTTCATTGAACATGAATGGGTAAGTTAATAGAACAATAAAACTGATGTTAAAGAATAGTAAACTTTTAAATCAGCCGTGTAAGCCGGGTAGCACTGTGCAACAGTGGAGGTCCCATCCAACAGGGAAGCTGTTGTAAGGACTTGTTTTTTGTGTGAGTGGGTTTGAGGGGTGGGTCAGTTGTGGTTTATATAGTTTATATGACACTGTACCATAAGTGGTTGGTGTAGTGAGTAACACCTCTGCCTTCTACACTGCAGACTGCAGTTCAATCCCCAGCCTAGGCAACACCCTACACTGTACAAATAAGAGTCCTTGGGCAAGACTCCTAACACCACCTTCGCCTACCTGTATAAAAATGCTCACATTGTAAGTCTGGATAAGAGAGCCTGCCAAATGCCGTAAATGTTTAAAGGTGCCTGAGATGCGACTCGCAGTAAACAGGCTGGGCTTTAGCAACTGCATCTGGCCTTCTCCTGTGCCATTATTCCATGCAGTGTGTGGGCTACAAGTAAAGGCCGGATGTGGCCCGGGTTTGGGTTTGGGTCATGTCAAATTTGCTATCTGGGTCACTACATCTGCTAAATATGACTATTAGTCTTCTCCTGTGGTACAGCAGTGACCACTAGTGTGAGATTATCTGGTTTAAAGACGCTTCTGATGATGCATCTTGATTAGCTGTCTAAGCAAAAAGAAAGAGGGTGAATAGATAGGTAAAAAAGATGTTTTTAAGGGTTCTTGATTAAAGACAATGGTTGTATATAGAACCATGAACATGCAAAGACCCATTTGCATGCTGAAAGTATGTTTTTCATTGTGAAATCGTACTTCAGATTGATTGAGAATGTGTTTCATATGGTTCTATATAGAACCTTTTTGAAAAGGGTTCTATATAGCAGCAAAAAGGGTTCTGCTAATGTTAATACTGACATCATAACAATAGCAGAACCCTTTCTGGTGCAACACAGAACCATATACAACCTATTCTCCATCAGTCTGAAGAACCATTTCACTGCCCAAATTGGCATAGAACCATGAATACTCAAATGGGTCTTTCAGTGTGCATGGTTCTATATGGAATGCTCATAGTTCTATATGCCATTCTTAATCCACAGGATTTCATATGATGTCAGCCCACCATTTGTGGCTATGACAGCTACAAACTCTTCTGGGAAGGCTTTCCACAAGGTTTAGGAGTGTGTTTATGGCAATTTTTGACCGTTCTTCCAGAAGCACATTTGTGAGGTCAGACACTGATGTTGGCCGAGAAGGCCTGGCTCACAGTCTCCGCTCTAATTCATCCCAAAGGTGTTCTATCAGGTTGAGGTCAGGACTCTGTGCAGGCCAGTCAAGTTCTTCCACACCAAACTCGCTCATCCATGTCTTTATGGACCTTGTTTTCCACACTGGTGTGCAGTCATGTTCAAACAGGAAGGGGCCGTCCCCGAACCGTTCCCACAAAGTTAGGAGCATGGAATTGTCCAAAATCTCTTGGTGCTGAAGCTTTAAGAGTTCCTTTCACTGGAACTAAGGGGCCGAGCCCAACTCCTGAAAAACAACCCCACACCATAATCCCCCCTCCACCAAACTTTACACTTGGCACAATGCAGTCAGACAAGTACCGTCTCCTGGCAACCGCCAAACCCAGATTCGTCCATCGGATTGCCAGATGGAAAAGCATGATTAGTCACTCCAGAGAACACGTCTCCACTGCTCTAGATTCCAGTGTTGGCGCTTTACACCACTGCATTCAAATGCTTTGCGTTGTGCTTGGTGATGTAAGGCTTGAATGCAGCTGCTCAGCCTTGGAAACCCATTCCATGAAGCTCTCTATGCTGTTTTTGAGCTAATCTGGAGACCACATGAAGTTTGGAGGTCTGTAGTGATTGACTCTGCATAAAGTTGCACTATGGCCCTCAGCATCCTCTGACCCCGCTCTGTCATTTTACATGGCCCATTGTCTGTGAAACGAGGCCCTAGACTCCTAAAAAAGGTGGTTCTTCAAGGGTTCTTTAGTAAAGAAAATGGTTTTATATAGAACCATGAACACTCAAAGAACCCATTGCATGATTAAAAGGTTCTTTGCATGGTAAAAAGGTTCTTCAGACTGATGGAGAATGTGCTGTAGATGGTTCCACATGGAAACATTTTGAAATGGGTTCTATATAGCACCAAAAAAGGGTTCTTCTGTTATTACGATGTCGAGTCTGTACCAATAGAAGAACCCTACTGGTGCTATGTAGAACCCTTTTCAATCTAGAACCATAGATAACATATTTCCATCAGTCTGAAGAACCTTTATTCGTGCAAAAGGTTCTTTAAGATGTTCATACTGGACCATTTTCTTTACTAAAGAACCCTTGAAGAACCACCTCTTGTAAGAGTGCATGCTAACGTTGAGCTAGTCGCGTGCTGATGTTCACGCCACGGTCACTTTAAATCCCGGTGTGACGTCACGCTCTCGTTCTCGGGTCCTCCTCTCCGGTTCTCTCATGGCGTCTCGCGCTGCGTGACTCGCGACCCGTTCCGCGCGGAGCGGCGCTTCGGTTCAGCTCCGTCTCCGGTGAAACGGCGCGGAGCCGCGGGGCCGCAGAGCGGGAGGTGAGTGAAGCCGCGACCGCCGGAGACACAACGCAGAGACGGAGCGGAGGCGCGCGGTGTGGCCCCGCTGTTTACACACACACACGAGACGTGGAATGTGTCTCATTCAATCATTTATTTATTTATTTATGGAAGATCGAGGTTTGTACGGAAGCCCATTCGCGCTTTTACAGGACAGAATAATTGAAAAAAAAAATTCATTTTTCCTTCATTTTTTCCCAAAATTTTGACTATTATTTATAATTATTGACTATTATTATTATTAATGACGTCCTGTGGCGGAATAATTTGTTTTCTCAAAATTTTGACTTGGTGTCTCAAAACAATGACTCGTTTTCAACTTTTGATTTATTTGGAAATAATTTCTTATCATCCTGAACATTACCAGCTTTCTTGACATGTAAGCATTTATCTCAACATATTAACTTCCTGTCTCAAAATAATGACTTACTATGTTGAAAGAAATGACCTATTTTCTCCAAATTTTGACTTAATATCTCGAAACAATGACTCATTTTCTTTAAAGTGTGAGCTAGTGTACTTTAAAACTCTTGACGTTTCTCAAAATAAGGACATTGTATCGAAATTTTGACTTGGTATCTCAAAATTGTGCCTTATTTTCTCAAAAATAATTTATCCCTAAACAATCACTCACTTCATTAAAATTTTGATATAGTAAGTCAAAATGTTGAAATATTGACAGGAAATTTTGACTGTCTTAAAACAATGACTTGTCTTCTTAATACTATGGCTTTTCCCAAAATAATGACTTATTTTCTCTAAATTTTGACTTAGCGTCTCAAAACTCTGACTTTTCCCAAAATAATGACATTTTCTCGAGATCTTGACTTAGTGTCTCAAAACTCTGACATTTCCCAAAATAATGACTTATTTTCTCAATTTTGACTTAGTGTCTCAAAACTCTGACTTTTCCCAAAATAATGACATTTTCTCGAGATCTTGACTTAGTGTCTCAAAACTCTGACTTTTCCCAAAATAATGAAATTTTCTCGAGATTATTTTCTCAAACTTGACTTCTCCCAAATAATTATTTACTTTCCTGAAATTTAGAGAGTCTTTTTTTTAATACCAAGCCAAAATGTTGAGAGAAAAACTCTTTCGTCACAGTAAGTCATTATTTAGAGATACTAAGTCAAAGATAACGAGCTGGTTATTTCGAGAAACAAGTTGAAAATGTTGAGAAAACAGTTTTTGACACACGAACTACAACCAGAACCGAAGAAAGCCTCCCAGCCGAGGCAGCAGCCTTACCTGGTGTTTAGTGTCTTCTGAACCGCTTTGACCGCTTCCCTCCTCCAGGTCGTGGCTGCTGTGCGTGTCTGTGGTGGTCTTGCTCTCAGGGGGCTGTCAGTCCGGCAGGGGCGTTCAGCGCGGTTCAGTTCAGCGTGTGGAGCTCGAGCGGAGCGGCTCTGCGTTCAGAGGCGTTTTTCACAGGGAACGAACTCCACATCGCCTCGCGCAGCAAGTTGGACACCCATCTGTTGAGTGTCGTTTAAGTTCAGTCCTGGACTTTTTCATGGTTTGTTTGCTGTGTGGTCGGAGAAAAAATGGACATGTCGAGCGACCTTAGCAGCTTTAATGTTTTTTCCCCAAAATTTGGTTTCGTTGTTTTTGCGAAGTAACGTTAACGTTGCAGCAGCGTTAGCTTAGCTCACAACTTTGGAGCTACTGCTAGCTGGTTAGCCTTTCAGCGACCAGAGGTGTGTAGGTAACCAGCTAATATAGATATAAATGTATATAATTGTGTCTACATGTGTGTAATCTACGTTTATGAGTGTGGCTGTAGTCATATGTGTGGATAAACAGTGTTTCTGTGTGGGGTAGTTAACCTAGCTAGGCCAGCCGCAGACAGCCGTTGTATACACCGCTTTTGTCAGCCTTCAACTACCGTTAACTGGATGTTTGTGAATATTGTGAGTTATACAGGCGGTTGAAACCTGTTTGACTGTTTAGATTGGGATACCAGCGCGTAAAAGAAGGCATTCGAAGTCAAATTAAGATATTAAGCTAAGCTTGTCGAGTTTGGAGGGGTTAACATTACTTGGCTAGGTTAAGCCTAGCCGGGTTAGTTAGCATTAGCTGCCGTGCCACACAGAGAAAACAGCAGCTGGGGTTTAGTGAGCTCGCTGGTTGAGGGAGGATATTTTTAATTAATTCCCTTTTTGTTGCTTTTAGCTCGTCGTAATCGGCCCAGATGTAACTCGGCCACAGACTGGGGTAGATTTCGACGTCGTTTTGAGAGCTAGCTTGCTTGCTTGAGCTAGCGGAGTGTTTTCTTCCGTTCGGAGTTGTTCGTAAATGACCACCGGCAGGAATAACCGAGTCATGATGGAAGGAGTGGGAGCCAGAGTCATCCGCGGACCGGACTGGAAGTGGGGGAAGCAGGACGGCGGAGAGGGCCATGTGGGCACCGTGAGGAGTTTTGAAAGCCCCGAAGAGGTGGTGGTGGTCTGGGACAACGGCACCGCCGCAAATTACCGCTGCTCCGGGGCTTACGACGTGCGGATCCTCGATAGTGCGCCCACAGGTGAGGAACCCTACCAGGCTGGGCTGATGCAGGAGTTCAGCTTTGGGAAAAACATCCCTGCCGAAGAATCACAGTTAGAATCCGATGATGTTGTTTTCTAATATGAATTGGCTTAATGCTTACCGTCAGAGACCACTAGCAGATCCATTTAGTTAGGAAACCATCAAATGCATCTGGAATCAGTCCCAGAACACGTTAAACCGTTAGAGTCCTTTACACTGTGATATCAGGAAAAAATTCATCATTAGTGAATATCGCTCACCTACAGGAACCAACAGAACCTTTTAATGGTTTCTTTGATTTATTTTTTTTCTCAGCAGTAATGGTCTCTCATATCTCAGGTCTGTAAGGGTCTGGGATTTGAAAGTGCACATTATGGGAGCTGGGAAAAGTGTGGAAATTTAATTTGGAAGATGGAATATGTTTGCATGATTCAGTGGTTGAGATGGCTGAATCATTAGGAGTGGTTTGGTGTGAAATAGTTAATTGTAGAAAAACTTATTGACTCTCTGTTGATGGTAACTTACAATCCTGAACTGCCAGTGAACATTTTGAGTTTTTATATGTGATGTTAATGTTGGTAAAATAGTGGAAAATCTGAAAATATATGTTTTATTTGGGTATAGTGTTTTTAGGTTTTGGGGTTAAAAAGTTAAGTCTTTAGGCAATTTGAGTGTAAAATGCAGAAAACAAGGGAAGTAAAAGTATGTGAATTGAGTTGTTTTTTCGGTTATGGCTATTTTGTTGTAAAAGAATACGTCTGTTTCGGTGGTGGAAAAGTCCCATCTGTAGATATTTTCTCATTCTTTCCTTTGCCTCAGTCTCCGCATTCCACAAAACATTTAATATATTCTTTGCCACAGTGAAATGAACAGCTTTTTAAAAATAGCAAGAATACTGAATGTCTGGAAAGTTAAAGAAGCAGTTGAGAAAAATACTGAAATTCTTCATGAGGGAAAGGCAAGCGCTCTCTGCCAATCTGCTGCCAGGGTCAAAATACACTAAGCAAATATGGTAAAGCTCCAGTGATTTTTTTTTTCTGATGGTCTTGCAGGTATCAAGCATGATGGCACCATGTGCGACACCTGTCGGCAGCAGCCGATCATTGGCATTCGCTGGAAGTGTGCAGAGTGCACCAACTATGACCTGTGTACCACCTGTTACCATGGCGACAAACACCATCTGCGGCACAGGTTCTACCGTATTACTACACCGGGCAGTGAAAGGTGAGGATGGCTCTAAGCATTTCATTAATCACTTATTCACTCTGAATGAGCTGAGCACTCTATTTGAATCTGCAGACGGATATCTTGGTGATTGAAAGGTGCTGAGAATCCTTTTTTTTTTCTTGCATTTTTATGGCCGGTCTATGTTAGTTTCTAGGTCCAAACATGCATTTATAGGTGATGGGTTTTTGTTGCCAGGCAACAAGGTAGCCACTCCTACGCTTTCTGTTGTGAGGTGGGTGTACCAGGCTTTGCGGAATATATGGAATTTGTGTTATCAGTTACAGTCTGCGTCAGTGTCATTGGCATTGTGTAACCCCTTGGAGGGAATCTGGGGAACCTGGGAAAAACTGGAATGATTTCAGAATGTATGTTGAGTTACCCTAGGCTCATAAACCGCAGGCTGTATAGTGGGGTGGGCAATAAAGCAGAAATATAGTGTGTTTCTTTAATATTGTTATATTTGTAAGATTCAGGACATGAGGATTTTATTTTCGGATGTTATGTTATCCTGAATATAAAGAAAGCTCAACATGCATTCATAACAATATGTAAACACTAAATAAAAATTGCCTATATAGTGCCCTGATCTAACGAGCTCACCAGAAGCTAATGTTGGCATTGAGCTAACTCACTGGTTTTGAGGAAACGTTAAGAAGTGATGTGTCACAATATAAAACAATGCATTGTTACCCCTGGGTTTTGTTGTATTTGTACCCTCTGAAAATGCCTGCAGGCTTGGACACCTGTTGTAATACTGCTTTTTTACATGTCAGTGTGACCTGCTGGCCAGAGTAGATTGGGTGATATTTCAGACTGTCAGACAATCTCGAGCACATTTTGCTTGAGGAAGGAGCACGCTCCTCTGTTTCCATGAGAAGCTCTTTGCATGTTTACACAGGGCTAACACAGAAGGGGCACCAAAGTTAAAACTTTCAGTGCAGCAGTTTTATTTTGTGCACTTTTATTTTATTTACTGTTCACATATATGTGTGTGTGTGTGTGTGTGTGTGTGTGTGTGTGTGTGTGTGTATATATATATATATATATATATATATATATATATATACACACACACACACACACACACACACACACACACACACACACACACACTCACTGGCCACTTTATTAGGTACATTTCAATTGCTTGTTAAGACAAATAGCTAATCAGCCAATCACATGGCCACAACTCAATGCATTTAGGCATGTAGAGGTGGTCAAAACAACTTGCTGAAGTGCAGACCGAGCATCAGAACGGGGAAGAAAGGGGATTTAAGTGGCTTTGAACGTGGCGTGGTTGTTGGTGCCAGACGGGCTGGTCTGAGTATTTCAGAAACTGCTGATCTACTGGGACTTTCACGCACAACCATCTCTAGGGTTTACAGAGAACGGTCTGAAAAAGAGGAAATATCCAGTGAGCGGTCAGTTGTGCGGACAAAAATGCCATGTCGATTTGAGAGGTCAGAGGAGAATGGGCAGACTGGTTCCAGATGATAGAAAGACAACAGGAACTCAAATAACCAACCAGAATCTCTGAGGAACGTTTCCAACACCTTGTTGAAAGTGTGCTGCGAAGAATTAAGACAGTTCTGAAGGCAAAAGGGGGGTCCAACCTTTTACTGTACCTAATAAAGTGGCTGGTGAGTGTTTTTATTAATTTTAGCATGGAATTACTTCTGATGGGCAGTTTTAGATGGGTTGACGCCTTTCGTTTAACTCTGCTTTTAGATTTGTTTTTTTTTTGTTTTTGTGCTTTGTAAGATATACTATATTGTCACTGTTCTCAAAATGTCTCTCTGCTTGCCTCCATTGTTCAAAACGCCAGCTGCCCTTTGCATTGTGTAAATATTGTCATGATAAATGGGCCAATAGAAATGTTCCATGGTTGAGGTTACAGAACCCTCACTGGTATTTTCAAGGAGCTTGACCCGGGTGCCTTAGCCCTAGTGGAACCTGAGGTTCAGAGCTTTTCCTGAATACATTTGGACATTAGTCACTTGGCAACGAGAGGAAGGAGCACCACCAGATTCCACCTGGAGTTACCGCTGAGCTCTCTTTTTCAAATGGGTCTGGTCCGGACTTGCTAGCTGTTGAGCTGTTGGGGTTTGGGACATCCAGACAGTGTCATTGCCAGTATTATTTATGTGCAATAAAATCTCTTTTAGTTTGTGCTTAGCCATAGTTAAGAGTTTCTTACAGTCTTCAGGAACAGTAAATACTCATTCACTCCTGTTTTAAAAAAAAAAAAAAAAAAAAAGTAATTTCTTTATTGATTTTGTGCAAACCATAAGTTCTCACACATGAACATACTTTTGACTGAATTGATATTTCAGTGCTACATTTATTGCACAAAACAGGTGAAACTTTTCTGTAAATGCAACGTTTGAGGTGCGCTAGTTAAACCTGTACCAGATCCTGTCCGTACGGTAGGGTGTGCGTTTTAGGACGGGTCGGTGACAATTAGTGACAAATGGATAGACTTTTTTGTGTTTCTAAACACTCCTGATATGTTTAATCTGCAATAAGAAATTGTCCAATAATAAAAAGTCACAAAGCTGAAATCAGCTTCTTGTTTGAATTCTCCCGTTCCACCTTGGAGCCCCAGGCAGCATTAAAGGTGGAATGGAAAAATTAGAACAAGAAACTGGCCAATGAGAAGCTGACTTCAGCCTTGTAAAAACTTGAATGCTAAGAGAGATTTTAGAAGAAACTATTCTACTTTTGATAAAAGTTTTCTGCCGGAGATGTGAGAAAAGCAGCTATAGCTGTGCTACAGCTTAAAGCAGAGTAAAGCAAGTCTGTGCTTTCGTTATTTTGGTCTATACTAGGACATCAGCACATGTCAAGACATATTTATAGCTGATAAAATGTTACTTCGATAAAATGTTGTGGCTCTTCTTAGCATGTAGGTTGCCAACCACAGCGTCCGGTTATTCAGTTAGTAAAATGTCTCAGCTCTCGTACATCAGGCGAAACAAGGGGCTTTTAAGTAGCCAAGATGAAATGACTTGCAGGCTAGGCTAAGCGACCCAAGACAAGTTTGCATGACTCTTGCAATTCCATTCTTTCATACTAGATTAATTAGTTTTGTGAGCAAATTAATGAAAATGTACTGAAGTCCCAACTTTAACTGAACTGCTCTTTGGTTATATTCTTTTACAGGTGCATCTCAATACATGAGAATATTATCAAAAAGTGAATTTATTTCAGTAATTCAATTCAAGTGGTAAAACTCATTATACAGATTCATTACACATAGTGATCTATTTCAAGCGTTTATTTCTTTTAATGTTGATGATTATGGCCTAAAGCCAATGAAAACCCAAGTCAGTATCTCAGAAAATTTGAATATTGTGAAAAGGTTCAATATTGTAGACGCATGGTGTCACACACTAATCAGCTGATCAACACAAAACACCTGCAAAGGTTTCCTAAGCCTTTAAATGGTCCCTCAGTCTGGTTCAGTGGGCTACACAATCATGGGGAAGACTGCTGACTTGACACTTGTCAGGAAGGCAGTCAGTGTAACCCTTCACAAGGAGGGTAAACCACAAAATGTCATTGCTAAAGAAGCTGGCTGATTGTCAAGAAAAGGCGATTCAAGGATTTGGGGGGGGGGGGGGTTCACAAGGAGCTGCTGGAGTTGGTGCTTCAAGAGCCACCACGCACAGATGTATCCAGGACATGGGCTACAATTGTTGCATTCGTTGTGTCAAGCCACTCATGACCTAGAGACGAAGTCAGAAGCGTCTTACCTGGGCCAAGGAGAAAAAGGACTGGACTGATGCTCAGTGGGCCAAAGTCCTGTTTTCAGATAAAAGTAAATATTTCATTTGGAAATCAAGGTTGTAGAGTCTGGAGAAAGAGTGGTACACAATCCAAGCTGCTTGAGGTCTAGCGTGAAGATTCCAATATCAGTGATGGTTTGGGGAGCCATGTCATCTACTTGTGTTGATCCACTGTGTTATATCAAGTCCAAAGTCAGCGCAGCCGTCTACCAGGACATTTTAGAGCACTTCATGCTTCCCTCTGCTGTCAAGCTTTATAGAAATGCAGATTTAATTTTCCAGCAGGACTTGGCACCTGCCCACGCTGCCAAAAGTACCAAAACCTGGTTTAATAACCACAGTATCATTGTGCTTGATTGGCCAGCAAACTCACCTGACGTAAACCCCATAGAGAATCTATAGGGTATTGTCAAGAGGAAGATGAGACACCAGACCCAACAATGCAGACGAGCTGAAGGCTTGTGCTTCCATAACAGCTCAACAGTGTCACAGGCTACTCGTCTCCATGCCACAACACATTGATGATATATATATATATACTTTTAAGTAGGCCAACATTTATCTATTAAAAATAATTTTTTTTAATTTAGATTTAAAAATTTTCTGAGATACTGACTTGGGTTTTCATTGGCTGTAGGCCATAATCATCAACATTAAAAGAAATAAACGCTTGAAATAGATCACTCTGTGTGTAATGAATCTGTATGAGTCTCACTTTTTTAATTGATTTTGACTGAAATAAATGCCTTTTCTAATTTATTGAGATGCACCTGTATTTGAGAAAGATTTAAGTTTTAACTTGTATGCTATCACTGTGTTTGCTCCAGCGTTCATTTCAGAGTTAGGAACAGTCGCAAACATACCAGATGAAAAAGTGCGGCTATTGTTATTCATTTATTTGTATGTTGTTGTTGTTGTTGTTGTTGTTGCTGTTATGACTACTTTTATTATGATTATAATGTTATAGTGTATATGTATTATATACAGTTATGTGAATAAGAGATATCTTTACCAATTCTGAGATGCAAGTTTTGATGTGGCAGCAATATGTACATTTGTTTTAGTCTTCATTTCTTTTTAATTTATTTTTTGGACACATTCTTCCTTTTATTGGGTCTAGTAAAGTCTCCTTGACTTTCTCCATATGGCGAGTCTATTATCTTAAGAAAAGGCCAGCAGTTGGTTAGACCTCACTTGTGGCCGACGTCCATAACTGCCCTTAACATGAGGCAGGAAGCAAAAGGTTAGTTCAGCAGCTGGTCTCTTTTCAGATAAGTGTAACTCCCTTTCCCTGGGGAGAGTTGATAGATATTGCATTACGACATCGCTGGGGGGGCTTCTTTTGCTGCAAAGGTATTGCTGGGTGTTTCCTTCTTCTTCCAAAGCCAAGTCAAACTCTGCTTGCCAGCTGCTAAGTCTGCTCTGTTTGGCTATACAGCAGTAAGACTGCCTGTCGTTTACACGTTACAGACAGGATCAAAAGCTCAGTGTCTTCAGAGTGATCAGTGTTGGCCGGAATAGCCAGAATTTGACTGAGAAGCCCAGGATGTGGTTAAGGATGAGCTCAGCTTACTGCTGGGAGAGGAAAAGCCCCTGAAAAGTTTGCTGTAGAGTTATTTTAATAATAACAGAGTAATCTTTAGATTATTTTGACAGTTTCTAAACCAGTACAAAGTATAAAAATGGACTGAATTAAACAGTACAAAACTTTGCATTGCCTTTCAAATACATCACTGTGAAAACATAAACAAGGACACCTTTGACCTCTTCAACTCCTTGAGACCACCGGTGATTCCATAACACACTTCGTCATATTCTTCATAACTGTCATAATTCATAAGCTACATTCAGAAGCTGGGCGTCGTACGAGGATGTAAGTGTCCTCTTTCCAGTCAAATAGATGTCATTTTAAACCCTTATAATAAAAGAAGCTGAACTTTTTTTTTTCTTTTCTACTGAAAGTCGACCCATTTTTCCACAAATCTGGGCTATAAACTATAAACGGATGACGTCTCTTCAGTGATCTGCTCTGTAAAAATTACTTTTATAAAATAATACAAAGATTTTCATATTTTTGGCTTTCAGCAGTAAATTGTAAGCATATAGCAATATGCATGATCATAAAACACATTCTGTTAATTTCAGGGGAGCTTTTAAATGAAATAAATAAGAGAATTTAAATTATTTTCATGCAGTTACTGAACAATTTGACTTACGATTTGGTCATGTAAATTCAGATGGAAAAAATCTAAATATGCTCTGAAAAATAAGAGGTTAGAAAGGAAAAAAGTGAATTCATAAAGCAGAAAATTGATGACCAATGGATAACCATCCGAAGTTTTACAGTGAGTGCAGTAGGAGAGTTTATGCATTATGGTCATTGTGCAGTAATAAACATTGCCAAGTTGTCAAGAAAGTACATTTTAACATTTTTCTTAATTGAGTAATTGTTTGCTTGAGTAATCATGAGTCCCAGTTTGGTGTTCTTCCAAGATACTGTCTCAAGGACGCCGGTGATTAGTATGCAGTACATCAACTTAAATTCTTCATGCTAAATTGTTAAACAGGGAGTTGTGCTGCAGCTGCAAGAAATCTATAATCAAGTCAAGACTTGTTCAGTGGGAGAAGAGGCTACGGAAGCTTTGAGGATTAGTTTTCTGAGAAGCTTATTTTTTGCAGCTTGTGGTTTTCACATTCTGCTTTACTTTGAGAGTCTCTGCCATCTCACAGGTGCTTTTTTTTTCACAATATCATTCTTCTGTGAATTTGTACAGACGTTCAGATATGGATCCATGTGTCCCTTATTGTAAAATATTGACTGGCAGAGCTCATGGAAGACTTCATAAGCATGACTGATGTACAGGCCTGTTGGTGTCCCTGTTAACAACTCTACCGTGTTCATATGAAGGTTTTTGTTTTACAATAAATAGGGATGCCTGTAGAGTTGCGCATTATGACTATATTTTGTTTTACGGACAGTTTTATTGTAATCAGTATTATGCTTTTCTGAGCATATTGTGGATATCGTCTGTACTTGAACGGTGAGCAGCTGCATATTTTTTAGAGTTTGATTGCAGTTTTTAAGTGAGTGTCATGTGTTCTGTGTTAAAATATTGTGATACTTTTGTGTATTGTGGAAAAGTATCATGATATATTTTTGCCATATTGCCCACCCCAGTTGCAGAATAATATTGGTGTCTGCAGATAATTGCTTTAAAAAATAATGGACAGATGTTTACATTTGGCCAGTGTTTCAAACCTATATTTATCATATTTATCGCACACAGAGCCGAACATTTAGGCGGTGATGGTCTATTGTGCTGTTTCTGCATTTTATTCATATTGAGTTTTAGTTTGTTTTACTGCGTTTATAACTGCACAGAACTACATGTAATGTTATTCTGTAATAATAATTCATGTACATTTAGTCCCAATTTCAACATCTTACAAAGGTTTGTTTCGGCATCAGCAAATCATTGCCTATCTGAGAATTTCGCACTGGCCCACAATTTCCAGACTGTACAGCATAAGTCTTGGTGAATTGTTGAACTTGGGTAGTGGGTGGATAGTTGAACCAGAGCTGTTCTAGCTGTTCTTCATTTTTTCTTTTAATAAATCCAGCGTATCTTGCACAAAAAGTCTTGTGTATTTAAACAGCTTATTTATTGTATCTATTATGTTTATTTTAAATATGGGCCAATTATGATAAACAATACCCTTTACACCCTCTACACCCTAGCCAATATTATCACGAATAACTGATTATTTATGCATTTACACCATATCACTACAAGCCGCTTATGAAGTGCAGTGAATGTAAGAGTTAAAACTGTAAAGAAGGCTTATTATTTATTTTTTACATAGCCATGATTTATTCATTATTGCCTTTAATTGCAATCTTGGGCCAAGAACAATTCACTTACAATTTAGTTATTCACCAGTGAATAATGTTTTAAATAGTAATATATTGCTGTTGTTGGAACAAAACCTTGTATCTCCGTTTTTGATGTTTATCGGTTTTTTGACATAATTTGAAAATGCCTGTTGTTCTTTATTGTAAGGTAAATTTTATGACGAATAGACAAAAAGAAATGACCCAAAATGACTTGGAAAAATATCTGGTTCCATTGATTTACATTAAAAGTAAAGTAATTTTTTTCCTTCTCTTGTAAAGTTACCTTTTTGGAGATCCTACAACAGTGATATGTATAATGTATTATATAATACAATAATAATAATAATGTAGTTCATTGTGCACCTCAGTTTTTTTAATGCTTTGATTGACTGAATTGAACATACAATGCAATGTATGCTAAAGTTGTTGGATATTGTGTTGATGTAAAAAACTGATACTGTAAGCAAATACAAAACCTAAATACCTTTTGTTTTCGTTACAATTACAAGCACATTTTTTATGCAACACAGTCAGCACTACTAGGATACTTTTTTCTACATAGGCCTGCAAAATTAATGAATATATATGCTTTCTTTTCTGTATAGGTCAACAAAAAGTAAATATGCCTATATTTCCATTAAAAGCTTCTTATGATGATGCAGGTGTGTTGTGACAGTAGCTATTAGTGCTTCACACTTTTTGCATACAACACTGGGAGTAAGAATTTGTCATCACTTAGAAGTGTTATTAAAGCCTAGTTAGTTCAGGATGCAGTAGTTTTTTAACTGTGCCAAATTTTGAAACTGGCTCTATAATAGAGTGGTTAAGTCATCAGCTCTGCATATGGGAAGCACACCACTGCTCTAATATTAGACATGGCTCCTACCACTACATTGCTTCCAGTCTATTGATGTCACTGTCCTTGCAGTCCTTGACAATGTGTTCATCATGGAAACTCGTATCGCGGTAACGATAAATATGCTTAACTGTGAAGTCCTACTTTTAATTATTGGTTATTTAGGAAATATTTATCCTTCAATAAACACCAAATGTGGAGGGCCATAAGCCAAATAAGACTCCAATTGCAATGTGTTTTGTTTTTTTTTTTTTTTTTTTGGTACCTCAGGGTCAAGTTGCTGAAGTGCTTCAAGCTACAGCATATTTATTTGTTGTAAGTTAAGTGTTGTAAGGAAAGGGCTTGATTTAGTGACTCTAGGTTATACTCTGCCTCGTGTTGAAAAAAAAAAAAAAACATTGGAGAGAGTCACAGAATTACTGGAGAAAAATGAACGCCCATAGCAGTAAAGCTTGGAGGATCAGAGACAGCCATCTGGCAGACTTGCTTCCCTGACTGTTGTGGTTCTGCATGGGGTGATATCCAGATGGTAGACTAGCATGCTTTAGTGCCGGGAATCCAACACAGAAACATTAAGAGAAAATCAAAACATATTGTTATGGATTTATGCTCAGAGTTTAGTGGTGTTTTTTTTTTTTTTGTTTGTTTTGTTTTGTTTTTTTTAAGTGTCATGTGAGTAAATTATTATAACTGTAAATTATTGTAACATTTTATAACTTTCTAATATGTGATTTGTATGTTTGTTGTTGCTTTTTCTTCAGTATTAATAAAGTAAAAAATAAGGGCCTTTTGTAAATTTTCTCTCACATCAGTAGTCTGACTTCTAGTTTTGCTTTATTTAACAGTTAGATAGAGACACTCTTTCTGGCAAAGAATTGGGGAAGGAAGGGTCACTTAATATAGACATGCTTTTTGTCTGTGCCCTTTGAGACACTTTCAGTTGTTTTACTTATGAATTTTATGGTATGTGTGTTCTCATGTTTGTGTAGGGTGCTTTTGGAGTCTCGACGCAAATCAAAGAAGATCACAGCCCGTGGCATCTTTGCTGGAGGCCGAGTGGTGCGGGGAGTGGATTGGCAGTGGGAGGACCAGGATGGGGGCAACGGCAGGAGGGGAAAGGTAAATAAAGTTGTGCTTTAAATTCTTAAATCTCGAACAGTTATCAGATTACATGTGTTATTGATTTCTTAAGTGAAAGTATGTCAACACATTCTTTATGGGAAATCGCTTAAATGTGGCTTTTTCACAGGGTGAACCATTTCAGTTGTGCAGAGTTTAACATATTGGGGGCTTGGGGGCAGGGAATAAAACATAAGATACTAAATTTGGTGTATATTGTATATTTTGTATGTTTTGTTTTATTTTTCTCCCCATTCTATGAAATTCAGTAAATAAACAGTAATTGTGCATTAAAATGTGCATCAGCTTGTTTTTTTTGTAGAGGATGTGTTAACAAAAACATGTAACCAGGGGTGCTAAACTTTGGCTTAACTCTGTTTCTTTTCTTTAGGGCTGAAATAATTCACAAATTGATACGATGCAGTCTTGATTTTGTATACTTTCAGTTTATTGGAGCATTCAGCACTATAAATGTACGGTATTTAAGAGTTCAGAACGCCACAGACTGGTTTCTTAGCATTACAGGAACAGTAAATTATTTCTCTATAATGTGATGTCTACAAGCTAATATTTTAGCCCTGAGTTAAGGTGCTAGCCATGACACAATGTGATACATTCCAGTGCAGTACAGTACATTGTGTTATTGCACCCATTTCTTTTAATTTCCTTAAAAACAAAGTCTTTCTTGCAGGAAATTGTGAAAGTTCTGTAGCTTCAAGTGCGTTTGTGCGTTTTTTTTGGTCTAAACTGCTGTAAAACTGCTGCTTGATCACTGTCTTGCGTGTTGTTCTACGGGCCATTTAACCCAACAGTCCCTGAATTTAGAGGCCAGCGTACAACTTTACAAGCTTGTCTCACTATTTGCTGTTATAAATAATGCTGAAAGATTTGCTGCAGCAAATTTATGCATGACACCAGAAATGATCCAAAACACCACTTGATGCCAGACAGTTTTTCATAGTAAATGAGCATCACTTCTCTTTCAAGTGTGGCTTTCTTGTCAAACCATTGGTGAGGAGCTAGAGGATGGCAGAACGGATGATAAAGTAAAATACACTGCAAAGACAGAGGGAACCTGGAGGGGAAATGTGAGAAGAGGGCTGCTGTCCTGTAAATGCTTATATCTTTAAGCAGGTGTAAGAGTTTGATGTGGGTCTATCAAAATGATCAAATGCCATATTTTTGTTTGTGTACTTTGCTTACAGTGAAAATCCTATAGTTTTTCCCCCTTTTAAGATCTTTAAAAAAGCCTTGAACAGTTTTGTGGATCGCTGGTAATAAATCAGTCTGAATGAGTGTCACTGTTGCACTAATAAAACAGCCAACATGTCCATCGCTTCACCCTCTGATATTGCTATGGCAGCATACTTGTGCTTATCTGTAGATAAAATGTTGTATGAGAAGCTACTGCAATCCAAGAGTATTTAGAGGAATTTCCACCACAAATTCTGTATGTTTCTCCAATAATAATTATTAATAATTATCTAATAATTTTCTGTGTTTCCCCACAGAAAGGCTGTACTTGGTTGTAGGGCTGAATGATTTTGGGGAAAAATATCTAATTACATTTGCAGCATTTAGCAAACCCTCTCATCCAGAGTGACTTACAAAAAGTGCTTTGTTGTCATGTCAACTCAGAGAAAGTATCTTTGCTAGTTAAATGTGTTTATATATATTTCTGTGGTTTAGTGCACAGAAGCTTACAATGCACCGTTTATGTATTTATTTATTTTTTTAAATTCTTTTTATTCCATAAACCATATGTTGGTTAATGGAGAAAATGAAAGTGGAAATGAGTTTGAATATCCATATAAGCTGCAATACCACCCATCTTCTGCCAATACCAAACACCCCTAACCAAACCCCTACCCCACCCCGTAAGCTTCCTTGCTTACTTTTTGAGAGTAAATTTTTAAGTTGTTAGTGATTAAATGTTTCAAACATTTCGAAATGTTCGTGTTGTTAATGACTCTGAATTTCAGACTGCAAAAGTTATTCACCCTCTGAAGAAAATGCATAAATGTAAAAGCATGGCTGATGGCTGTGTCGTCCCGCTCACTTCTCTTTCTGTTCTCTCAGGTGACGGAGATACAGGACTGGAGTGCAGCCAGCCCCCACAGTGCAGCCTACGTCCTCTGGGACAACGGGGCCAAGAACCTTTACCGAGTTGGCTTTGAGGGCATGGTGAGCCTCCCCCACAACGCCTACACAAAAAAGGAGGAGTTAGCTGGCTTTTGTGTTCTCTTCCACTGCATACACGCGCACACACACACACACACACACACACACACACACACACACACATGCAGAAAAGCCCCAGTTTCTGGGCTGAGGCCCATTTGTGAAACCCAAGCAGCCGGCATGTGCAAGGCCCCCATTGTTCAGGCAGCTGGAAGCACCATCTACATGATAAAGGAAATCTGCTGCCTTTTTCTGTCTCTATGAGGATGACAGAGTGGACTTGGAGGTCAAAGGAAGAAGAGGGGAGGGAGAGTTGGCCTGGGGAACGTGTGCCTGTTTTTCTTGAAAATGTGTTTCTGCATCCTCATTGGCTAGCCACATCTAAATTTGAACCAATGAGCTTTCTACATGAATATGAGCTTTCGCCTTTTGTTATTTTAAATCTGTCTGCGTTGTGCTGGGGACATCTGCCACTAGATTTATTACATTTGAATAGATGGTATAAATTGTTGACCTAATTAATCAATATTTTGCTGAGCATCATTGGCTTTTTCAAACATTGAAATTATTTCATATTATTTAGTTATCTGTAATGGTTTACATTACTTTTAGTTTTTCTTTGCATCCTCATATTGGATTTGGTTACGGTATTTTTGCCACTAAGGAATCAGTGGGGGAAAAAGTCATTTTTGTGGGCTTTAGTCTTAAAACCTTCTGAAAATATTGGATTGTGTCACTCTTTTGTCTGATAGACTTGTGAGATTGTGTGTAATAAACCCCCCACTGATTCCTTATCATTTTGTGCCCCCAGACATCGCCGCTTGCTGATAAGTCTTGTTTGTACCGTGTATGTAATGACCCCCTTTCCAAAAAAACACCTTTTGAGCATGTTTTACATAGGTGAGAGATTGCGATTACCATACAGACTGAGGAGCCTTTCAAATACATGGCACCTTTCTTCAGTAACTAATTCACAGCACAGCAAGTAATGCAGCAGCACCTCAAAGAAGCTGTTAAAACTTACTACTTTTGTTCCAACTTGTTCTGTGTGGTTTGGTAAAATCACTTTTACAGCCTATAAATTGCTTCTTGTCAAATTAATAAAATGGCTAAAGCTTACTGTGTTAAAGGGGAACTCCACATTTTCTAAGTTGCTGCATGACTAATCATTGGGATGTATACAAATCATTCAGTGTGGTTTGGTGTGAAATGGTTGAATGTGGAGAAAGTTACAGGCTCTAAATTCTGTACTGAGGCAGTGATGGCAACCAGGGGTCACCATGTCTACAACACAAAGCCATTGTTTTTATTATCCAAAATGACCAGTGAATCTACACGTCTTGAGGTATTAGTAATGTCAAGAGTAAAATCATTATAAATCTGAAAACAATAAACGTTTTAAGCCAGAATACCCGTCATTAAACAATATATCGGACATTGAGCAGCATATTCATAACTTCTTCTTGGGGGCATTAAGCGCTTCAGATGTTTGGTTCCTATCACCACCACCGTGGACAACTTCTCACTTGGTAAATTTCTCTAGAACTGAGCATTTCACATCAAACCACTCTGAATGAATGTTTGCATCTTAATGATTTAAATATTGAAATCGGTGGAATTCCCCTTTACGTTTGCCAATATACTGTTGTTACTGTAGCCTACTGTTGTTACAAGCCTGATCAATGTGAAATATTCTTTGTTTTTCAGTGGAATCACAGTGTTAGTTAAGTTCGTGCTTCACTATCAAAAACAGTTGTGTACGTAGAAGACTGCAGCATGGCTTTATCTGTTTAACAAGTAGAACCTCATGAAGAAGTGCTGCTGTGGAGAGTTCTGAAGCCAGACAACATATCAGGATTGATACAGGACATGAACTACACGTTAAAAGAAAAAAAAAAACAGAATACTTGACAAATGTTTTCTTTCAGTGCATCTTAGTGCCCTGAACAGTGCATGTAATGGCTGTTGTGATTCCCAGTGCTATCGTCAATCGTATGTCTGTCCTCAAGCCTAGATTCTGACTTGAAAACATCAATACCTGAAATTCAAAGGGATTTTTTTCGTGTTGCCCCAAATAACCCATAACAGAATACTAAAGTATGTCACGGTGGTTAGCCATCTAAGGCCTACATACCATTTATGGCAGTGTTATTCATTTGTGGGAAATACAAATACCAGAGAAGTCTGCAACATGACATGCAATATGAAGGGATGTAGTGTTACAGTAAATGAACAGAAGATTAACAGTAAATTAGTTAAAAGCAGTCCTGCCACAACAACGGATGTAGTACTTTTAAGTGTTTTTTTTTTTTTTTATTTAAATTCTCATTAGTTTCTCTCCCCAGAACACTTTGTCTGGTTATTTTTAAACCTTAAAACATCATGGTTGATTTAGTCGTTTGCAGTTTATGCAAAGTATCTCCAATAGCTTGCAAATTGTGCTGCCTTTGCAGCATATCCGATTTCAGATCAACAGACAACTGTTTGCTTTGAATATTTACACCAAAAGGACATATGTGGCATCATTTGCAAATGAGGTCACTATGTAGACGGGCTAAAGAAAGGCACATTGCAACAGTGCAAATAGCATAATGGAAAAAAAAAAGTTTGAAAGCTTGTTATCAAGTATGTGGTACTATTTCATTTTTATTTTAAAGCGTGGAGCAGATCCTTTTGAGTCTTGGGTAGAATCTGACCTGGAAATGCAAATTAGGTATCGATGGTTTATTAATTTTCCTTTTTTTTTTCCTTCCACAGTCAGACTTGAAATGTGTGCAAGATGCTAAAGGGGGCACGTTCTACAGAGACCACTGTCCAGTGTTGGGTGAGTACAAGAACTATTTTTATTCTTATTAATGTTTTTGTTTTAAATGAGGGCATTTTGGTGTCATTTCATGTTTTCAGCTAATTTTTAATGTTGTTTTTTATTAGAAAAATCTTTATTTTTTATCAGAAGAATCCCTTCTTCTATTCCTTTCTTTTCTCATGAATGTATACATATCATCATTATTGTTATTATATATTTCTTAGAACATACAATAAGATAAGTACAGTTTCATCTTGGGTAAAAGTTCTCAATACAAAAATGAACTGTATGTTGACTCGTATGTTAAAACAATAATTTCTGGTTTTATCCTGTTTTCATGTATTAATATAGTCTGATTTGCCTCCACTAGATGTCAGCACTCTATTGAAAGAACAATATTCAGCCATACACTGTGGTGGCACATTCTCCCTTTAAAAGTCTTCCTGGCCTCAGGCCATAATTGACTCTCTTCTGTCCTAGCTGCAGTTGCATGGCTGAATAAAACAGAATGAACTCGCATAACAAGCACTCAGTAATATTTCTGCTTTGAACAAGCATCCGCAAATGAAGGAAGAACTGATAACTCTAAATTTGGACCCGTTTATCACTTCTAAATTAGTACAGTAGCTAGTTTTGGTTCCCATTACTGCGTACTCTTATTTCCTGTGCTGCCTATTTGTGCAGTTCTTCTAGTTGTCATGTTATCGGCCTTTGCTATGCCGAAACTGCAGAAGGCTGCAGTATGCAAATGAGCCTTCTAACCAATCACAGTCATTTGTACCTGTGTGCTGTGGGCAATCACAGTCCCAGATGAGTGTTTCTGTGGCAAGACATTAATGTAATCCAACAAAAGAACATCATTTTGGTTAAAATAATTCAGGCAAATCACATTCAGTCAGCAGAGTGTTACATATATTGCAAGGTTAGTCAGTTTGTCTTTGTTGACCAAGCTCATTATGCCTCCCCAGGTGAGCAGAATGGGAACCGGAACCCAGGTGGCCTGCAGATCGGAGACCTGGTCAACATCGACCTGGACCTGGAGATCGTTCAGTCTCTGCAGCATGGCCATGGAGGCTGGACTGACGGAATGTTCGAGACGCTCACCACCACCGGCACTGTGTGCGGCATTGATGAGGACCACGACATTGTTGTCCAGTATCCCAGCGGCAACAGGTCAAGGCTCCTTTCAGTCACAGAATCTGCATGGCATACATTTATGGATTAGATAGAGCGCATCTATGTTTGTTGTTTTTGTAATATTGGTAGTTTACAGGGTTTTTTATTTTAGGTCCCAAGGCCCATTCATACAAGTAGTTTTTTCATGTTGAAAAAGCAATTTGTGTGTGTGTGTGTATGTGTATTGAGTCACTGCTTGTGTTTATAGCTGCCCTTTTACCCCAGCTTGGAAAAAAATGTATTCAAATATAAAAAAAAGTTCACATAGACTATTTTAAGACTTAAAATTTTAATTTATACTTAAAATTAAATTGTTGTTATCATCATTATTATCATTATCATCAATTAATTTCGTTATCATTGTCATCATATTATATGTTAACTATAATATCAACAGTATATAAATGTTTAAACATGTAACAGTAATTTGTGTTTAATGTCTGCCCTGCGATGGACTGGCAGCCTGTCCAGGGTATTTCCTGCGCAGTGACCGCTGGGATAGACTCCAGCTCCCACATGATCCAGGAGGATATGCGGCTTAGAAGATGAATGAATGAATTATAGTTATTTAATGCTGGCTTAAGCAACTATTAACACTATTCTTGTACATTTATGTAAATATATAAATATTTAAGCCTTCAGTTGCCTTTGAATTCTTCTGATATAAATGAAAAGATTAAACAGTGACAGTTGTATTTCTTGAAAATAAATCTCTAGAAAATATAAAGCTTCAAATATATTCACTGTAATTTAAAAAATAATCTGTGTAATGGCCCTACATGCATCTGATGGCACCATGGATGAATGACAAGTTTTGTGTGGCTTCATGTAGACAATACCAGTTAAAATAAATATGGCTTTTTTGTCTGATAGCAGTCTTTTATGTTGAGACACTCCTTATATTTACTTTAAACCTGATTTTTATTTCTTGGATTGTTAAGGTGGACGTTCAACCCTGCAGTACTGACAAAAGCCAACGTGGCGCGCAGCGGGGAGGTGGCGGCTGGTGCAGAGGGAGGGAGTTCTCAGTTCATGGTTGGAGACCTGGTCCAGATCTGCTACGATATTGACCGCATCAAACTGCTGCAGAGGGGCCACGGGGAATGGGCTGAAGCCATGCTTCCGGTGAGCTTCTGTAACCGCCAGCTTTTATCTTCCATCGAGCTTCAGCTTTAACCATAAACGGAACACGAGTGTAGAGTAGGAGAAACTCTACTGCTGTAATGGCGTTCAGAAACATTGTGCTATCGCAACTAATCACATCAGCCCATTTTCAAGCACTTCATGAATTGCATCCAGCACTCAGAACACAATACAGTCGAGTGGCCCTAGTTACTGTTCTTGATCTCAGTGACACTAGACTACCTGAGTGTTTTTTGTTTTCTTATGCTAAATCTTTGCTTTTGTGTATCTTGTTTTCTTTTATTTCATGTAAGTTTTAAAGGGACACCTTGGCCAGAATGAAAAATTTGACCATTGCTCCATCTTTTATAAGAATGCTTTGATGCCTCCTTAGTCTCCAAGGTAAAATTTTCTGGTTTAAAGACTAAGAGAGCGCCCTTCTGATGATGCATCTTGAAGAAGGAACTTTTGAAAAACTACAGCTGCTTTGTGGTGGTATTGTGGAGCTGGGCTATTTTGAAGTGGCTTGAAAGGAAGGCAGGCGGCTAATGGATTGCTTAAACAATGGACATGACTTGTTAGAGGAGGAGGACAGCCAGCTAAAGGCTGCAGTCAGCAAGGTAGCTGACATTCTAGGTAATGTAGCTCATTTTGGTTTCTTTTCTCTGGCTGAAATCGTAAATGTCTTATATCTAACAGATGAGCCAATCTATAACGGAGGAATGTTAACTACGTTTAGTACAAGTTACTAAACACAAAGCTTGGATTTATTGCCCACCTTTTTGCTAGTTTGTTCTGATTTTGGTGCTCATCAGTTTTTCAAACTCCATGCGTGCCACTGCTGCTGTGGTTTATTTATTGGATGGTTCGCACCACCATCCTCCTCATTCACAGGATTGTCTGGATTAGAGGCTAACAGCCACTGAGTGGCCTTGCACAGCATGCGCGGTTTATGTTTCTTTGAACACCATGCTTTGTTTTCCTCCATGGACAAAGCTTAACAGAATTCCAATAGCAATAGTTATGAGCAATAGAAATGAGAAATGGTGCTGCAAGCCCAGGAGCCTTTGGGTATTCTCCTCTTAAAAGAGCCTCATCTCATTTTAAAAAGCCAAACCGTGGACTTATTGATTTTTTTTTTTTTCTCTTCCTCACCCCCCTTCCTCACCCTACCCCTCTCACCCCAACTCCACCTTAATGTTATGGAGTGGTATGAGTATTGTTCTGTGTTGGCAAAGTTATGGGTGCTGTTGAGTGTGAACTTTATTCATTCTTTAAGTCTTTCTTTCACTCGTTCTTTTTCTTCCTGGTTTCATGCCTGTTTGGGTTTGTTTCATTTGGTTTTGTTTAGATATAACAAATTTTGGTCCTCCAAGCAGCTACTTGGAAAGTTTCATTGTCACACGCACTTTGGTTTTGTTTTGTACTCACCAGACTCTGGGTAAAGTGGGCAGAGTGCAGCAGATCTATTCTGACAGTGACCTGAAAGTGGAGGTGTGCGGCACTTCCTGGACCTACAACCCAGCTGCTGTCACCAAAGTGGCCCCTGCTGGCTCTGCTGTTACCAATGCCTCTGGAGGTAACGCTCATATCCACAGGCATCCGTATGCACACTTTAGCATATCTGCATCTTATGAACTGGCCCTGTGTGCTCTAAGCCCTACTCCTCTCCTCAAAGTCCATCCTTTAGTGACATCAACCATGTGCGGAAGTATTGGGAAAGACCTCAGGACGAGAGGTGTAAAAGCATGCGTATGGAATGGACTCATGCATACATGTACATTAAAATTATGCTGTCAGTTGTACTCATTTTTAAATGAGCTAATTTGCTTATTTACAGTGGCTCAATATGGATTACAAGCATAATGCAGCTTACGTACAAGGTGTTTTAGTAAATTGGTCCTCATTTGTATCTCAAGTAATTTAAGTAAAGTCCTCACAAAAGGCTGCACTAAGGGCACTTATGAGTGCCCTGTGAATGCCAAGTTGAGAAATGTGACCCCCTATGGCAGAGGTCTCAAACTCACGTAACCTGGGGGCCACTAACCAGGTCTTTTCCAAGGGTCGCTAGTTGAAACAATGCAGGGGAAAAAGTGTTTAAGTATGAATTTTAACTGCATGAGAAATTCTTGACCACTGTTCATTAGCTATTCTTCTGTGTGTGTGTGCGTATGTGTGTGTGTGTGTATGTGTGTGTGTGTGTGTGTGTGTGTGTGTGGGTCTACAGTTAATTTTAATAGAAGTTACAAGATATGTATAATGGGAGGAATAAAGTGACATGCAGTGAAAATCTCACATTCAGGAGTCAATGGATGGCAGTGTAGACTTGTTAGTAGTGTTAACGATTCTATAAATAACTTTGCAACTTGGATGAAACTATATTATGTATATTATGTAGCTGAGTGTGAGATATTAGAGTTCAATGTAACTCATTGAGAACATAATGCAGCATGCATCATAAGTTAACTCATTTTGTGTTGAATGCATCTTTTTGTCATCAGAGCGCCTGTCTCAGCTGCTGAAGAAGCTGTTTGAGACTCAGGAGTCTGGAGATATTAACGAGGAGCTGGTGAAGGCAGCAGCCAATGGAGACCTGGCTAAAGTGGAGGACATCTTGAAGAGACCGGATGTGGACGTAAGAATCCAGTTTGCTTACTAACCAGCTTTTTATTTATTTATTTATTTTATTTAATTTAATTTTAAAGCCAGTCAAAAATATGGCACTCTGTACTTCAAATATGAATTCTAAGTATATTAAAAGCAATCAGTGAAGACCTCAGCAACACACCCAAAAATAATCCTAAAATGTCACCGTAGTCTTGAAAAGTAGCTTCAGATTTTCTTAGTGAAATCCTCCCGATCAGATCAAACCCACCATCAAAGCATGGCGGCTGCTACTATATGTATGAGATTCCCTTGTTCTCTCCCTTGGGCCCACCTGTTTATGTAACAGAGAGCTGGCACTGTGCACAGGAGAGTGCTTTTGTAGTCAACACTTGGGACTAATATTCAAGGCATATGTAATTGTGGATAATATGGTAATTAAAGTTGCGGGTAAAATATCACTTGCTCGACCTTGAGACTGCAAGTGTGTTTTATACTTTCAAAGTATTGGTCTTGGTGACTTTTTGCTAAGCTTTCATCTAAAATAGACCAAAAAGAGAAAAAAGGATGAAGGTTTTAACCCCAAAAAACGATGCAGCAGGTCTACGATAAGGTCTAAGTGTCGACATCTATGATATTACAGGTAATTTTAAAGGTAATGAGAATAGGAAATGGTGCTTACAAACACCTGCTGGATTTTATGTCATATTTTAGCCTGCTAATGTAATAATTTTAGTAAATTTACTTAATTTAAGCTGTTTTAATTTGTCAGGTTTTGGTTTTGTGTACTGCATTTCGGTTTAAGATAGGAATTTTCATTCCATTATGATCTATTTGTGTGTGTGTGTGTGTGTGTGTGTGTATATGTATATGTGTGTATATATATATATATATATATATATATATATATATATATATATATATATATATATATAAGTATGTGTGTGTTTTCATATATATATATATATATATATATATATATATATATATATATATATATATATATATATATGGCCCTGCGAGTCATCCGTAGTTCGTTGAGACTTGACCGTGCGTGGCGTCTCTCATTAAGAGTAGAAGAGTAAGTGCATGTGTTTACATGCAAAGATTTTTGCCAATCTGATTGAAAACAATCGGATTACAGATTAAGATTGAGGTGTTTATGCTCACTCTACTCAACAGTCTGATGGAAAATGCTCACTGCAAGTAATCCGATGCAAAATAAACGTTACCATGGCAGTGAACATCACGTGCTTGTGTTTTTAATTGCTTTAAACTGATGTCAGACTCAGGAAAACGTGCTTCACCTGTGCTTATAAAGGAAGCGGTGAGAGGAAGACATTGTGTTCTGAGACACATAAGCTGGACGTCCGTCTCACCGCCGTCTTTTAAAGATCAGAGTATAACTTCGCCTCCTCTGCAGACCAGCTTCTGCTCCGCCGTGTTGAACGGTCTAAACTTTTGCTATGACGCGACGTGCATGCACAGAACGTACTTACACGTTCTGATTGGAGTGTAATCGGATTCAGGCGTTTACACGGCTATTATTCTTCTATTTAATGGATTATTTACAGGTTTTCCCACCTGGCTCAATCGGATAGAAATTGTATTCCAAATGGCCTCAATCGGACTAGACTATTCTGATTGAGCTATTAGTCAGATTATTAACAGATTAGGCTGCATGTAAACGTGGCATGCTGTTTACAATGCTGTAGCATTGTGTGTATGTATGTATGTATGTATGTATGTATGTATGTATAAAAACATTCAGTCGCTACAGAGTAAGTAGTGGGAAAAATTTATTGCACAGCAAATTGCCAGGTGTGTTTTAATAGGAATATCTACAAACATGCATTTGTACACACCATTGCTTTAGATGGTCTTTTGACCTTAGTAGTTCAGAAATACCCTTTATCCTCTCTGTAGCTGAGCCAGCCTTGCACCTCCACTGAGACAGAGGTCCTCGATGAATGTCTCATGCCTGCAGAAGGCTCATTAGAGTAAAAGGTTTTTGCCTTTTTGCTGGGTTAGCTGGCTCCTCTGTGCTGGTGCCAGAGCAGCAAGGCCTGGTCCAGAGCCCTGTCTGGTCCCCATAGGAGTAATTGCCTAAAGTGTGTACAGAAAGTGAGGGAAAGGAGAGAAGGGGAAAAAAAAGGGATGGGGCAGCCGGCCAAGTGATACGCCCAACAGGACAAGACGTGTCCCGTGAACGCTTCAGGAGCTCCAGCATCAATATTCATGCCATCACACGCTGCTTTAACTTACCGCAGTGCTGCAGATCACACAGAGGAGCATTGCAAAGCACGCATGCACACAGTTTGTGTTCAGATGCGAAAGTACCCGCTCGTACGCTAGTATTACTATCTTGGAGTACTCCCAGTAACTCATAATACTGTAGCAGAACAGTGCTATGCCTGAACTTAACCTTGACCTTAGTAGCCAGAAATATTTTTCTGTTTTTCAAGAAAAATAAAAGGAGCAGTTGTCAAAGATAAATCAAATGTAGTCATGTAAAAGACATTTTTAAAAGAATTTAAGAAAAATTCTCTCATTATGTCTCATCAGTGCTGGGCAATATAGTAATACCGGCATACTGGTAGTAGTTAATTGCAGACAGCTGCATAAAAATTTGCCTTTTGCAGATTTAACATATTTCAAACCATATGATACATGTATTGTACACTAGAAAAGCAGAATGTTTAGGTGATGCTGGGTTAATGCGCTAAATTATCTGCATTTTATTAATTTTTCCAAAGTTTAACCAGCATTGGCAGATACACTGTATTGCTAAAATGAATGTAAATTTGGTACTCAGATGGTGATAAATACAAAGAGCTATGCTCCCATACACACTGACCCATATACACTGTTGTACATTTCATTTGAACAAGTCATAATCACGTGTGCTGTCCCTGCCTTTCATTTCCAGGTGAACGGTCAGTGTGCTGGACACACAGCCATGCAGGCGGCCAGCCAGAACGGCCACGTGGACGTGCTGAAATTACTGCTGAAACACAATGTGGACCTGGAGGCCGAGGTAATCTGGTGCACCCGGCAAGATTCATCTTATTGTCCTCAACCTAGTCCTTTGTCCCCCAGCAGCCTTAATGGAGCTTAATGTTGCTTCTGTCTTTTAACCTGAATTGCATTTAGGACCTAAAAAGCGGTGATGTGAAGCTAATTGAAACCAGCAAGATGCACTTACTCATATTTAAACCACCAGACAAGTGTCTGTATTTTTAAATAGACCTCTAGAGGATGGCTTCTGCCCATAGAGCCTGATTGGTTAGAGTAAATATCTGAACAAAACAGAGGATGTAACAATTCTGATGCAGTATCTAAAAGAAATTACTATAATTGTTAAACAGTAATGCTCTCAACCAGTCTTTGTGGAGACTATTGTCAGTTCTAGGTATGCAATTTGTGGGGGTTATTTTGTTAAATCCAACCAAACTGGCTCTGTAAAGTCCAGACAATATTGTCAGAATTTCAAAAATCAAGTCGGATCTTGAACCTGTCCAGGGTGTATCCTGCCTTCCGCCCGAAGACTGCTGGGATAGGCTCCAGCTCCCCCCCGCGACCCTGACGGAGAAGCGGCTTGGAAAATGGATGGATGGATGGAAGTCGGATCTTGACTTCAGAATCGCAATTCATATTGACCCTTAAAGCCACAGGGGACCTAAAGCCTAAAATTAAAATTTAAAATTTTCGAGTCGAATGCGAACCGAAATCCTAAAATTTAACTTTAAAATTTTAGTCAAGTGTGCATGCGCGTGCGTACATGCTGCCTGTTACAGTAGCTCCCGTTTGTGTTGTTTTTTTTTTCTTCTGAACATAGTTTATTTATTTGACGAGGCAACTTGGGGAAGCTGTGCCCTCTCGAAACATGCTTTTTGTTCTGCTTTTTCGCTGTGAAAGTGCTTAGTTCGCTCTCATGTTCTGCCGCTGCGCAGCAACATGGCCTCTTTATTTACACACGGGATCAGCTGATCGCGATGAAGCCGGTCGGCATGGTGACCAGGACAACAAACATCGCCGAAGAGCTTTGGAGATGGATGCACAGGGGATGCAGAGGAGGAACAAACCAACACATGGGGAAAGCGAGGGTGAGACGATGGAGGCTTGTGGAGAAGAGGGCATGTAAACCACATCTCCCCTCCCTCATCTTTCGCAATGTGAGATCGCTGGCTAATAAGATGGACGAGCTAACCGCACTAGCCAAGAGTCAGAAGAGGGAGTACCGGGAGTGTTGTTGGAGACATGGCTACACCAGGACGTCCTGGATTCCATCGATGGCTTCAGGCCGACCAAGAGTGATAAGCGCAAAGGAGGAGGGCTCGCTGTGCTACTCAATAACCGCTGGTGTAACCCTGGTCACATTACTATCAAGGAATGTGCCTGTTGCCCGGACATTGAGCTGTTGGCTGTTGGACTCAGGCCATATTATTTACTACGCGAGTACTCACATTCTATTATCGTGATTGTTTATGCCCCAACGTCAGCGTGTGACGTCATTTATTCAACTACAGTGCGTCTCCAAACTCAACACCTGAGTGCCTTTATCGCCTTTATCCAGAACACTGGACCTGCTGTATGCTAATGTTAAGGACGCATACAGCTGCTGGGTGTGGAGCTGGACTCGCTGACGGCAGTGTCGGAGAGGAGGCCGCTGTCTAAGCTGCAGACCATTATGGACAAAGGCTCCCACCCACTCTACGACACGGTGATGAGACACAGGAGCTCATTCAGTGCAAGACTCATTCTACCGAAATGACCACAGAGAGCCACAGGAGGTCATTCTTACCTGTGGCTATCAATCTCTATAACTCCTCCCTCAGTGTGTGATTCACAAAGTGGGGTTCATCTGTACAAAACTCAATACCTAACTGTTCATATGTGTAATAATAATAATTGGGTGTAATAAATTAGAGGCACAATAATTTTAACTGCCTTTTACTAGATGTTTAATATTTATTATCACAGTCACCACCACTTTACTTTATTCATAAGAACTTAAATCTCGTGTACATATTGCAAATTTCTCTTTATCTTTGTTTAAAATTATTAAAGTGTTTACTCTTTTACATAAATGGTTGCAACTGTAACAACTGCAATTTCCCTCTGAGATCAATAAAGGCTTCGGATTCTGATTCTGAAACCTAAATCTTTCTAAGTAGGTTAATCTTGGTCTTGTGGGCACACAGTACACATGTGCAAATACTTTTAGTGTCCACTAAATGACCAAAATTCTCATAATTCAGTATAAACTCGGCAGTCTCAAACTTGGGTCACACATATATGAACTGTTTCCTCACTAGTCACAAAGCTGATGCAGCTCCTCAAACCCACTTATCTTTAACAAAACTGTGTTCACCCAACAATGTGTCTGTGTTCAAGCCAGAACTCTAGCAACCAAGCGAAAGCTAACCCAGCAAGCATAACCGGGTTAGCAAGCTAGCTCATCTGTCTGCTTGTTGTCCATTTGTTTGTTCAACCAGCCATGATGCGTTTAGTTCTGCTTCAGTGATATAGCGAGGTAGTAGTGTTGGACTGAAGGCTGTCAATCACAGGTGCACATTAGAACATTAGAACCAAGCCTAGGCACTTCTCTCATGTCTTAAATTATTAAGGCTTAAATAAGTCATGTTTAATCATATTTATCTTTTTTCATTCATGTCATTTCATTTATTCATGTTTTTTTTGGATATTTAATATGACTCTCACTTTCAGTTCATTTTACTTATTGTTCCCTGGAAGTTTACAAAGACGTGTTGTAACACCACAAGTATGCAGTACCTCAAATTGCACGTCATTTGAGTGTCAGTCAAGATTAAACAGAAATCAACCAAATCATGTTCCAATACGTATTTGTGAATGTAACATGGTATCAGGGAGGATCCCTGAGCTAGTTGAGTGTTTAGGGAGGGGGAAAAATTGTTATTGTTTAACATTACCCACGGGTACATAACCAAAACTGGAGTGCAAAAATCATTACACTTGTTGAGATTATGGTAAAAAAGTCTCATGTGATGGCACTCATGACTAAAGCACAAGAATTAACATAATAAAAAAGGTCAATCTATCTTATTCTCCAGGGTATATTTTGGTTTTTCCATCTGAATTTATGTGACCAATTCGTAAGGCAAATTATTCAGTAACTGCCTGAAATAAATGTAAATTTTTGTTTTATTTATTTTTTGTAAAACCTCCCCTCAAATTAACAGAGTGTTTTATGATCATACACATTGTTAAATGCTTACAATTCACTGCTGAAAGCCAAAGGTCTTAGATGCTCAGAGTAGATCATGGAAGAGACACCATCTATTTATGGTTTCAAGTCCAAATTGGTGGAAAAGTGGGTCGACTTTCAGTAGAAAAAAAATAGTGACTTCAGCTTCTTTTATTATAAGAGTTTAAAATTACATCACCCCTCTATTTGACTGGAAAGAAGACAGTTACAGCCTCATACAACACCCACCTTTTGAATGTAGCTCATGAAATATGAAAGTTCTGATGAATATGACACGTTTTGGTCTCAAGAAATTGAAGAGGTTAATTTCAGGTGGAGGTTTTTAGATGAAAAGCACCTCATGAATCTGGCTTGTAACTCACTCGCTCAACCCTGTTTGGTAGTCCAAACACAAGGGGGTGCTGTTAGCACACAGTAGCTTTTGGTGTTTTAAGAGTGGTGCTTTGCATCAGTGACAGTGTCCATGTTTCTGATTAGTCTCTGATAATAACCTAGACTGTTCCTAACTTCTCATACAGATATTGTTGTGTAAATTCCTGCAAATAGTCAAATACTGTGAGGTGTTTGGCTTTTAAACATTTCTTTGCATTTCTGCTCTTCTAAGAGAAATAAGGTCCCTGAGTGGAATGAAAGCTATGTGGGGAAAACTATGTAGTGCTCATAGGCAAGTTTTAAACATATTACCTCAGTGATTACTTGAGGCTCATCGGACCCTGTTATTACTTCAAGCCCTGACGTTTTCCCTCCTATTTCCTTCATAAGTCCTGTAAAAAGGACTTTAAACATTGTTACTTAACCCGCTGTTAAAATGTTGCTTTTTGCCTCCTGTGCCTTGACTATTAATCACACTCTAATTTCTGAGGAGCTTATCTCTCTTCTCTAATGGGTATTTTGTGCTGCAGAAAAGCTTTTGTTCAGTTTTATAGGACTTATTTTCATGGTGAATCAGGTTTGATGATAACAGTCAAATAAGCTTGGGTAATTCTCATGAAACTGCCTCACAACGTTTATGTTATAAGCATTATGCAGATAAACAATATTCTTGTCATTTAGATGGTCACTTGAAGCACAAAAATACAGATACAGCAAAAAAGTTTATTCTTATTTATTTATTTTTTCATTTTATCATTTGTCATTTAATCATTAGCTTTAATCTTCAACTCCTTGAGACAACCACTGGTTCCAAAACGCACATATTGTCATATTCTTCCTAACTTTCATATTTCATAAGATACATTCAAAAAGTAGGTGTCATATTAGAGCTGTCTTCTTTCCAGCCAAATAGACGGGTGATGTAATTTAAACCCTTATAATAAAATAATTTTTTCGTCTACTGAAAGTCGATCCATTTTTCCACAAATCTGGGCTATAAACTATAAACAGATGGTGATCTTCTATAAAAATGATTTTTTATAAAATAATACAAAGAACGTCTGAGATTTTTGGCTTTCAGCAGTAAATTGTAAGCATACAGCAATATGTTTATGATCATAAAACACATGTTCTGTTAATTTGAGGGGAGCTTTTACAAAAAAAAATTACATTTCATGCAGTTACTGAATAATTTGCCTTATGATTTGATCATGTAAATTCAGATAGAAAAAACAAAATATACACTGGGGAGGTTAAAATACTTAGTCTAGGAACAGTATACAGATTTGAAAAGAGAAGGAAAAAAGTAAAACATTATTTGCAGATATATCTTCAAACCAGTGGTGAGAATTTGGTCTCTTAAACTCAATGTCCTTTAAAGCAGTCAGGTTTAATATTGAAGCAGGCATCACTGTTTCTGTTATTAAAAAATAGAAAATGTTTTAATTTTTCAAGTTGATTTAATTTTTCAAGGTTTTGTCAGGTTCTTAAAAATAATCTGCTTATTGTTATTGTATAGTATTTTTTTTATTATTATTTTTAAAGATCAATTTCAAAATTTGTCGATCGAATGCAATTTTGACCTGACATAAGTACATACAGCATCTCCAAGGTGTATATTGACAGAAAGTGCTGCTGTTGGAGCTTCTCCAGCGCTCGTATTAAGAGCAGAAGCAAATGTTAGCATGCAGCTAGCACATCCTCTGTTTACTTATGAGGAGAGGGGGGTGGGGGTGGGGGGGGGGGACTGTACACTAGCAAGGCAGACATTGTTATTCCAAACATGTGATGGGCTCTCCACTCACAATCAAGGGGGAATATTTATGTTCTGGCATCTGGCGATATTTCGGGGCCGAGAGGGGTCTGTTGCTGTGGAGCAGATCGTTCCCGCTGTTAGCTTTGATTGCAGCCTTTTTGCAAATGTTTGGTGTTCCCTTTGTGTTCGGTTGTCTATAATGAATATCATGAGAGGGTAAGGAGGGACCTGAGAGTCACATCAAAGAAATGTATAAGTGTATATGCAATTATCCTGCAGAGAAACACTGATATTGTCTGCTTGGAAATATGAATGATGTTCAGGGTACCACTTGACAGTTTGGTTGAATGTTTTTTTTTTTTAATCGTAAAGGCATTTTGATGTAAAGGCTTTGGCCTATGTGCTTGAAATTTGTTTCCAATATGTGCATAAATGGTAAAGCTGACTATGAATGGATTTTACTGTTAAAAAAACCCAAACAATTTAAATTATTCCTTTTTTAATGCCACCCTAACAAGTAGTTTTCAGCGTATGTGAAACATCAAGCCTGCTGGAAAAGCATGTAGTAGAAATAAAGAACCTTTCATGAGTAACTGATGTGACCTATCAACGCCACACCAGTACACTTTCAAGTGATTTGTGTTTTGAAGCCGAGGTAACTTGTCATGCCTAAGACAACACTGTCCAGCGGTTTTAGACCCTTACACTCCTGTCTGACATTAGACATTCCTGCATTCCTTTGGTTAGTAGCCTCATACCTGAATTGTTTGATCTTGAAGATATGTCATGTGCTAACTGACATGCATTTTGTGAAGGATAAAGATGGAGACAGAGCAGTCCATCATGCTGCATTTGGAGACGAGGGGTCTGTCATTGAGGTGCTGCACCGAGGCGGCGCCGACCTGAATGCCAGAAACAAGCGGCGACAGACACCGCTGCACATTGCTGTCAACAAGGGCCACCTCCAGGTGGTGAAGACCTTGCTCGACTTCGGCTGCCACCCCAGCCTTCAGGTAACGGACATTATACTGCTGTGGAAATAATTAAAGAAATGATGCCCTATATGTGTTTGTAATTGTTTTCACAAGGGCTGCAACGAATTATTATTTCTGTGATTAACTATCGACTAAAGTAGATTGCTTCCCTGTTTTTTTCCTAACTTGCTTTCATTTTAAATGTTCATGCATGCTGTGAAACATCTGCGGTATTTTATTTAATGCTGCATTTTACCACACTTTATCTATGAAAATCTCTTCGTTTATGGTGCAACAAAATCATAGAAGCATCCAACATTGTAGTGTCAGAATGACCACATGAATTATTCTGTATATGAACATTACAGAGCTTTGAGCACTTTTTAAATTAAATGACAATAAAAGCACACCTTAATATGTTTTTATAAGTAACAACATTGACTGTCTTCACAGCCCGTCTTTATATTAAATGGTTAGAGCATTTCTGTAACTTTTTTTTTTTCTTTAAACTATAGCTTTTAACCTTTATGATAAATGAATGCATAATTCCCAGTCCTTGTCTTAGCCCCCCTGCCATTGTTGTTTTTCTTGTGGAGCACTTGGTTATTAGTGAGTTCAGTCAGGTATAGTGCATTTGATACATGAAAACATAAAATGGGCATAGCATGAACCCCCAAGGGGTGAGCTTTTAAGTACAGTTGATTGTCTAGCATCTTCACTCATTGAGCTGTAAGAAGGGGTGAGACTTTAGATGAAGATTAATAACTAAAAGCCTGCCATGATACAATCTCTGCTTTATAGACATTTAGAAATCACGGACTCTTGAATGCAAAACATTCTTGAAGCCCTAACTAATTGTAGCATTTCCTATGCCTACCTAGTTAACTGCTTTTTTTATTATGCATTTTTAATACTCTTATTTGTAGGTTTTTGAAATGATCTTATTAAGAGTAGCAGTAAGACCAGACTTCAGAGAATCATAGACTCACTTATGTTCTTTCCACTCTCGCCTGCACTGCAGGCGGCTTTGATTTTGTTTGAATATTTTAAGGCAACCTTAAGCCTCCGCTTTGCTTTCCATCAAAACCATCTATTTTCCTGGGCAGAGAATTTTTCTTCCCCTTCGCTTTAAGGGGGTGTTTTTGTGACTGTTCGTGCTCCAGACTAGACAAACGTGTAGAAGTGTTTACTGAGTGCTTAGCGCTGTGGTGGCATGGCCTTTTATTCCTTTACTCAGCAGTGAGCAGTCTAATATAATTTTTTACCGTTAATTTAATGTCTCGGTTAAAAAAATAAATAAAACACAGGGAGATTCCTTCAAAAGAGGCCACGAATTTTCCGTAATAACTCTCGCTAGGACGAAGCAATCTGAACGAAACAGCGTGCAGTGTGCTCCTCAGTATGTGGAGCTTTGAACAAGACATGATCCCCCTGATGTTTAACCTCCATTAGCAACTTGTGGCAGAAAACGGAGATCACTTCCAGCATCACATGTAACGCCATCGATTACACATGCGTCAAGGTATGTAGCGTATTTTTTTTTTTCCTTCATCGTAACAGGAGTTACAACAGAATATTCGGGACCTCTTTCGAGTGAATCTCCCTGTGCTTTCAAACTGTTTAAACTGTGAGGGTTATTAGCATTCTCGTTAGGCTTGAACATTTCGTTTTCCACTGTTGCCAGACTGATGTGTGTAGAGAATTTTCAGAATTTTTAGCATAAAAAAATAATTCTTGCACTGGCCCTCACTTTGGACTCTCCCATTTTTCATGAAACCAGCTCAGGCCAGGAGAGAAAAAGATGCTTACTTGTTTGTTTAGGAGCCGTGATACTGGAGTTCTAAATTAATATGGGACTTGGTGCTGCCCCCTGTAGGACTCAGAAGGAGACACACCTCTGCATGATGCCATCAGCAAGAAGAGGGATGACATGCTGTCGGTTTTGCTGGAGGCTGGTGCTGACGTCACCATCACCAATAACAATGGCTTCAATGCCCTACATCACGCTGCGCTCCGGGGGAACCCCAGGTATGGCTGCCTCTGTGTTACATTAGCTTGTTATGTTTAATTTCTTTGCAGTGAGTTGTCATGGCTTTGGTTTGATGAGGTACGTGCAAGTTGATTTATTTCTGGCTGTGATATCTGCTCACGTTGGAGCCGGTGCTGGGTGACCTACGGATCTCCTTTTTTATTTTTTTCTTTCTTTCTTTATTTCTTTTTATTTATTTATTTATTTATTTTTGCTGGGCCCAACAGCTGTTGAGGTTTTGATACTTTTTGAGGTGGTTTTGGGACACCAGTCCAGGATGATGGGAATGAGTTTTTTAATCAATCTCTCCTTCAATCTCTCGACAGCAACATGGGGATCCTCTTTATTGACTTTGTGGATGAAAAAGTGCCCATGTCAGTATTTATGGCATGCTTGTACAGTGGAGACTTGCTTTGGAGTTAAGCCTAGTCCTATCATCATCAGAAAGTCCTCAAGATATATAGCCCTTCTCCAGCTCACCATTTACTCTTATTTCTCACTTGAGTTCCCACTGCCGCAATCTTCTCCGAACAGCCCTCCAGCCTGCACTGAGGCTGCAGTTAAAACTCGGCCCCCTTTAAGATAAACTCTGTCTCTTTAAGTGGTGGCTCATCCTGAGCCTGTGTCCTAAGTGCGTCTCTTCTGCAGTCTCTTCAGCCCCCATCCCCCCATACTTTATTGCGCCTTGGGTGGCTGCACCCCAGTGGAATTTATCAAATATGCTGTCCGTCTTGTAAATGTGATTGATTAGAAGTTCTTCTTGACGTGTACTTGCCAATAATGTTTAGTCTTGTTTGTCTACAGCTACATTTTCTGTTTTTTTTTTTCCTCCTCAAAAGTTTTTTTTTTTTTTTTTTAAGATTTGATGCTGTCCTCACTACTTTCTGTGGTTTGCATTTGTGGGAGCCATTACATTAGTCTGCATGTACTGCGTTTTGGTGTCGTGCATCTTTTTTCAAAGAATTACCTTTTGCTTCAGGCCTGTTTTGGTTGAACCACTCTTAAGTCAAGTAAGAGCTGCAACAAGAAGAGAACTAGCATCTCTGTACCCTTTCCTAGTTGTGCCTTCCTGATGGTGGCCCAAGTGCTTTCAGTGCTGGTGGGCCTGTGGATACTCTGTGAAACTTGGAACACCACAGAGGAATCCCAAACAGAGAGACGAATCACATGAGCCTGAACGGGTGCCAGAAAATTTGAGTAGCGGATCAAAACGTGTCCCTCTCATGTGCGTGCATGAGATGTATATGCGCAAAATACATGCATGAATACTTAGAGCTGGGCAAGATGACGATATGACAGTGTGTACTTTTTTTTTGAGCATATTGTGGCTAGTGTCAGTGCTTCAACACCACTTGGCAACTACATGTTTGATTACAAAGAGCATAATTAGTCCTGTATAATTGGACTTTGTGCAGCTCAGTATGTAAAATACTGGACACAAATAAATGAGTTTGTAGTTTTGATAGCATTTTTAAAATATGGGCTTACTTTTTCTGTTGTAACTTCAGATATCAGAAAAAAAAGTGATGTATATTGTATGTCAGTATTGCCCGCCTCTCTGCATATCCTTTCTTACATGTGCATCTCATAATCTGGAGCTCTTTAAATTTTCAGACAAAAAAAGCCAAACAAACTAGTAGAGAGTTTTTGGGCTATTTCATGGAAGGGTTGGTTTTGCATGTTGACTAGATTTGCTTTAAGGCTTCACTGTCTCTCTTACATTGTTTAATCTGTGTAGCTCAGTTCCCCGAAGTGCTTTCGGTTATCCACACTTTCCTCGGTGTGCGTATGTGTTTATTGCAGCCTCCTGGTTCCTCTCCATGGCGCTTTGTTCGACTGCTGGAAGCCAGTGCTGCTACAGCACTGTAAACAATACGATTAATAGCCCATGACTTCTAACGGGCCCTGCAGAGGCAAACGCTGCATGCTTTATAAGTCTCGCGATCCTTTTTTACTCCCCTGCAAATGGGTCAACCTGTTTGTTAATTACTATGTGAAGCCCTGTTCTCAAATACACTACTGCATGCAGGCACATCATGATTCTGGGATTTAAAAAATAGTTTAGGCAGTTGTTTTAATGACTTTAGTGTCTCTGCCTGTTCACCAGCTCAAGCGGCTCCCTCTATCCCAGACTATCGCAACGGGGAACACTGTTGGATGATGCACAGATTTGCATCCAAGTTTTAGCGGTCATGTACACAACTGGTCAGTGAGCTTTTTTGTGGTGAATAAGTTGACCTGAGGTACTTGAAACTAAAGCTGATTATTTGCTGGGACTTTTTAGCCACAAGAAACAGGCAGGCTTGCCAATGTGTTTATTTGTTTTTCCCCTGTGATGCTTGCTTATACATTGTGAGAACAAGTAATGACTTCAGTGTAAGTCCGCAAAGGTTTTGGATCCCCTGCTTGATTTAATGATAAAAGTTCCTTTGAAGGTCATGTAATATAGGGATGTTTTTTTATTCATGCTGATTTGGTGGCGTTGGTCCATCAAGCCATGCAGATAGGCAGGGTCAGCATAATATGGTGACGAATTTGAGTAATTGGGGACAGCATTGTAATGCAGTGTGGGAGAAGGAGAACTGGAGTGTGTGGCAGAGAGAAGGGAAGAGAAGATCTTCCGAAAGACCTAGCACTGCCTCTGTTGCAACGCTGTGCGAGGATACACTGATCTAGCTGTCTGTCATTGGTGTGCATGTGTCTCTATGTCTATATGTGTGTACACAGCCCCCCTTTACCATAGCATCTGGCTTTTATCTCCACTCCTCTCCCGCTGTTTGTGAGCAGGAGGATTATTGAGAGGCAGAGAGGCTACTGATCCCGGGTGTGTCGCAGTGAGCTCATGCTGTAACTCTCTCTCTCTCTCTCTCTCTCTCTCTCTCTCTCTCTCTCTCTCTCTCTCTCTCTCTCTCTCTCTCTCTCTCTCTCTCTGTGTGTCTCCCTTTCTCCTCTCTCTTTCTCTTACCTCTCTCTGTCTCTGTCTCTCTGTCTCCCTTTCTCCTCTCTCTTTCTCTTACCTCTCACTCTCTCTCTCTCTCTCTCTCTCTCTCTCTCTCTCTCTCTCTCTCTCTCTCTCTCTCTCTCTCTAACTCCCCGTCCCCTCCTGTAAAAGGCAGTCTCAGTTGTTCACGTGTGCTTTTCAAACCCCATGGTCTAGCCCACCTCTGCGCCATGCTGCACCTCAACATTTTATATTCAGCACAGTGTGTCCCGCCCTGCAAAAATGGATAACCCCTGTGCTTCAACCAAGCTTGATAAATCAGACCGTCTTTTGGACAACATTGAAAGAAGAGAAAAATGGGTAGCAAAGGTTTTTTGGGTTGACTGAAGTTTTATTTCTGTAAAAGAAAGCGTTTTGAACGACACCGCAAAGTCAGTGACATTTACTTAAGAGTTTATAATGCTGCTGCTTTGTCATTTCACTATATTCACATTTGAAGTAAACACATAAGAGAAAGTGCAGTCAGAGCTTAACAGTAGGAGCCATCCAGAAAGTTCCTGTTGTCATCAAAGCATAGCTACAGCTGGTTGAAGGGGACCAAATCCATTGAAGAGGTGATTTGGTTCCATTTTACCAGCTTTAGCAAAGCATTGGGGGGTTCATTACAAAAGACAGATGGGGAAACCTCTCCATTGGTCATCCTGCGGACTAGAAGTGCTTGATTGCATGGTCCAGCTTCCAGCTTAGTGAAACGGGACAAGAACTCCTGTGGAAATATTTAGGTTCATGGTTACCAGGTAAGGTTCGTCATGGAAACTTGTAAGGAATCCCCTCCCCTGAGCACGGGTACAGGACAGCTTGCGTCGCAACTGTTTTATCGACGTCCTGCTGCATCTCAGCACCCTCCCACCCTCCAGCAAGTGATCTTCCCCTTCTTTCCTTCCTTCAAACACTTTCTCACTTTTGCAGAGAAAGAAAAATTGCACCCAGAAAAAAAGCATAATAATAATCTTTTGTGGTACACTTGAGTCACATGTCCGGGAGTCATGTAGCAATTACAGCTGCTGATGGACGGGGCCTGGTGTGGGCATAGTGCCGCTTAGGCTGCAGCGATGTGCTGCTCACTTAGTAGCACAAAACTCCTAACTTTTACCAATATTGTCATCCCGGGATACATTGCAAAGCCTTGATAATTTTCCAGCTAAATTCAATTATGGAGAGTGTTGCGAGGCGGGGGCTCGTCTGAAACTGCTCCCGTGGTGAAGTTAAAATAACACGGATATTTGTGCTTCTTGCAAGCATCTGGTTTCGACCTGACACTTTTTCAAACTAAACCATCAGGCTTTTGTAATATTCCACCAGCACATTGTTTTGGAAGATGTAATAGCCTAACTGCACTTCAGCAAAAGGAAGCGTCTTTAACTGGATGTCTTCTGGTTTGTCTCAATGTGTGGGGTCACTGCTGCTCAATATGGCACTTGTTAAGCACAGGTCAGTAAAGTGCTATTTACACCACTAGTCCCCCGCCCGTCGGTAGACAGACACTTGCTCAAACATCCTGGGCAAATCTCTACCCCAGATACGCTTGGCCATAAGTGGGCAAAAGCCAGGGACAGCAGCTGAACATTTTATAATGTCAGCATCTGCTGTGGGTGTCAGTCAGGCTGAGGTTGAGGGCGAGAGAAAGAGAGGGATCACAGCTACATGACTGACAGGACTGACCCATACAGCAAGCACTGCACAAAACTGGAGAGAGCGGGAGACCACAGAGGACAGACTGGAGTGTCTGTGACAATTCAGAGAAATGGGCCACTTTCTCTCTTAAGCCCAATCATGACCAAAGCCATTAACTCTTAATCTTAATACAAAAGTTGTCCTTTATTTGTTCCCTGCTGTTTTAAGTAGACGAAACTTAAGTTTTTCACCAGCTTGTCTTAACAACCTAGATTTTGTATTGCGAGAAGTAACAGTGGTGCTTTTGCTGTATTTATGCTCATAAATCAAGTATGACCTCAACAAAGGAAACAATGTGGGGCACCACAATGTAAAGTTTCAAGTAGAGAAGTAGGTTAGTCTCACTTAAGTGTGAAATTTGGATCAGATGCTGCCTACAGTTTTCTGCATATTACTGGTACCTGCTCACCTGAATAAGCTTTGCATGTTGAACCACATTTTACTACCTTACTACCAAACAAATCTTAGACGCTTTATCAAGAATGAACTTCTATGACTTGTCATATATCTGTGCAACAGTTATTCTAACCAAATTAAGTCAAATGAAGGAACTGTGTGAGAGCATGACGCAGTCTGCCTGTTTGATGAGAGAATATAGTGCAGCCCCTCTTCTGTCCCCCCAACACCCATTCTCTTTTTGTAGAGGTGGGCAACAATTGAAATCAGCTGACAGGCGGACCTGACTGATCCTACATTGTCACTTTTCCATACCCTAATCTGACTGTTTTGTAGCTCACCAAAGCATTTGGCAAGCCTTGCAAACGTGAACAATGGGGACAGGAATCAGAGATGGAGGGGCTGGGGTATGCAGTGTTGGTTGAAGGGGGGTTGATGGTCATGGGTGGAGTGGGCAGCTGTACGGTCATGCATTGTAGCGAAGCCTTGGGTTAATAGCCAAGCGCTCTGCACCTTTCTGGAACCATCAGCAAGTCCCAGTGTTTTTTTTTTGTTTGTTTGTTTTTTTTTTCCCACCTTCGTGGGGCAAAAAAGTTGCCCCCAGCTGACCCCCTTTTGTTTCATTTTCAGGCAAAGGGGGGGACCTTTGGAAAAGATTATGGTATTAATCTTTCGTACTAGCTCCGACATACCACTGCCCCCACGGAAGAAGGGGCCAAGTTGCGACTGGCAGCTTTTCAAGGTCCATAATGCAGCAAACTCTCCAATAATAAAAGAACCCCTGTTCCAATTGCTGTTTTTCTTTTCTTGCATTTTGTCTTGATCATTTTGGGTAGAAGTGACTAGAAACTGTTCTCTTTTAAGGATCATAAAACCATATAACGCAACCTTTTTTAGGTAGAATTTTGTTCCATGCACCATTTAAAAAAAAAAAAAAAAAAAAAAAAAAAAATGATATAGGCTTAAATATTACCTTAACTGGCCTATGAACTTTATTGACTACCTGCTGCAAAGGGCTATTTAGCATGCAAGTTGCTTTATTAGGGAGGAGCATGTTGGTGTGCCGGTGAAGTCCCTGACAGGGAGCTGTAACTTCCTCTAGAATATATGCTGCAGTAAACCTCTGCACTCTTATTCAACACTGTTTTCACCTCAGTATTGCACAGTCTTCACATACTTACACACAGTAACCCTTGTAACAAAGAATGTTAAATCAGAGAAAAGTCCTGATTTGAGGATTAGCACCCGACCAAGAATACATACTTCTTTACATTCCATAGCTGTCGTATGTTCATATGGGCACATAAAGAAGTATGTACACCAAGTAGGTAACTCCAAGCATAGCTCAGTGTCCTTACCTTGTTTGATTTGCTCTGTTAACATTTGGTTTGCAGATATATCAATCTTTTGTATTCTGTGATTACTATCAGCTAAGCCCAAAAACACCACATTACAATGCCGTGGTATGGCGATATACATTATAGTGTAAGGTCACTTTCAGTGGTGGTGCTGTAGAAAAGAGGCTTGTTCTCACCCCAGACCCAGCAGAACTGGCTGTTCTCCCCAGTACACATTTAGATGTGTTCAGGTCCGCACAGTGCCGTCTGGTCCAGTGACCCTGCTTGTCCTCTAGAGATCTGAGAGAATCCATAGGGAATACAGAAAAGAACGCCCAGGACTTCTGTTGCAAATTAAAAAAAAAAAAAAAAAAAGGTTACCACTATCCTTTGTCCTGGAAAAAAGAGAGTACAAAAACAGTACAGCAAGGGAGAACGTCCTTGCCATTTGGCTCCAGTACTCCTTAAGATCCTCGGAAGTTCACTGTTACCATCCTGGCAATAAAGGCACATTTTAAGGTTAATAAACCTCCCATACATGGCACACGTTTTTAGCTCCTTTGTACCCACTCTCTTCCCTCACTTACTCACACCCTTTAACTTTGCCACTCTTCATCTCCCTGTAGTAATCTGTTTGACTGCATCTCCCAGTCATATATCAGACTGGTTGCTGATGTTTAAAACGAGGTTGATCCAAGTGGAACAGGAAGCTTTTGTGAGTGGGATTTGGGCTTTAGGCGCAGAGACCAGGCCAGAGGTCACATGCAAGGGCTAATGCCCACTCAGCACTTGTGGATTGGACTGGGTGTGCTAATTTTTTTTTGTTTTTAAGCCCCTCCCTCGTTTCTTTAGTAGTGCAGGTTACTAATTTTAAACTCATGTGCTTTCATGTATTTTCACATAGTCACCTGTTTACTCTAGAAGCAGCTGTTCAACTCTGAGGCTAGACGGTAAAGATCAATAACAGTTTGAGTGGTAGTGTGAAATGTTCAGTAACTCTCTAATGAATCTTTGCTCCAGCTCCACACATTCCACAAGTTTGCACTGGCCCTCATTCACCATCACCACCACCCCCCCCTCACAAAAAGCCTATCACACACCAGGGCCAGTAGGAGAGGGGCAAGGGTGGAAAAATAACAGAAGGGCACTTAGACATGCTATTCTGGGCCATGGTGGAAATCCTGGATGAGTTTTACTGCTTCACAGAGTTAGATATGTTGGCGTGGCATGACTGAACTGAGCAATTAATGATTGGATGCCTGGTGACGCCAGTGTTAGAAAGGGTTGGAATTAGGAGGGAGGCGTCGGCTCAAAGTATGACGTCCCATTTAGGAAATGTCACAGAGATCTGAGAGATCCGAGGAGCAGAGCGAACGAGAGAGCTTTTCTTTTGGTTTAAGGCCACATACTATGGGCAAGAGTGAAAAAGAGGGGTGTTTGCTTCCCAACATGCAGCAGTAGAGGTGGCACTGCAGCACTGTTGCCCTGCCCCTGCCTGGCGATTAGAGAGCATGCAGAGAGGCACACACGAAAATGGGTTATTATCCTGGGTGTCAAGGGTTCAGTGACTGACACACATACCCAGAAGCCGCCCTGTCAACCCACCTCACCCTCCCCGCTCCCACCCAACTAGAGAATTAATACGCCATCACAGCTGTTTTCTGTCAATCTGTTCTCACCCCCAACCTTGTCTAAAACTCACGTCCCACCATGATTCCAAAGTCCATCAGCATCTTTCCAGATAATATACACCTTTTTCCCCCCTACCGTGTCCTGAAACAGTCCAGAAACTCCAAAAAAATGTTCCGTAAATTAATGGTGACCGCCACGAAAACATATATCGGCCACTGTGGAAAAAAGCAGCGCAAGGTGTGTGACTGTCCCAGCGGAGAACTGTATTCCATTTGGAAGTACCCCAAAGTGGAATGGTCCAGGCTATATTGGAGAAAGAGTGCAGGAAAAAAAAACTGATCCAGAGAGTAGTGAGTTTGAGTTAACAAGTCTGTCATTAGATAGCTATAGCGCTGCAGCCATGAGGGGCTAATGAGCCAGAGAGTGCTGTGCTGCAGCAGCCTGCTGCCTGGACAGCACTGGAATTGCGTGGGGTGGGAGGGGAGTGGGAAGAGGAGGAGGTGGAGTATGGAGGAAGAGAGAGTAGTGAGTGAACCAGCAAGCAGATCCATGTGGATGGTAGCAACTTCCTCCGGTTCCACCTTCACCTGCTTCCACATTGCCTTTCCTGAGAGAGGTTGTTCCTGCTAGTTGAGAGGGGAGCCCCTCTGTATTCCCTGAGGTGCTGTCCAAAAAGTACTTCTTTTTCTTCCGAGTGCACTGCTGCAGAACAGTAAATTCCGCTCCCCCTTTCACCGACCATGCTGCATGCACATACGCAACACCCGAGCCGACGAGCCATGCGGTTTCTTTTACGGTACGTCCGGAGGGATGAGGAGGAGAAAAGAGAGAAAGGTGGAAGACGTCAATGCGGACCATCCGGCTTGGTTGGGGTAAAAGTCTTATCCGGGAAGCGGCAGGCATGAGGGAGCGTATATTACCTGTCAGCACAGTTTCCCTCCTCTCTGTGCTCCTCCCTTTTTCCCCTCCTTTTTCTTGAGTGTGTGAAGAGCCATAACGACCTCCGGAGTTCTCCAGCTGCTGCAGCCATCGCATGCCGACTCGCTGAATCAGCTGCTCTAACCAGGGGGTGGGGTTGAGGGGGGTAGTGAGATAGTGTGGCGTAGAGAGAGGCAGCATGCAAGTCTGCTGAAGGGAGGAGGGGAGGGGTGCAGTTGAGCTGGAGAGGGAGAAGGCACCCTTACCTTTAGAAGGGGTGGATAGGCATCATGCTGACACGCAAAGCTGCCTTTGCCGATCTAAAACCAAGCAGATAAAACTGCAGCACTTTTCCCTCTGCCATCTCCGCCATGTGCATGTTCAGGGCATTTTGCGACGAGGTTCAAGACTGCTAGAAAAGCCCAACTGTGTTTGAGAACTGCATCTTTCAAACAGATTTTCTTAGTTTAGAGGCTATTTTGCCATCTTACATTTGCCTAGAATGCTTCAGTAATACCATATTTTCTGTTGTCAGCAAATTTGGAGGGCAGGAAAAATGAGGAAAGGTGAAAAGCAGCTTCTTTCCCAACAAGGATCTGTCATTGGATCTGTCTTTTTAAGCTTGTGTACATGATCTGCACTCTGCTTAGTATTCGAGGAGTAGCACCCCTCTGTGGCAGATACATCTTTATTTTGATTCCCTTCCTTCTGTGTGTAGTGGACGTATGTCTTGTAAAAACAATCATATCATAAGTAACAGAGAATCCTTCCTGGCTATTCAGAGCACTCTGCATCTTTTGTAGGGCTAAGGTCAAGGTGGCAGTTGTAAAAAGGGGGCCGACCACCATCCCCTTTCGCAGTGCAGAGAGCTAAGCTGTTACCGCTTTACAGGCAGGGAAGCATTTGAAAAACGCTCACATCAGTCACTAGGCTCCTCTCCTCTGTCTCGCTCACCTCCCTGTGACCATATTTAGTCAACCAGTGCAAAAAATAACCCCCCTCTCCACCCTCCAAAGCAGTCCACCCCCACCCCACAGCCACACAGATGCACACGCACAAGCTCCGGGAAGCTTCCCATCCAACGTTCCACCTATCGATTGTGCATCCTGCAAGGCGAGCAGCTATCCTGCGTTCGTGCAGGACCTGCTTGCCTGGCTGCCATTCGCTGCTCTATTTATAGTACTGCCAAATAAAGTGGTCTCTCATGGTCCCACTTCTATTTCCCTCACTCTTTTTCCCCCTCCCCGTCCTTCTAAACACCCCTCCCCCTACTTTTTTTTTTTTTATTGCGTCTTTTTAACACACCCCCCCCCCCCCCCCCCCCATGTTCTTTTTAAATAGCGCTGGAACTATGCTGCATATGGTACAGTAGATCTTCCCTCTGCTAACCTCTATACTTAGTAACATGCGCAGTTGGGTGCAAAAGTGTGAGGAAGACAAAATGGCAATTGGGGTCTTGTCTTGGTGGAGTACTAGAAAGCAATGTAGATCAAACCTGTTACTTTGCCAAAGATAGTTCGGCTATTGTTTTTTTCCGGCAGCTTGGAGCCAGCATCCATTTTATCTTCGTTCTGGGGCACTAGAAAGTATTACCTCAGGGGTGCAGATTTTATTCCTCCCTTTTAAGCCTTTATTAATTTTCAAGTGCCACATTCTACCGTCTCGAGACACAGCCACCAAAATATGTTTAATTAGGAAGTATCGTCATTGAGTGTAACTGCTGGTTTTAGCCATCCAGCAGTGTTCCTTCAGCTTGGTTTTTGCTGTGTCCTCAACTGTTTTGTACACTACCCTCAGTAATAACCCAGTAACCCTCACACCCTCCTCCCTTTTCCATTGCCTTCTCACACCAGTGAAAGTAATTGTGCTGCTGAAGGCACTGACTAATCTTTCAAAGTAATGTTTTCTTACCATTTGGCATAATGTCCCTTTTTGAATTATAGTGTGGATCTTCAAGAAGTAGTTGACCCAAAGGCTTCTCTTCTTCCCGTGGAGCTCTCCATAATGTTGAGCAGCATAAAAGACACTTTCATAATGGCCTAATGACTTTTATTTACTTAATAAATTCATTCATTTTACTTCAAAAATTTTAATGAAAGTTATTCTTATTCTGCTTTAAATCGGCCAAAATCTTTTTCTCCAAACTGTATTTCAAGTGAATTAGTTCTTGGGCCCAATCCCGTTTATTCTTTTTGCCCCTGCTCCTTGTTTTCGAGTGTCACTCTAACTCCTTAGAACTGAATTACAATTGGTTGAAATTTTGCCCTACGAAATGGAACAACCCTCAAAAAAAAAAAATAGTTTCATTAACAGGCTACTAGCACTGCTCTGTAGGCCACCCGTCTTCAGTGATAGCAGAGAGAGGAAAAGGTGGAATGGAAAACTTAGTTAGCTAGCTAGCTACCAGTACATTAGCATGCTAGTAGCGATTTTTTTATTTTTATTTTTTTAATGCTTGTTTTGAAGAAAACAAAAAATTGGGACACCCTGCTCCCTAGACGTGAACACACAAAACAGAGGGCTAGGGCTAAGTGGTAGGGGCAAGGGGTGAAATGGGATTGGCCCTTAATATACCAGGTTAACAATCCATTTTTTTGTTTGCTGCTCTGTGCCTTTCAGATCCGACTTATTTTACGCTCAAGAAAATTCTTCTTGCATTGTGTGAAGTGCTATTCAATTAATGCATATTTGGTCTAATGTACTGCTATTCAATTGCCCTGTACTTATGGGTCTTACAAGAATTGACTGTTTGCCAGGTGTAATGTGCTCCGCTGACTAATGCTTCTCTTCGTGGTCCAGCCCACCACTAAACATGGCCATCAAAACTGCCACATTTTTACCCGTCTTATCCATTTAGATGAGCTCTCTGGTATTTTTCACTTCAGACAGACTCATTCAGTCAGATAAATGGTATTGGTAATATAATCAAAGGCTTGTATTGACTGGAATGACATTTATATTGGCGTACATGAAAGGCGTGCATAGATATGTCAGTTTTTGGACATGAGCAGAGTTTTGGCGTTTGTACAAGTAAATATTTAAAAGCGTCTTGGACTTGCAAACATTGTAATTAATCTGTCGGAATAATCAGTGCCTCACAAAAACCTCACGAGAGAAGAGCCACAAATGGATAGAAATCGTTTTAGATATTCACTTCCCTTAAAAAGTTTTGATATTGCTTGCAGGATAAAATAGAATGCATCATTGATGCAGTTTGGCCTGACTGGGAGTTACTAAAAGTGCAGGCAAAGCTATTCAGTAGGAGCGCAATACATTTTTAGGAATTGTCTGGTATCTAATTAGTGAAAGTTTTATTGCATATTTTTGGTATTGGCGAACTGTCGTCGAATTTGTTGCTGACTCATCAATTTCTACATGAAGATTTCAGCTAGGAAAAACTATTCATTCTAAAGCTGTTTCAGAATATTTGCTTTTGAAGTTGGCAACAAGGAGAGCGTTTAAAGCTTCAGCAACAGAAACCTTATGTTTAAGGCTTCATCTGTAGCCCTTAGCTGGCACAGGGCAAACCAAGTAAGTGTTCATTAGCCAAGGTAGTTTCTCTCTAGATTGCTTAGGATGATATACAGTACTGTGTGAAAGTCAGAGTTAACCCTTTCATTTATTTAATTTGCAGTCAAAATATTTACAAGTACATTTGTTATGGTTTCATTTTTTAATAATTTTTTTTTTGAGACTTTTTTTTGGAGACAGTTTTTCAAAGACCTTTGCAGGGGTAATTTTCCACACCTTCTGCTTCTCTTACAGCTCTGCTTCTCACAATTCAAGTAATTCAATTCAAAGATATTGAGGTCTGGACCCTGGAATAATAAGTCCATTGTTCTGAGAACACCAGCAACTTCCTTGTGTGATTTATACATTTGATATATATATATGGTGTGTGTGTGTGTGTGTGTGTGTGTGTGTGTGTGTGTATACATACATACATACACACATACATACATACACACATACACACATCAGCTACACATCCTTTCAGACTCATAGCAAAAATGTGTCTTGAAAAATTAATAACTTGTACCTAATACCTATTTTGACTGGCGATTAATGAAATGAAGGGTGGTCTGAATTTTAAATACTACTGTGCAAGTATTTTCGTTTGGAATTGGACTTCACTGTATGGCAAACACTTGGTTGTTTACAGTTGGTTAATACACCACCCACAGGCATTTCTTCTTGGTTTTGAAATACGCCCAATAAGTGCTGAGCTCAGGTGCCCCCGAAACAAAAGATCTCATCAATCACATCAGTACTTGTCTGGCGGGAGTTGAAAAGGTGAACGGTCATGATTTGTGAAAGTTTCACACAGAGTTTTTAATTACCCTGACCTGCAGGGTGCAAAAGACAAATGAGTTTCTTAATGTTATTGGTTGCTGATTCATATTGACACAGCTGTTAAAACTAGGTACACTTGCTTTTGTGCGTTTTTTTTTTTTTTCCTCCAGCAAACCTGTGTAGTAGGGTGAGTTTTCATTTAAGGCATTGCTTACCTGAAGCAGGTGAAAGGCATGCAGAGATGTCAAAGCAGCAGTCTTGACACTCAAGACACCACCATCATGGTGACATTTTTAGAGAGACCCTTTAAAGTGCTCATTAGCCCTATTCTTGAGACCTTTTTCTTTGGTTAGATTAGATTAAGTGACCCTTATTGGTCCCACAACAGGGAAATTTCACCTCTGCGTTTAACCCATCTGTGTAGTGAAACACCACATACACACTAGTGAGCACACACGCTAGGGGGCAGTGAGCACACTTGTCTGGACATGTGGGCATCCCTATCCGCAGCACCTGGGGAGCAGTTAGTGGTTAGATGCCTTGCTCAAGGATACCCAGCTCTGGGGATCAAACTGGTGACCTTCCGGTCACAGGGCCAGATATCCAGTTACCTGGATATACCGTTCCTACTTGTTAAAACACTCTAACACGGCAAGGGTTGTTACAACCATTTGTAAAATGGCTTTGCGAGTACTCACTCAATGCTCTTGGTTTGAGAATTACATCCTCTATCCATTTCTCTATCAATTTCTCTCTCTCCCTCTTTCTCCACCCCTTAAGCATTCCATCACTGGGGAGGCTAAAGCTGCTGAGCGGCAGATGGCATAAAAGTGATTTACAGAGGGCCAACCCAAGTGCTGCTGGAGGAAGCCTGTGGCAGCCGGTCTGGGAGCCCCTGGCCATTGTTCAACTTGGCCCCTTTGTGTCTGTAGCTGCACTCCACTCTGATCTCTCACCTCAGCTTACTGTCTCTCTAGGCACACAGAGTGTGCTGTAAGAAACACTCTTGAATACTGAGGTGCTCTGTGCCGTTTTTGATGTTCACTGATTTAATTTGGTTGCATTTGTTTGATGCAGTGTGGGGAATGATTAATGCTTGGTCTCAGAGCTGTTTAAACACTTCTTCAGAATCTTAATCCTGAGTTGTGCATTATTATGTCTCAGGTAATTAGTTGTTTTAAACTGTGTGACACTCCTGGTTCAGTTGCACTTGGAAACTGATTGTCTCCTTTATATATAAAGGAAGGCACTTAAATATCGCTGATTTAGCATCAGTGTTTTGGCTGACACTGGTAAATCCGCATAGTCTAGATATTGAGGATGCACAGATGTGTTGAAACAGTTTGACCACCAGCAAATAAACAGTGAAGCACGGTCAGCTTAGGCCTGCGTTCTGCGTTCAAACTCGACCAGTAAAAGTGGCATAAAAAATGTCAGCAAATCTGTGGGACAGAGAATCTGTTTACCAAAATGTCAGTGGCAAAATATAGGCACATGTAATAAACCTTTAAATATTACATGTGAATACCTAACATATTAAAAATAAGACTTGCACAAATACATTTTAGCCTACAATATGTTGCAGTGCATGATGGGGATTGTAGTGCAGTGCATTGTGAAACAGAATTCATACAGCACTCAACAGTGGCTGCATTAGTAATTCTTGGATGCACAAAGTTGTGGGCAGTAGAACCAGTTGACGTTCTCAAGATTTGAGTTTGGTCATAACCTTTATGGTGCTGTTCGGTTTTAAGGCTGCTGTCATAATATAATAATATATAAAGGATGACTGGTTTCTTGGGTCTAGGCTTTAGCCTAGCATGGACATCAGGCCACTTGCCAAGCTTGTATTTCCTCTCGCGCTGCCTGTTGTATCAGGCGATTCTGTGGTCTCAGAGTCACAAAAAGCCAAAGACCAGCTGGTAATGATAACACGAATGACTCTTGCTGATGCTCTTAAATGAAAGCATGAGAGTTAGAGCTTCATATAAGGCAAATAACTCTGGCATGAAACTGATACTGTATTCTTCTAGATACAAACCATGTATTTATCTCTGTATTGTTGATTTCCCCATTGTAAATAAAAATATGTCCTTAGTGATCTGGTTCAATAAAAAAGTTCTGTTTTGCACAGAACTTTGTTTTGTGGGGATGAGGTGTTGTGTGGATCAATGGATGTAAACACACACTACACCATACTTTGGTCTAGAGTCACATACAGAGAACACATTTCTGTACATTTTAATACAAAATTACTATTTGCCGAGTTTCACATTTCACACACAATTCACTCACTATGTTAAACTCAAATACAAATTGTGCACTAAAATGTGTAGAAAATGCCATTTTTACATGACTCCAAAGCTATCAAACGTCAGTTTTAGCTTAATACATTTTTAATGGTGTTTTTTTTTTTTTTAATCCACGTCTCACAACTGTTCAAGTATTTAACCTGCATGTTTGACACATTCATTTTACTGCTGTAGTCACCATCTAAAATGGAGCAAGAGATTTGGAGTTTGCACATTTTGACCTTTCCCCTAGAGGCATGCATCCACCACCACTAGGACAAAGGACTGATCAATTGAGCCAATAAGCCTGTGGACCGTCTGACACCGTTCCCCAGTGCCCAATCAAAGTGCTTGTACTTCCTTTTGGGGTGGGTCACACTGTGGCTCCCTGCCCATAGTGTCACTAGTCAGTGTTGTAATACCAAGAGACATGGCTGTAGGCGAGGGTGAAGTTGAACTGAGCGAGAGGTAGCAGGGGGGACTTGGGGAATGAGTGAAAATGCTTTCCTGTCCTTTATTCATGTGGAAATCTGCATCATTTTTGAAAAATACATCGTTTTGTCCCCAGTTGCGTGTGGTGATGCTGCTGTATGTTGTAACGTAGGCTCAGTTTCGCTGGAGCCACTGAGATGCTATACAGCTGAACACAGATAAGACAGGTAACAAGTGTGCGAGTAGAGTTGTTTTTGTCTCTATTTTAAGATTAAAGAAACCAAGTTTTTCATATTTGCTTATCATTAACATTCATGCCGTTCCATACAACCTACATACAGGTTAGTAATGCCGTCAATGCCCTTTCTATGAGAAGTGAATTTCACTGCGAGTAAACATGTCCACTTGAACTTTTGCTGCGGTGCATCCTGTTCGTTTCGCTGGGTAGCGGGAGCTGCGTGGTGCTTGACCGTTGTAGCGTGGCCATGTGCTTCGCTGTCGGCAAAAAACTCAAGCAGATTTCTATTTTATGCAAATGAGCCTGGCTGTCGTATTACGTAAAGTGCCAGTGGTAGCTTGTTTTTTTGTCACAGACAGCAAATTTTCTCCAAAACTAGAGGGAGGCAATAATGGGTATTTTTCTTTTCATAATAATGGAAACTTCTGGCTTTTGTACAAAACAGTCGATTGTGAAAATTTGGAGGGAGAATGTTTGATTGAATAGCTACATTGTTTGAGCAGGAAGGCAAACCGTACAGCGCTCATGATTACTAAGGTAGCTAGTTTGCTAGTTCATGGAGGACTGGTGCACATTATGCAAACTATAAAAGCATAAAAAAATTGGTCTGTATTTTACTGTTAAGTTGTAGCAATTAGAAAAAGAGGAAACAGCAAACAGCGTATCAGTTTTAATTGATTTTTTTAATATAACAAAAACAGCAAAGAAATGCCAACCAGCCATGAGCATATTATGAAAATATAAAACTTTCGAACGAGCACAAGGTCAAGTTTCACTTCTTTGCTGTATAAATTACCATACACTTTCTGAATACACTGAGGAGTATTCAGTGGAAGTGAACAGATACTCGCTGTTGTCAGAAGAAAAGCCCAAAATGATGACTTTACAGAAGAAAAAACATTCCACTTTTATTGAAAGTCAGTGGAACCAGAGTTTTTATACAGGTAATTTTGGGTTGTTTCTTATAGTCCATTCAGCCAACAGGCACCTTCAAATTGATCAAAAACTGAAAAACAACAAAAATGGAGATTCCGACAGCAGCATACTGGTAAATGTAGTTTGCTGCAGTAGTGGAAAGAGTGAACCTGATTTGATCTGATACTGAAGTTTATGCCATTCAAATTTAATACTGAATTGGGATACTTTAGCTATAATGATTTGTAGCTATGTTAACTTAATTGGACACCAAGTTAATTATTGCAAGTCTTCTATAAACAACTACACTCTGTTGCCAAAAGAATTCGCTCGTCCGCTTTCACATGCATGTGAAATTGAGTGAGATCCCATTCTTAATCTATAGGGTTTAGTATGATGTTGGCCCACCCTTTGCAGCTATAACAGCTTCAACTCTTCTGGGAAGGCTTTCCACAAGGTTTGAGTGTTTATGGGAATTTTTTTTCACCATTCTTCCAGAAGCGCATTTGTGAGGTCAAACACTGTTGTATGAGAAGGCCTGGCTCGAGGTCTTCGCTCTAATTCATCTCAAAGGTGTTCTATCGGGTTGAGGTCAGGACTCTGTGCAGGCCAGTCAAGTTCTTCCACACCAAACTCGCTCATCCATGTCTTTATGGACCTTGGTTTATGCACTGGTGAGCAGTCATATTGGAACAGGAAGGGGCCGTCCCTGAACTGTTCCCACAAAGTTGGGAGCATGGAATTGTCCAAAATCTCTTGGTCTGCTGAAGCGTTAAGAGTTCCTTTCACTGGAACTAAGGGGCCGAGCCTAACTCCTGAAAAACAACCCCACACCATAATCCCCCCTCTACCAAACTTTACACTTGGCACAATGCAGTCATACAAGCACCGTTCTCCTGGCAACCACCAAACCCAGACTCGTCCATCAGATTGCCAGACGGAGAAGCATAATTCATCACTCCAGAGAACACGTCTCCACTGCTCTAGAGTCCAGTGGCGATGCTTTACACCACTGCATTACACGCTTAGCATTGCGCTTGGTGATGTAAGGCTTGGATGCAGCTGCTCGGCCATGGAAAACCATTCTATGAAACTCTCTGTGCTGTTCTTGAGCTGATCTGAAGTCCACATGAAGTTTGGAGGTCTGTAGTGATTGACTCTGAAGAAATTTGGCGACCTCTGCGCTCTGTGCGCATCAGCATCCGCTGACCCTGTGCTGTCATTTTACGTGGCTGAGTTGCTGTCGTTCCCAATCGCTTCCAGTTTGTTATAATACCACTGACAGTTGACTGTGGAATATTTAGTAGCGAGGAAATTTTATGACTGGACTTGATGCACACATGGCATCCTATCACGGTACCATGCTGGAATGGGAGCGACCCGTTCTTTCACTAATGTCTGTAGAAGCAGTCTGCAGGCCTAGGTGCTTGGTTTCATACACCTGTGTGCCATGGAACACCTGAATTCAATGATTTGGATGGGTGAGTGAATACTTTTGGAAATATATTGTGGGGTTCCCACTATTGGCTGTTGCATTGTTGATGTTGAGATGTACTCTTCGTATTTCTCAGTGTTTTAGTTATTGGCAAGGCATTTTAATTAATGTGTTTGTGCTTTACAGGTTACCAAGGTTTAGATAAGGTCATTTGATTGTTCTGCACCCTTCAATCTGTTTTCTACTTGGCAAACACCAAAAATACATTTGACTTCTATTGACTGAACAAACACATTGTGTGGCCCTACCACTGGAGTAAGCTATTATCAGAGTCCAATTGCAGCTTGTTAGATGTACCTGTTAATAATGTATCACACTGGCAGTAATGAGCTTCCTACTGTAAGTGTACGCTGCTATATCAACAAAATAGGCTGTTCAACACTCGCTGGCATAAAATACCCCCATTCCACTATTTTGTCTGGATGCCTCTTGGTCCTGGGCTCCTCTAGCTGATTGTATCTCTAATTTGGGCAGAAAATCTCAACCGTTCATTAATCGACTCTCTATTTTGGTATTGAAGTGAAGTTGGATGATATGGCCAAAATCTTATCACAGCTTTTCCTTACAGTTTGATATTAATTAATGCTAATTATTATATGTATTTCACAATGTGTTATTTGGATCCTGAAAAAACAAGCCGTAGTGTATCAAGCAAAATAGTGCATATAAACATGGTAAGTAAGTAAAAAATGTTTGGTTTGGAAAAAATTTTGTTGAAGGTTTCTTCTGTGTGAAGAAGTTTTGAAGTTAAATAATTAAATTTGAAGTTTATTATGCTTAGCTTATCATTAAAACGGAAAACTTTGTGACATTAACTGAGGTTTTAACCCCCTGCTATGTTGAACGACAGTGAGCCAAGCAAAAAGTGAACAGAGCCTTTCTCCTGTGGTGGACTGAACTTAGCCACCTCTGGTAAACAGTTTGGACTTGAAGTGATTTAAAGGCTTAGATTTATAGCCTTGCTATACATCAGCAATGCCTCTTCCATTCCCCCCGTGTCGACTGAGCAGCGGTCGGCCACCGATCGAAGGCCTGAGTCCCAGGCATTGAATTCTCTATCACATGAAGACAATAATTCCTCACTGCCTTTCTGTCATGTGAGGTGTCCTTTGTTTTTAAGAGAGCTTTATAGCGCTTTTCTTTTGGGCAATGCAGTACGGCATGGCGCAGTGATCAAGCATTGGGTCGTCACTTCTATTGCCAAATGAGACGTATCATATTTGAATGATTGTGCTGATTTACCTTTCGTGCTGGGCTTCCAAGTAGTCCAATAAAGAACTCGCTGTTTGGACATTTCATTTCAATATGAGAAGATGGAGGAAGTACACAGGCTAACAGTTCAATAAAACATTGGTTTAAATTTTATATATATATATATATATATATATATATATATATATATATATATATATATATATATATATATTATATATACACACACACACACACACACACACATATATATATATATATATATATATATATATATATATGTGTGTGTGTGTGTGTGTGTGTGTGTGTGTGTGTGTGTGTGCGATTGAGAAGGCAGATATGGTGCAGCTTTGTCCTTAACTATACTAATAGGGACGCATCTATACATTTTTTTTCCAGAACGAGTAAGAGTATGAGCATGCCCATATTAATACCGATACCATACTAGCCTCTTATGCTCTTGGGTATATTTCGGTTTTTCCATCTGAATTTACATGCCCAAATAATAAGGCAAATTATTCAGTAACTGCATGAAATAAATGTACATTTTCTTGGTAAAAGTTCCCCTGAAATCAACAGAAAATGTTTATGATTAGAAAACATGACACATGCTTAAAATTTACTGCTGAAAGCCAAAAATCTTAGATGAAAAATATTAAAAATAATGTTTACAGAATATATCACTGAAGACACACCATCCGAGATCTGTTTATAGCTCATTTGTGGAAAAATGGGTTGACTTTCAGTAGAAAAAAAAATTGTTCAGCTTTTATTATAAGGGTTTAAAATTACATTACATTACCCATCTATTTGATTGGAAAGAAGACAGTTACAGCTCTCAAATGACACCCACCTTTTGAATTAAACTTGTGAAATATGAAAGTTATGAAGTAAATAATGTGGCTGAAAAATGTGAAGTGCATTTTGGAACTACTGGTGTATCCAAGAAAGTAAAAAGGCTAAGTAACCTACTTAGAATTAAGCAGTTGCTAGGGCAGATGAGTGCATTGTACCTTAACTGTTAAATTTTCGGCTGGTTGGCTGGTTTAGCTATAAATGTGTAATTTTAGAAACCTTATTCTTGGTGACTGTATATTTGAATAGACCATCATGTACAGGCAAAGCTTATGATTTATATGCTGACACTGTATGAAAATGCTTGATCTTGGAGATTTGAGATTTTGTGGGAACAACAATATTCATTTAAATGAAACCCTCATTTAATTTAGAATTTTTTATCACTAGAGACATAGATCTAATACATATTGCAACCTGCATGTTGGTCACATGATTCATTTTTCAGTTAGTTGTTAACTTCATTATCTGTGTAGGAAGAATCGTCTCCAATTATTTTCTGTAGTTCTTGGTTTAAGGTATGTGAGACGTTTAAATTTGTTGCTATGAGAGTGAAGCAGTTTTAAAAGGAACGAGTCTTTTATCAGCCTGCCTGGAGGAACAGCGTGTATATAATTAGGTCATGGATATTACTGTGCCATTGGGTCCCTCGTTGACTGGGAACGATTTGTGTAAGAAGGACATATCTGTAATGTTAAGTGAACGCTTTGTTAAAGTGAGGTGTCATGCATGCTGCTCTTTTCCATTGACCTTGCGCTCTTGCCAGCCTAAGAATACAAACGCGCGAACTGATCACAGTGTAGACTGTTCAGTGACAACATCCCAGCTCTTTAGAAATTCAAAGGTGGAACCCACATTTTATGCTAATACTGCTAAATCAAAGCACACACCCACTGGACCAATGAAGATGAATGCAGAGGAAGGTCACATTGAAGAGGAAATTATGCAAGCCACGACTCCTAACAAACCACCACTGGTAGCCACTGTTGCCCCTCCTTAGTCCTTTTTTTTTTTAAATCGCCCTCATACTGTTGAAAACTGTATGCATGTGTCTCTTGCATGTGCTTACATAGGGCTTACTCTCTCCATGGCTCTTTTTTTATTTGGTTTAAATGCTGAGATCCTCTTTAGAGATTGGAACTGGTTCCTTCCTTTTTACTGATTGATTGATTTGATTGATTGATTTTGCCATTTGTTTAGCCTGAACAGTGGATATAAGAAAGTCAGTTGCCACTGTGTATTTTATAGCCTTTCAAATCAGGTTTTTGCTTTTTCAAGTTTTTGCTTTAGGATTCTGTACAAAATGTATGTTCATCTGACCTTGAGACAAAACAGATGTCTTGACAAACTGTTATGATAGTTTGAATAACAGTGTGAGTACTGGTATTTCTAACAAGCTGCTTTAATGGGGAGAACACAGCCCTGTCCAAATATTTCTTTGCTACATGCATCATCAGCAAGGTCATGATTATATGGATATGCTTGGGTGTAGTTGCTCGTTTTGGGTGCGATTGCCTCAGCATAAGAGTTAGGCCTTGTGATCATTTCCCTCCCTGCTGCCTCAGCGAGGTTGCCTGGCCTCCTCAAAGATGGCATAGCATCACATGATGCTAACGCTACCCTCTCGACGGCAGCGAGCTCCCGCTCTATGACAAATTACTGCGCGGCTGCCTGAGACAACAGGCCGCCGGTGCGCTCCTGAGGGACCTTTACATCTCACAGGGTGACCCAGTTCCATCATGCCTCTCCTTCACCTCACTTCTCCCTCTTTTTCTTCTCCCCTATTATTCTGCATTGACGGCCTCTTAAACCTACTAGTTTCTCTGTCAGCGAATCCCTTAACCTCGTACCCACCCAATCCCATCCCTGCCTCGCTCCAGGCAAATTGAAAGCAGAACGCTTGACAAAAAATAGCCCCTTTACAAAAAAGGAAATTCCATTTCCAAGCAAAGTATAATTTTCTAGAACCTCTTAACAGCAGAGCTTGCCTCAAAATCCTGCAATTCCTGCTTCTTTTGAACTCCTGTCCATCAGACAAGCTAACTGCAATGCAGCAATGCCAGCAAGCTGAATTAATATTAATGCCCGCCTATTTCTACCGGCCTGGCAGGGAGCCTGTCAATCCTCCCTGCTAGTGGAGGGGCCGTCCGTTCATCCAGGCTAATACCAGGCTAGCCCTGCTCCTGAGACATGTGACCAACAATCAGGATGGCAAGGCTTTTAACCGCTTTTATCCAGTGGCGAATCTTTCCTTTCTGGGATGCTGTTCCATCATTGCAGGGCTTTCACCCAAGCAGTGAACCTCAAGTGCTCAACTCTTCCAAGCCGAGTGCACCGCTAGAGAAAAGAATAAACCAAGTGGGTATCGACAGATGTTTGTGCCAAGGGAATAATTTGGAGCTTTTTGGGATACTGGTGGGAATGTAGTAATGCGACATTAAAACTGTTGGGTATATAAGTGCAGTAGTTGACCCAGTTGACCATTTTGTTATTAAGCAAAAGCAATCCCTGGAAATGTGGTCACAAGATGAGGACAGAGTTTATATGACAGATTTTCTAGCCCACGTTCCAATGTTACTCTAGGCTATGTGCATTTTTGTGTACAGCATGTACAGCTGCCTGGCTCTGCATCCCTCAGAGTGTGTACAGCGCTGCTGCTGATATTCATTCTCGCTCGCTCTCTCTCGCTGTCTCGCGCTCTCTCTCTCTCAGGAAAAAGAAAAAAGAAAACATGCACTGGCTTTAGCAGAATCCACCCTGTAGCTAAAGCACAACTCCAGAGGCTGCTGAACTCCACTACCTGCCTCATCACTGGCAATATATTGATCAGTTTGCACTACACCCCCCCTTCTTTATTTCCTCTATATCCTGTCCTGCTCTTCTGTTCCCTTTGCTGGACATCTTGATTTGGTTTTAAGTCTTGGTTTAAAACCTGTGTGCCATATAGTGTCGAGGTTGTAGCCACAAGCTAATCTCGGCCCAGTGCTAACATGCAAGCTGTGATGTAGTAAGATGCGCTGCAAATTAACAATGTTTATTGTTATCATGATCAGTTACATGCTTTTCTTAACATATTGTAAGTGGTGTCAGTATAGAACACTGACAAGCTTCTTTCATTGAAAAGAGCATAATTAGGCCTGTTTAGTTGAATTTGGAGCAGTGCAAAGTGTAGAATAAAAATCACTGTATTCATAGTTTCGATAGTGTTTATTTACATTAATGTGGCATTAATGATTCCAACTTATCAAAGTTCAAAAAAACTAAACATCATGGTGCACATGGTGATATTTTTTACCTACCCACCTCCCAACTGCAGTACAGAAATTCAGTATAATGCCTTATTTATTGTGGATAATGTATTATTTGTCCGTCCCAACAAAACTGTTCACTGAATGTAATGTTGAGTATATTTATTCCAGCATTTTCAAGCTAATTTCTGTCCAATCTCTGTTGTATAATTAATTATACCGTATACTTTTAATTGAAATGAGTGAACAGGTGCTGCGTTGACTGCCCATTGGCTTCAAATGTGAATGTGTTTCAAGTCAATGAGTTCTTTTACTAAGTACAGAGAAACACATCAAAATTGTCTATGGTAAATTATTGTACAATAAGCATGAAACGAAGTTTCTGGATTATTCTTTTAATATGATGTAAATATCTTAAACGGCTCCCTTTCTTTGCCCCTCCGTTTTGTCGTTCTCACTCTTGCTTCCACACCTGCCTTTGGTTTGTATTTCTATCTTTTTTTTTTTTTTTTAAAGCTTCTTTTTACTCACCCACCCCCAATTCGCCAGCTGTAAACGATCCGCTCCCTCGTCTCTCTCATCAGATGCTTGAGGCTTGTCTTGCCTCTCCCATTACAAGGTGCTGCTGTGCAGATTCCCATGCAGCTTGGAGACTCACGCTCTGCCCCTAGCGTCTGATCCAGGGTCAGGCTCAGTGTTTTGTTCGTAATAGTGAGGATCTGGGAGGAGGTTTAGAAAGCTGATCCCAGACTCCATCGGCTTTTCTGCAGAATCTCTCTCACTGCTTCCTGGGGCACAGTACCCTCCATATAACCTTCAAATCCTACACAGCAAGCGCTCCATTAACACGGACTAGTATTAGGTCATAGAAACATCTATGTTCTCTCCATAGGCTAAACATTTTAGTTTATGTATATTTCCTGCCCGTTTCTAATTTGGTAAAATTATACATCGTCTGTTTTGCTGTGATGGCTTAGAGGTCATCAAAAGAATGCTTTGAATTCACATTTTAAGGCCTATTCATACTGAATCTGGTAATTTTTACGGACCACAAAAACATGCATCAGGTTTTGAGCAAGAACACATGCACATTAATGCTGTCTTTCACATTGAGTACAAAACTGATGGATTGCGCCGCTGCCTAGATTTTAAAACCAGATCCAGCTCTGTGTTCAATGTCATGGTTGCAGTCCAAGTAAATATTTGTGAGGATGGTAGCAGAACGCCTCAAAAGCTTAAAATATTTACTGGGGTAATTAATGGAAAAGAGTAGATAAAACTGCAGAAGTAGCACCTTTTTTCTACTAGAAAAGTCGTTTTTGTTGTGTGTAAGTTTACTGTGTTTCCCCTGGTATAAGAGAATTTGTATTCAGGAAACAACTTTCCTTTTTCTTTCTCTTTCTTCTCTTTCTCTCTCTCACATAGTGCCATGCGTGTGCTGTTGTCTAAACTGCCCAGGCCCTGGATAGTGGATGAGAAGAAGGATGATGGATACACTGCCCTTCACCTGGCCGCTCTGAACAATCACGTGGAGGTGGCTGAACTTCTAGTCCACCAGGTAGCAACTTGGAAACAAAAATCTGCATGCTAAACATGCCCATCCTGCATACCAGTAATCCAGTAGGTTTACCCAATCCTTTTAGAAGTGTGAAAGCACTTGTGTGCGTGTGATGGTCAGCATTAGTTAAGGATGGTAATTGATCCAGTTAGGGTATTTATAGTTTTACAAGAGCTCTTTCCTGGAAGTCTCATGGCACTCGAGATAGTTTGCATTACATATGAGATGCAGCAAAATGAGCAAAGAATCTGCTGGAAAGAGCTTTTAGCTTTATTTCAAACAATGGCCACGTTTACATGCAGCCTAATAATCCATCAATAATCCGACTAATAGCTCAATCTGAATAGAATACGTCCATATAAACACCTCAGTTAGAATAGTCTAGTCTGATTGAGGCCATTCAGACACAAGCACTGCTCACTGCTGCTCATCTCACGCTGACTGGACCTCACGTGATGTTCGCTGTCATGGTAACGCTTACTCTAGATGGTTCCCAGCGCATGCACGTCATTTTGCATCGGATTATTTGTAGTGAGCATGTAAAACGAAGATTTTTCATTAGATTGTTGAATAGAGTGAGCATATAAACACCTCAGTCTTAATCTGTAATCCGATTGTATTTAATCAGATTGGCAAGATATTTGCATGTAAACACAGCCTGTGTGTGTAGTACATTTATATATGTTTTTTTCTTTGTAGAGCACATAATTCAGTGCCTGCTGTGTCACTGCCTCACTGTTTGCAGTAACCAGATTTTCCCCAATTTAGCCATAAATGGGACTGATGTCTCTTTTATATGTCGTTACGCATCAGGTACGTAGTTTAAAGGCAAAGTTAGCTTAAACCCAACTGAGGATTGTCCAGTCTCAGTGTACCTGTTCTCCTATTTGGGCAAGCATTAGTTTATATCCTTAAGCTGTCTGACTAACTGAAACCCTGCTTTGTGGCTCAAAAGAGCAAGAACAACAGAGGTTTGGACTGTGCAGCTTAAACCATGGCCTGCAGCTGCAAACGTTTGTAAAACTTAGGAATGATTTTGGAAAACACTGAGAAGTTCATAATGTTCTTAAATGCAATTATTAAGAAAAGCCCACAAATATTATTTTAAAAAGTCTTTATTATTTCCTTAAGCTTGATTGTTTTTCTTAAAGTCATACAGTTTTGTCATAGAGCCTATTGATATCATGTTGCCTTTTCTAGCTTGACAATAACGATGTGCAATACTTTTTGGATTTTAGTGTCAGAGGACAGCAAAGAAGAGGAAATGCAAATCGAAACCTAATATTAATGAAAAATAACAAACAATGATTGATTATAAGCGATTGTGAGTATATAGCCAACAGAAAAAAAATCTTCCGTAGTTTTAATTTTTATCATAAATTATGTGGAATTTGGGGCTTTCCTTATGAATTCATCAGTTTACAGTACAAGACAAGTGTGAGGCAATAGTGAGGTTAAGAAAATATTAGAAATTTTTTTTCAGGAATACGACTTGATCTTAGAATTGTTCTTAAGAAATAAAATTTGATTTTAAATTGCACTTTTTCTTTAGAATGAAGTTAAGAAATGCAGAAAAAACGTTAAGGAGGTTTTCTTTAAGATACTTCTGTGAATCTGGGCCCTGATTTAGCTGTTGAATTGATCTGTGTCCTGCATGCTTTCATGGCAACTTTTTCCAAGTAGATTGGACAAGCTTTACAGAATATTAGCAATTCCATTCAGCCTAATAAGACATTGTAGCACACAGCTACGTTTTATTCTACAAATGAAAACGTTGTGTTCTAAATGCCTAAATTTATTGTTTGATTAATTTCAACTCGTATTGACGACACTTTCTACAAAAGGGTGTATTTGTGAGCAGTGTGTGGATAGGTCAGTTGACATGTCCTGCATCCTTTTTTTTAAAGCCACATTGACCTGAGCTTTTCCCTGCGGCCCACCGTAGTGCACCACCACGTTTTTTTGCCTCAGCATTGTGTCACAGCTCAGTGATGCCGCTGTTGCAACACTCCAGCAGCAGTGCGAGGCTGCCGTGCTGGCTCAGGTTGCCCCTTTTGTCTGTTAACTGCCGTGCCGGTAGGAAGGCAGAGGGAGAGAGGGGGTTCACACCAGTGACTTTAGCCTCCGCTGCTGAGCCGCAGTAGGAGCTGCACTGCAGCAGTGCAGAGAGGCTGTGTTGCTAAGGGGTTTCATCCAGGGAATATCTGAATACAAATTACCATTATGGCCCAATAGCTCGCATTTCTGAACACAGCCTGTGGGAGCAGCTTTCGAAGCATACTCGTAGCAGTAGTATGGAAAAAAAAAAATCATGCAGTGCAAAACAAATGTATTTGAAATTGCTGATTAGTGGGTGAATAATGTATGTGTAAGGTGCATATGTGAAGATAGCCATCCCATTTGTCTGGTAAAGGTCAGGTGCATCCAGAAAGGTTACTTATTGTGCAGGTTTCTATTGGTGTATATTCATTTTAGGTTCTTTAGTTATTCAGTGCTTCATAAAAACTCAAATTTCACCACAGATTGGTTATTTTAGTACAGTTTAGAATCATTTTTTAAAAATATGCTGAATAGACATGTTACTAGGGTAATTTGCAGAAAATCTGTCTTTCAAAATGGCAAACATTGTTATTATAGTCAGAAATGAACACGTGCTTGATCATAATCCTTTAAAACTTTCCAGAACTTAGTTTCATTCATGCATTTTTACACAGAGCTGCATATTTTATTGCCTAGTCCATTGGTAGTGGATCCATGCTTATGCCATCTCCCTAATGGGGTTTGATTGAAAGTATTTTGTACCGTGAGAGAGCTGACGTCCAGACAGAACACACTCAGCCAAATGTGATTAAGTGCTGCAGGCTAAATCTTTGTCTCTGCCATTCTCCCTTCCAGGGAAGTGCCAGTCTTGACATACAGAATGTAAACCAGCAGACGGCGTTGCACTTGGCCGTGGAGCGGCAGCACACACAGATTGTGCGGGTAAGCAGTCTCTCCCAGCTCCATCTCCTTGTCTTTCTCCCTCCCTTGCTGACCGAAGGGTTGTTTAGGGTTATAAATCTCTTACTCCACTTGAATTCAGTTACTTCAAAACAAGTCTATGCATATAGAAATCTCAAATTTCAGGGTGGTTAAAGATGCACTGTACTTAGCCCTCTTCCAGTTTGGTAGTACTGTGTGATGGCGGAGACCTATCTAGGTGATGATAACTAAAAATTGGGAGGATTTGAATGAATAAAAAAAAAAACTAATTATATATGCTATAGTGAGATGTAGATGAAACAAGCTTTTGTTTTACATTTTTTAATCACTTTTACATTATCATGAGAATTCTTGTCCAAAATAAGATTTACTTTATTAAATATAACAGTAATCCATTCTATCATTATGAAATCAGTGCACCTTCTGATTGATGCGTCGGTCCGTTTTTGCACCCCTACCCATCTCTCATCTTCTCTTCTGGCATCCTTGTCCCAGCACTTCTGTGCATTCGAGAGGTAACCATCAGAGGAGCTCAGCCAGGCTTTAACATGCACAGCCTCCTGCAGCAGAATTAGCCCATTCCATTCAATTAGTTCAGTCCTGAGGTAGAAGACACGAGTATGGGTGGATTGGGGAAAGGCTGCAAGAGTGCCATCTTGTGGATATGTCAGAGGATTGCATCTCTTGACTTGGTGACAGTGGAGGAACTTGCATTCTTTAGTGGAGTCTAGCATAGAATGTGCGGAATGATTCTGTTTTGATGTACAGCTTCCAATGTGCAGAATTACGTTTAATAAAATGTTATTCATAATAATAGGGGATGAAAGTCTTCTGAGTAACAGTGACCATTTACTGTAAAGCTAAATCATATCTGTGGATGGATTTAGCATGTACAGGACAGTGTGGCCTCCTCATAGTTATTAGAAATAAACTGGAACAGCACACTTTGATTTTTGTAGCACAAGTGCTAATGATCGCTGTAGCTATCCTTTATGCTAATGTTGACCAGCCAATGAAACTCCAGCTTTGTATTTTTATTATGATGAATTATGTGAATAATATATTTGAGGCAGTTTGTTAAAGGGGACCCTTTGCACTATATCTGGTGGAACATCTTTCCCTTAAGATCTACATTTTCGCTTCCACCTGGAGAGGGGAAAAATATCTTTTTCTCTCAAAACCTAATGTATTACTTTCTCCACAAGCCCAACAGCTTTTCATGTACAACTTAATATTAAAGCACAGGTCACCATGCAGTTGTCCATATGAAATATTAGAATTAATAAGACTAGCTTCCCTTATTAATTAGCCCTTCAGTAAATGAGTTTAGAGAAATTGAGTTTAGAGAAATTGAGATTAGATTTGAGTGATTACATTTGGCCCCACTGTTTGACCTGGAGAGAAAATAATGGTGGGGGCATTTTGTCTTAGGGGGGTAGACCTGTCACAATTATTACATAATTGTCTCCTTGCAGTTATTTGAACTCATCACTGTTCTTTTAGCTGACTGCGGTTATTTTCCACTGTCATTAGATTTTAGATCTGCTGCAACAAGCAAAACGTGAATTGAGTGTGCTGGGTTGAGGTAAATAAGTGTAAATAAAAGAAAGCAGTAAAAAAAAAAATGAATACATTGAGACGCATCATGAGCCTCATGACAACTTGATGCTCTGACAAATTTAAAGCGCAGCACAAGTAATGTTTGTTAGTTTGCTCATTTTAGCATATATACTACCTTTTTTGCTTATTCACTTATTTTCCAAGTTAAAAATGCAGCTTTGGGAAACTGCATATGTATCTCTGTAACTTTAGACATTTAATTGAGGAAGCATAGCTGGAAAGCAAGATGGCTAAATAGTTCATTTGGCCACTGTAGGCTAGTCCTTTAGTTAATTAAAAAAAAAAAAACTTAACTAAATTAAGATTAAAAATGTATCAGCTAAAATTTCATGATTGTCACAGACCTGTTAGTGGGCTTGATTACCCTATGATTTAAATGCATTCCTCAAGCATTATTAATTTGTGTATATGTTCATTTAATTTTGGAGTTTGATCGAAATGTATGACTTATGTTCTGGAGAAGTGCATTGAATAAATAGCTTGAATCTTTTGAATTTCACCAATTTTTTTTTACATGTTTACAATATTGTTTTAATATTTATACAGTCCTATAGGGATAAATACAACCCATTTATTCTCAAAAAAAAAGCAAAGTAAGCCATGTAGCTCTCACATTCTGAAATGCCTGTAAATAGGCCCATATAGGAGTCTCATTACAGGCTCATTGGCTCCTCCAGCTGAGTTAAATTGAGTTCTTTGTGTTGATGTGTAGCTGCTGGTGAGAGCTGAGGCTAAGCTGGATGTGCAGGACAAGGATGGGGACACGCCGCTGCACGAGGCCCTGCGTCACCACACGCTGTCCCAGCTACGGCAGCTCCAGGACATGCAGGACGTCAGCAAGGTGGAACCCTGGGAGCCCTCAAAGAACACGGTATTCGTGGCATTTCACCTTCAACCAGTGCAGATGTTCCTACTGCAGGAGGGATGACTGTACATTTATTATGGTATTTTTGGCAGCAGGTTTACCGGTCGGGGGTGATTTCTAATAAATGGATATGTGTGCGTTTGGATCTTGTCCCACCCTCACGATAGCCAATCAGCGTTTGCTTGATGCGCAGTTTCTCAGATTCATACGCTTCATAGTTGAGATTTGAGGTGTGCAGGTCGTGGCCTGAGCCACACTTATGGTAGTTGCGTGGTATTCACGTTTTTTGTTACCCCACACCACATTTCTCTTTTGCCGCTGGTGGTGTTTGTCATTTCTAATATGAAAATGATGGAAAAGAATGAGGACTGTGTGGGATATGTCTAGGGCATTTTATTTTTACTAAATGTTACACCAAAAACTTAAGTTACCTACAATCTCCATATGATTTTTGAACTTTGCCTTCCTGCTTTGACGATGTAAACTACAAACTACACAATCTTTACTGTCAGTGGTTATGTATAAAAGTAGTCATTCATTATTTTGTAAGAACTGGATTCAAAGAAGTGACTAACGGCAATTGTTGCCCTTCTGTACCTTCAGAGGAAGTTTTATATTGGACTATCTTGAAGGCCAGTCTACTTGACTGGCTAATAACAATGTAGTGATCAGACGTATTTGACGGAATTATAAATCTGCTGAAATTTTTTTGGCATGTCGCAAGTCATAAGCCATGTGGATCCGACAGAGCTCACCATTGAAATTAATAAGACAGATATGTTTCTTTGTGTGTGAATTTTAAATCAGCTTTAAGAGGTCAGTAGTTGATCAGTCATATAAATTTTCTTTGGCCTTGGTATCATACCAAGCTGCAGTCCCAGTGTTAGCTTTGTCCATAGTGTAACAGGAAAAAAAAAGCTGACCCAGGATTAGAGGGAAAGTGGAACATTGTTTTTCTTAACTGAGCTTGCACTGCAGCTCCACATCGCCTATATAAACAGCAGAGAAACACTATTACCCATGGAAGCCTAGACTATTTGTGGCCGTCATGGTTTCTTCAGGGGGCTTCTCCTCCCTACCAGACAATCAGTCCCACACCAATCCCTTGGAGGTGTTCTTGAGTAGGAATCACATTTTGAAGGGGTGCAATTTTCAAATCTCAAGAGCTTCTGTTTTAATTATAGCCTGCAAGTTTTATGTGGTGAACTTCACCTTCTGGCAGTGCTGAAAGATTGTTTTCAGATAGAAAAACGCAGTTTGAAAGAGCAGTTTTTTCCATTTGATTTATACCTTACAATTATTATCAACCTTGTCTAGACAAGTTTTACATGGGGTAGATGTTACTCAGAGCTTGTAGCGCAGAGCCTGCATATAAGTGATCACAGTTTAAATTCTAGTCACAATATCAGTCAGACAAAAAGCAATTAGTTATGTTCCCCAAATCAAGCTCTACTGTCTCACACACTAAATTCAGTGTTTAAACTTCAGAAAAACAATGTATAGTCTGTTGCCCAAAAAACAAGCCTGGGCATCTATTTATATTGCAATTATATTCTGTGAATTACATACACAATATTGACATGAAAAATTGCAATTAAATTTGACCTGCAAATCATTCAGCCCTTGTCGGGAGCGTGTGAGAGCAAGAATCTCAATTAGACATTGCACACTGTGGCTGCAGCGAACAATTATGTCCATAAATTATTGATCTATTGAATATTAGTTGACTAATCACCAGCAAACCATTATACCTAATTTGGCTCCTTTCCTTTTGCCTTTGACTGTGCAGCAAGCAGCATTGTTTTTTATGATGTAGAGAAACTGTAGAAGCCTTATTGGCTTAAACATTTTTCCATCATCCATTTAGTCAACATTAGTCTTACTGTATGCTTGGCCTTCTAAACAAACACTAACGGAGGGCGCAAGCGAAGCATATGCTAGCTTGAGTGAGAAGAGAAAGGAGGCAGACAGAAGCCTAATTGAGATCCACTGCGCGTTCGCTTTTCCAATCCAGCTGCAGCACGATGGGGAGAGTTGAATTAGCCGGCCCAGCGGCTCCGTCAGAGCAGATGTAAGAAGCGCTGAGGCGGGACACGATCAGGGAAACTATCTTAAGTCATCGGAATGGAGTGTTCCCTTTTTTCGGAAGTTCTCGTCTGTTACACTGAGCCAAGTGGCAACGTGCAGACAGCGAGCACTCTGTGAGAGGAAAGATGGCAGCCCGAGTTGCGATAAAATAGCTTAACAGCTGCTAAATGAATCACTCGTTCGCGGACCATTAAGGTCCAAATTGGCAGTTTAAATGTGAATATGCACGCGTGCTCTGAAGTGGCAGTTTATGAACTTTTTACAGCAAATCATTGACTCCCAAACCAGTCCTCAATGAACAGGCAATTGTGCTTTTGCACACAGACCCATGCATATAACTAGAGCTGCAGGGGCATTGCAGTTCGGTCCTGCTCAGCGTGTCTGATGCTAATGTAATGTTTACCATATTCAGCTCCTGGTGTGAGCTTGATGTCTCTGAAGGCAATGAGATGTGAATTTAAGCATTAGAGGCGAGACAATAGCATCCAACTGTTATGAGATATTTGGAACCCATTTCAATGCTGAACTGGAGAAAATCCAATAGCTACCAGTATATATGTGCTGATTAGATATTAACTTTTGTTAGTAAAATTATGTAAATGTATGTAAAATTTGTATTTTGTCAGCAAAATAATGCAAATAGTCTGTACTGTAGTGCCAACACAATTATCACAATATAAATCACACATCATGGACACTATATATTATATAACGGAGAACACAGGCTGCTAATAAAGTTTAAGCACTTTTATGGAATGATAGTCATGTGCGGCATGTTGATAAAGTGCAGACTATACTATTTTTTTATGGTGGTACATTACAGGTAATAGTTGTATGTTCAATGGCTTATTTGGGTGCTGTTTGTTTGGGCAACTTTACAGCTCTTGATGAAGGTCTCAGTGCTTTATGGCAGTTCTCAACTCCAGTCCAAACTGCTTGTGATCCTGTATGGTAATGACCATCAGTGAGCATCGTTATGTGGATCTACTTATATATAAATATATATATATATATATATATATATATATATATATATTATTAAGTACTTGCCAATAACAGCTCTGATACCATACTGCGTAACCTCCTTTGAATGAAATAGTAGTTAGTGTTAATAAGACCAATGAACCTTAATAGTTAAATTCTTGAAATCTAGTTCATTTTAAATTAAGTTTGTTTGCTAACTGCGCTGCACTAGTTACTTTGGATCAAGTAGCGTTGCAGTGAAGAGTTGATTTTTTTTTTTGTTATACGTCAGTTTCGTACAGCTTTAAGTAAGTGTCATAGTTTTAATCCTGCTCTGCTCATCTCTTTCAACAACAGTGTCTATAGTCCAGTGACAGCAGAATTGCATCCAAGGCTTGTGCATCCGAGGAGTTTACTTGTCAACTTCTATGTCTTGTCGGAATTTTGTTCGACTGGTTGAGCGGTAGTTGAACGTCCTCTAAATCCAGCCAGTGTGCAATTTTAGAAGTCTTATTTGGTGATCGAATGGACCATCGTGCACAGACAAAGCCTTCAGTTTATAAGCTCGCGTTGTATGAAAATTATGGTATAACTGACATGCCATGTTAAGACAGTAAAGCTGTTTGATTCAACACATGCTGCGCACCAGAGTACTGAGCAAACATGCTGAAAAAACTGAGCTACAGCAGCTTTGCTAACTTGTGCCACAGTGTGCAACCTAAAACGTCACCCAGTATAAAGTAGTATCAGATGTTCGTGTTGGTGCATTTTTTGAGTAAATGAGCATGATATTGGGCCAAGAGAGTATAACAGGCCTTTCCCTCTCTCTTGGGTTGAACAGTCTTTCTCTGCCTCTATCGATGCGATTCTAGCAAATGTGAGCGTCTGTTAGTTGGCATAACAGAATTGGCAGTCGGTATTTTCCTGCAAGCATGTTGAGTTGTCCTGTGATGTTGTGCCAGTGAAAGTTTGAAAAGATTCAGAGGAAGCCTGTGCTAGCGCCACCCCCCCACCCCCACCCCGCAAGCTTGGCATGATCATGTGATAAGGGGAGAACCTTTCTAGAGGGTGGCATTGGCATTGGCAGACTAAAAGAAAAAAAGCTATAGAAGCTGTGTGCAGTTGCCTGAGCACCTGCTGTGGGTGAAACAAATACAGCTGATAGAGATTAAGTTGAGAAACGCTAGAATTTCTAAATGAAAGAGAACATATTGCTATAAGCATTGTTTTTTGTCATTAAGATTAGCCTGAGGTAAATGATGCTACACATTTGTGGCCTCAACGAGCTATTTTATTCAGACATTTATTTAAATTCATCTCACACAACTAATGTGTCCTGCCGTTACGCACCGTCTCATCCTCATTAATGCCCCTGTGCAGTCTATATAAGTTACGTTCTCATGACCCTCTGTCTCCATCCGTCACATCCAACAGCTAGCCTCAGACCTGCGGATTAACATCCAACCCACAGACGCCATCAACAGCCTGCCCGTTCTCGCTGACCCCTGACGTGTCACTGCGCCTCATCCCCCTCCTGTGACTGCTGTAAATCAAGCAGTCGATGGCAGAAAGCTGCTCCCAGGCCAGCGGCTTGTCATTTATTAACACAGACAGTGTGACAAATCTCTCCTCTATCAAGCCATCACCCTATTATCCAGCATGTAGACCCAGGGCTTGGCCATCCATTTAAAACCACTCCACCAGGAAGAATCAGCATGCTGAAATCCCATTATCACTATTTTAATTTGCTGAATATTCTGCAGAACTTAAACATGCCAGATTAATGTACTATCCGCCTCAGCGCTGCATTTTGGATTGACTGTGCCATTTACTGTGTGGATGTCCCATTTAATTCTGTAAGAGTGCTGGTGGAGCAGCAGTACATCTTGACTCCACTCATCTGCTGTTCTTTTTACATGTATTTTTTGGACCATTTTTCTTCTTTATTGTGAAAGGAACTCAAGCTAAATTGACAGTGGAAGGAGCCAGAACTATCTACTGTCCTCAGCCAAGCATACATTTTATGCACATACTCCAGTACATTTGGTCCTGACTTTTCTCATTAGATCTGCTCAGATTTTTTCTTTCATTAGACCTGCTTTACTCTCATTCACAGATGCTTTGCCCACAAGTAAACTGAGTGTGTGATATCAATCAAACAGTAAGCTGGCCACAACTATTGTGATTTTGATAATTCCCTTATAATTCCCTTGATAATTATTTAGTGCAGTGGGTTTTATTCAGTGGGAGAAACACTTTTGCAACCGTTTACCTGCTTTGCTTGCCATGATTGAGCCTTTTGGAGCATATACATTGCTATGGTAACTAAAGTGTTATGAGGTGAATGACATAACTCTTGAATAACATCTGAAGATGTTTTCTTGTTTGTTTGTTTTGATTTTGTTGTAGCTTCTTTAAGAAATTGCCTGCCTCTACACATCATGCTGAAACAGAAAGCTGTGGTTGGTTACTTTGCCTGTCAGTTAAATGGCCTTTTCTCCTCAGTGTGGTTGGAGGTTCTTGGCCCGTGAATGGACAAAACACATCTGACGATATACAGAAGTCAGGCTTGTGAGACTAGGCCTTAAAATAGTTTTTGTGACCTCATGTCTACGCGATGAATGCGAAAACAATGCATCAGTCTAGCTAAAGTATATCTATTTCCAGGCTATAAAAGTTGTTTGGGCATTTGTTGATAATTAAAGTGGGATTTAAACTTCATGTTTTTGTTTTTGTATTTTTTTCCCCTCAGATGACCGCTGCTGTTGTTGCCTGTTAACACTGTCACTTAGGTTTGTACCAAAATTTCAGGCCTGATAAAAGCTCCAGTATAAAGTTGTGTTTTGTGTTTGTATTTCTCCATAGCTGATCATGGGACTGGGAACTCAAGGAGCAGAGAAGAAGAGTGCCGCCTCCATCGCCTGTTTCTTGGCCGCCAATGGAGCCGACCTCACCATCCGCAACAAGAAAGGCCAGTCTCCCCTGGACTTGTGCCCTGACCCCAGTCTCTGCAAGGCATTGGCCAAGTGTCACAAAGAGAAGACCAGGTACTTCAATCAGTCTTGATCAGATGTGAAAGAAGGTTCTACAGGACATCTTTTATGTGCTCTTTGTAGTAGTAAATTCTGTTTAAACGTCATTTATGGGGTTAAATTATGTGGCTGATACCAGTAATTATTTTGTGACTTATAATCCAGTCCAGTCCAATTGGATCCGGTTATAATAACAATAACTATAATAATATTGGCTTTCTACAGTTTTAAAAAAATTCACAGTATGATCTGAAGTCCAGTGAACACTTTAAAGAAGGATCAGTGATTTATTTTGCATAGCCATTACGTAGCTAGTGAAACATGACAGTTAATGTAAATATTGACATTTGGCAGACATTCTTATCTTGAATGACTTACAGCGGTGGATGAATGTAATGTTAGCGTTTTTGGGGTTTTTTTTTGGTATTAAGATTTGGGGAATATATTGGCAAATTTCTGTCATACACTTCTAGTAATAACCTGCTTTCTTGTCTCATCTTTTCTTGCTTCCCTCTTTCATCTTCACTGCTTGTCATGTTTTCCTTTCCCTTCATTTATCTTTTGTTTGACGTTTACCTTTTCTCTCTCCTCTACTGCCTGACTTGTGCTCCTTTTTCTCCCCCCCCCTTTTTTTTTCCATAAACTATTTCTCCTTCTGTCCTTTAACCCTTCATCCTTCCTCAGTGGTCAGGTGGGCTCCCGTAGCCCATCACTAAACAGCAACAATGAGACACTGGAGGAGTGCATGGTTTGCTCAGATATGAAGAGGGACACACTGTTCGGTCCCTGCGGCCACATCGCCACCTGCTCTCTCTGCTCACCGCGGGTCAAGAAGTGTCTCATCTGTAAAGAACAGGTCCAGTCCAGGACCAAGGTACTGCAATCATCCAGTGCAGTCCTTTCACTTTGTCTGTCTGTCTGTAAAAAATCTTTCTGGCTGTGCTGTTCCGTAGCTCAGTGTGGTGTAAGCAGCAGTTGAAATGGAAGTCGCTCACTAGGTGGTCATGTGCACATTTCACTCGTAACAGCATAAACCATTGGTGAATGCTGTGTCCTGAAACACAGCATTATCGTCCATGGAGCCTTATCGTCTATGGGTCATATGGAAAGGAATGCCCTCAAAGTGTTTTTTTCATACTCTATCCTGTAGTGGTAGCAACATGCCAGCTAGAGTTAAATCTGTCATAAATCCTGAGGAGAAGATTAAGGTACCTGTACCTAAATCACATTTGAGATGCACTTCAGAGGCAGCAGTATGTCAGTGTTGCAGAGATATCTACAGCTTACTGTTAGCTGTTACCATTTTGCTGTTAGTATTTTGTAACGCAGTAGAAGGCAGCTAGGGCAAATGCACTTTGTCCATGAAAAAATTTGGTGTTTTCCATAAATGAAACATTAACTTAGTTACCTTTCAGAAATATTGGTAATACTGTGCTTTATGTACATCTGTGGTCAAATAGCAGCCATAGAGTATCACTAGTAAAATGATTACCTTAAATCTAAGTATTAATAAAGCAAATCAGTCAAGAAGGACTCAACATGATTGAAAAACCTCTTGAATAGTTACTTTGGGTTATTTAGGGCCCCTAGTGGCCTTTGTTCTGGAGCAATGGAAATCAACATGGATATTTTTAATTAATATGATGAAATAAAATATTTTTCCCCTTAACTCTGTTGTCATGTGTGTGTGTGTGTATATGTATATGTGTGTGTGTATATATATGTATATATATATATGTGTGTGTGTGTGTGTGTGTGTGTGTATGTATGCATGTATGTATATATATATATATATGTGTGTGTGTGTGTATGTATATATGTATATATATATATGTATATATATATATATGTGTGTGTGTGTGTGTGTGTGTGTGTGTGTGTATATGTGTGTGTGTGTGTGTGTGTGTATATATATATATATGTATATATATGTGTATATATATATATATATATATATATATGTGTGTGTGTGTATATATGTGTGTGTGTATATATATAAAAGTTGCCAGGGTAATTTTTCTACAGTGACAGAGGAAGAGCCAGTAAAAGAAAAACACAGCTGCAATATTTTTTATATTTATTTTTTTTATATTTATTTTTTTTATTGCTTATTTTATGTCCCTATAGGGGCAATCTCGTGTCAAGCATGAACGCATATTTGACAGTAAGGTCACTCTGCTCTTCCCTCAGATCGAGGAATGTGTGGTGTGCTCGGACAAGAAAGCGGCCGTCCTCTTCCAGCCCTGCGGTCACATGTGCGCGTGTGAGAGTAAGTCAGCCATGTCCTTACCCCTCCGCACTTCCCACACTTCCCTATTACTCTCTCTCACATTCCTCATTAGCTCTTCTGTGCACCATCACCGCCACCACCTCATCATGTGACACCTTACTCCCTCAGTATTTCAGGGCGTGGAGTGAATGACAGCACTGCTCACAGCTAGCTTCAGTCCTAACTTCTCACCATGCACCTTCTGCCTCTCAACTCTGATTACAGTAAAAAATTTCTTCTGAGTACATTGGAGAGGCTCAGAGTGATCACTACTTCATTTCTTTAGATTTTTTAGTTATTTTGGGAGCCGTAGTACATATCAGTCAATCAACCTTTATTTAGTCTCGGAGAACATTGAGGGTGCCCCTCATTTACAGTGTTGCTGAGTTAGTACAGAGTAAGTGGATTGATAATGTGCAAGAACATATCAGATGATAAAAGTAAATTTAATAAATGAAGACTCAGATCGGGTAAGTGTAAAAGTGAAACATTTAATAATAATAATAATAAAAAATACAATTATAATAATAAAACAGAAATTAAAACATACATAAGATGTAAAGGTTAATAAATCGAGTTAAAATAAAACGAGGAAGATGAGATAAAAAAATACTAATAAATTTATTAAAATGACAAATAGTAATAAAACAATAATAATTAAAATATCCCAATGACATCCTATAATAAGCTTGAATGTTCTTATTTAGGTTGCAGTTTGATTAGTCATTTTTTGTTATGGAAATTAAATCTGTCCTTTTTAAATCTGTCCTCTAAATTTACACGATTTATTAGAGACGTTGCAATTTTTATCGCAGTATTTTGTATCATTGTATCATGATTACCTTGTTGGCCTGTGGTTTGTGTGTTGGTTTGTTTATTTATTTATTTATTCTTTTAAATTTTTGCACTTCTATAATGTTGAATATTTTATAAACTGGAATCATGTTAAGATTATATCATGATAAGTTTATTCCTATTGTGGAAACCTCTGCATGGAAACACATTTTTATTAATTAATCACTGATGATTTTGGACGCACACTTTGTCACTATAACAAAACCTGAAACGGTACAGTGAAAAGAAAAAGGTGCATAACAAAACCTTGTATGTCCATTTTTGTCATTTCTCAGTTCATGACAAAGTTTGAAAATACTTGTTCATCTTTACATTGTGTGTAAATTTCATGGTGAATTGAGAAACAAACATCTCAGAATGGCTTGGAAAAACTTCTGGTTCCACTGACTTGCATTAAAAGTAAAGTAGGTTTATTCCTTCTCCTGTGAAGGTACCATTCTGGAGATACAAGGTTTTGTTCACACAGCAGCGATATGCGTTTTTATGTAACCAGGTGGTTTTTTACCAAATAAATTTGGACCATTTTTGTTGGTTCATTAATCACAAATTGTTTACTCAGTGTAAAGAGCAGCTGTCGTTTTCTTTTTTTGAAAGAAAATGAAAATGTGGGATTATCAGATTTTAAAAGGGCCGTGTTGATTTAAATAATTTTGAATTGGACACATGGATATCTCATATAGTTGGTATAAAACCAACATGTTCCTTTCCAGAACCCAAGGCCATGTATTTATAACCTCTGACATCTGGGTGCATGTACCTCATTGTTAGCTGCTAATGAGGTGGCTTGGGGTTACAACCCCTCACCCTGTGTTTGTTTTTGTATTTTTCTGTGTGCGTGTGCTGCAGACTGCGCTAGCCTGATGAAGAAGTGTGTGCAGTGTCGGGCGGTGGTGGAGCGGCGCACGCCTTTCGTCTTGTGCTGTGGAGGGAAAGGTATGGAGGATGCCACTGATGATGAGGACCTTAGTGAGTGAACTTCCACAAGTTCCCTTTTCTTTCTTTTATTATTTCACCTGGATCTTTTTTTCTTTCATTCTCAGCATTTCCATGTTTCAGTGTTTATGTTGGCCTTGTTTGCTTCGTTCTCTCTTGCTTTTGCTCATGCCCTTGTTTTCCCCTTTCATTGTTATAACTAACATGTCAGTTTAATTATAAAAGTATGAGCTCAGCAGCAGCTCTGGAACATATTGATAAGTTAGTAGCAGTGCAGGCCCTTAGGGTCATTAGGGAAACAATGAGAACTACTGTTAGGGTTTTTTTTTTTTTCTTGTTATTTATTTAAGTTTATTTATTTATTTTATTTTAATCCAGTGTTTGTACCGCGACTTTGTTTGTTGGTTTAATCAGGTTTTTGTCTTCAATTTGTTTTCACCATCACTTGTCATCGATGCAGTGCTCATGGTCCTCCCTTTGATCTTTTTTTGTTGGTTTAGTTTGAGTTCAAAGGGATACTGGTGTAAGTTCACTTGTATACAGTTTTTATTTTTAGAGGGGTCTGTTTCTTTGTAGCCACGCTTAGATGTCAGACAGATTCTTCTATGCTGACATCCCCTAGTGACCTAGTCGGGAACACAGGCACACATTCAACAGAGGAATGCAACTTGTAACTCTTATCTCCCCCCTACCCCCTCACCATGCCAGGGTTCTGTTTGTCATACGGGGCCACTTTGAGCTTCAAGTCTGGCAAAATGACATCCATAACCAGAAAAATCCAACATACATGCTTAGAATTGTTTAGTTTTTGAATATGATGTTGGACAGTGCTGTCCCACAGAAACAGATCAGTTCCATACCAGCTCATAAACATACTCTTGCTTTGTCTCAGTCATATGTAAACCACTCATGCTGTAAGGCATATATCTTAATAGTGTGAGACTGTGGTAGGGCAGGTATGCACAATATTTACGTATTACATGCCATTCTGTACTGACAGGAAGTGAAGTGATGTATGTAATACCAAGTTATGGCCTTGTAGGCTATTTCAGAAATGCCACCAAATTAGGGCTGCAACTGTTCTGTTGAATATTATCACTAATTGAATGTTCTGGAGGAACAATAAAAGCTGAAGGCATGTCTCACTTTAATATATAAATGGAAAACTTTTTTTATTCTTAATGTTGCTTTTGTTGTTTTCTTGTATAAATCATAATTATAAGCTGTTTTATTACTAATTTGTTATTAATATAGGCAGTTGCATTTCTATGTTTAATATAATTATATATGTTAATTCAATTTAATTGCAATTCTAAGTAAGGCAACAACTGATTGATTATTTTCTTAGTGAAGCGCACTGAAGTGCTGAGCAGGGATCCTACCCAATCTGGCAACCAAGTGTGAGGAGGTTCCTAATTGTCTGCTTTGCGTTGCATCCATAGTGCAATACCATGTCCAACACGGTACTGAAAAAAACAACTGAAACTAAGCATGCGTGTTGTAATATTTTTTTTTTTTGATGAATATACTCCATACTGCGTACTTAAAAAAAAAAAAAAAAAAAACAGAATTAGTGTCCCTTATTATTATTATTATTATTATTGTCCACACCTCCCTGTGAGTTAGCACAGGAGTTAAATGGGTTATTAATAAGTAAAATGGGATTCTTTCCTGCAGTGACCCCTGGACTTTGCCTATAGAGGAGCTATAGTCACATACCCAGACACACTTCAACGAGGCCAGAGCACTTTACTTTGTGAGGGACTCCTCAACCCAAACATTAATATGATGAACGCAGTGCCCTGAAAAACCACCAGAGTGGGAATAGAGGATTACTTGACAGCTAGTGTTAGGGTTTTTTTTTTTTTCTCTCTCTCAAATGATCCAAACCCAAAAACCAGTAATCTATGCACGAAGGCAGATTTATGTTTTATAACCCTGTGATTTAGCCTGTATTCTTGTTCAGTAATATCACCCTTTGGAAACAGATCCTAATTAGTATAAATTATTTATTTGTGCTTTTATTTTGGGATTTGCTAACAAATGATCCCCTCAGCTGCTTGTGATGCCCCTGGTCTCTCTGACTTTTTACTGCTGCTTTTGCCTGAACGAGCAATTCCTTGCTTTCGCAGCAGTTTCTGCTGTTGATCAGCAACTGTTTTCTGTATTTGGCCCACCATTGTGAGGTCCTTGCAGTGAAACAGACCTGCCACCTTGCCTCCTTTAACAGCTGTCACTGAAGCGATCATTTTAACCTGCTCTTTTCTTTGCTCCCGCTAACAAGTACATCCTGAAACTGTGCTGTAGGCCAGGTTAGGTTGGCCCTGACCGATTTTATTATTTTTGCGGGGCAGCATGCATTACGTAACACTGTGACTGGTTGCTTCTCAGCAGGGGGCTCTAACTCAGTGGCAGGGGGGTCGCAGGATCTTCTCCAGCCCAACAATCTGGCGCTAAGTTGGTGTAAGTATTCCATTCCTACCCCCCACTTTAGCTCTGTACCTTCCAAACTTCCTTCCTGCTCCTCAGGGCCTTCACACTCTATATGTGGTGGACTGGCCACTCTGCTCTTTGTTAGTTGGTGAGGCCATTGAGTGCTGGGTCTCAATTCAGTCAAATTCACTTTTGAACAAGACTGTACACAATTCAGGTGTACAGTTTATGCTTTCCAAGGACAACACTGGCTTCATTGCTACCCAGAGAAGCTCTCTGAAGTGGGATCGGAATTTAGCCGCATTTAAATCACGCTATAAAGTCTATAAATGAAAGCAGCTGCCTTCATAATGAGCCCTCAGTTATTTACCTCACCTGGGCTTATAAAGAAAATACTCCTCTGGTCAGGGTTGTGCTTGAAGCCCCATGGTTTAGCGGCCACCTTCTTTCAGTAGGTGGTGTCTCTTACCGGTCAATGAGTGATATTAGTCCTGAGAGATTTCTCAACAAATATCCATCTTTTCTTTGCAGCCAGTGGAAATATTCCTGCTCTGCAGAGGGACAAGGACAACACTAATGTCAACGCAGATGTGCAGAAGCTTCAGCAGCAGCTGCAGGACATCAAAGAGCAGGTAGAAAATAAAGGGCCTTACATTCTAGGGTCAGACCCGTTTAGTTCTCTTGTTATACTGATTTTGAATGGGAGGGAAAAGCTATTTCTCCAATAACGTACAATGAAGACATGTTTAGAGGACAAGTTTTTTTTTCTATTCTCTCTACAGTTGTTAATTATGAACAGCCCATGACATGGAAAAATTATTTTCACTTTTTTAAGCAAGAGTTTGGAATAATACGTAAACATAGTTAGTGTTAAACTGTGCCGCTTGCAACCCAGTCCATATATAGAAACTAAACGGCAAAAACAACCCATTTTGAGTTCAGTTTTTGTGATGTCACCAAAAAACAAACGCATGAACAGACATTCAGCCTACAGCAGGTTTGTGCCACCCATTCACACTGAAGCTTTAAGGAGTGTTTCTGCTTGCTTTTTGTATTAGGCAAAATACATGGCGATCAGATCAGAGATCATTTACATATATTAGTCTTAAAGGTGCAGTAACTCAAACAGCCTGTTTAATTCGAAGGAATGAAGAGGTCATGTAAAATGAATTATGACTGGTTTTGGTATATAAAACCACACAAAAAGAAAATGTATTGATATAGGTCCTTTAACTCTACAGTGACTCAAGTTTACACCATAGTTTATCAGCCAAGACATGTTTGTGTCCAATCTTTATTTGTCTGACACTGTTATCAATAAAAGCAGACAGTATACATTAAATGGTCAAGTACAGTACAGTAGCAGTTGCAGCTACATTTTTGTAGATAAGTGTATTTGGGTTTAGCCTTGTAGCTTCAGTGCAAAACTGAAGAACTAAATATCTAAGCTAATTAACTACAGTTTGAATTCTGTAAATCCAATTTTGGCCAAGCCCCTGCTTTTACTCCTACTCTTAACTCACCTGGGGGAAAATCATTTGATGCAAACTCAGTTGCTTCTGTAGTGCAGTTTTTCTGCAAGTTATAGGTTTTATACCAAATTTTAAAGTCTTCTGGCCTACAGCTAGCTTTAAATGTGTTTTGTCATGTTATGGTAATATTCTGTAGTGCAGGTTTGCGGCCCTCAGTCTCATCACTTTGACACAATTAACGATTTTGTGTCCTTTTTGCTTTTTCGTCCATCGTTTTTGTGCGAAAATGCACTATAGAGACTAGTAAATGTAGACATGATATTCAGCCTCCTAGCAGTAATGTTAGTTATCTGGCTTCCTTCTGTATTAGTATTTGGCCCAAAGCACTAGTTTATCAAAAGTTCTTTCCACCATCAAGACACATCTGAAGGGTCTTAATGTTTCTTAATGTTAATGTTTAAACAGGAAAATCTCACTCTCAGGGCTGTTGTGGCATGACTGTAAGAGGAGAGTCGTAAATCATTAATAAATATGGAACCAAAAACATGTCAGTCCTAACCATGTGTTTTGGCTCCACTCAGACCATGTGCCCGGTGTGTCTGGATCGGCTGAAGAACATGATCTTCATGTGCGGCCACGGCACATGCCAGCTGTGCGGTGACCGCATGAGCGAGTGCCCCATCTGCCGGAAGGCGATCGAGCGGCGGATCCTGCTCTACTAGAGCTCTGGCTCCGTCACCTCATCGCTCTTCATCCACAGTACCGGCCCCCACATCTTGCAAAGCTTTCTGTGGCTCACTTTAAGCTAAGAGTCATCAGTGTTATGTTAACTCTTTCTCTTTATTATTTTTGTTGATTTTTAATTTCCTTTTACCCAACCTGGACTCAAATGTATTCAATGCCTCAAGGTTAAATATTCTGTTTTGTTTTTTCTTTTATTCACTAATTTTTTGGGGAAACCATTTCTTGTTATGCTCTCTTTTTACTGCCGAGGGCTTTTGGCTTTTCTCAGATCTTAGAGATGGTCAGGAGCTACGACCACTCTACTAGTTTTATGATCTCAAACGACGTTTTTTCCTACTAAATCTTTTTGCTGGGACATGAATTTGATCACATCAACACGTTTCCCTGTATAAAAACAGAACAACCAAAACGCGCACATACCCGTTGTCTTCTGAGTTGATGGACAAGGGAATTGTCTGCTGTTATCGACTGTGCGATATAGATACAAAACAGAGAGATTAGAATGAAAAACACTGGAGTGTTTCTTTAAAGGGGAATTCCAGTGATTTTTTTTTTTTTCCCCCTAAATGTTCTCCGTAATTCAATCTTTTAGATATAAACAAAATAATTCAGTGATTTCATGTGAAATGGTGCGTCATAGAGAAACTTTCTGACCCTCTAGAGATTCCTCTGCAGTGGTGGTGATAGTGGTGGTGCAGTGTGTACAGCACCCATACAGACACATTTATTTGCTTTCAGAAGTATCTTCTCATTGTTGATGGTGGTAAAATCTGAAAAAAGTTTCCTTTGTGGACTATTTTGCCTCACAACTCCCCGCATGTACCCCTTCGACATGAATGGTTTTAAAAATGTATTTTAGAGCAGAACTGTCTCAGCCATCAGGCAACGTATTTATAACCATTTCATGGGGTAACGGGAACTTCTACAGTGGCAGATTTTTACATCAAACCACTTCGAATGACTTTGTTTAAATCTTAACCATTTAATCATCCAGAGATTTAAAAATAATCTGTAGAACACTACAAAGTTTTGGAGAGCCAGGCCCAGCGCAAGGGTTAATTTCATGCCAGTTCTTTCTATACAACTTCTAATGAGCATCTGTATGGCCTTTCTTATTGTCAGCCCTCATTTGCAAGCCTCAAACGACTTGCCACTTTTTCTACATTTTTCTTCTAATGTATTGTACTATATGGCCTGCTGCAAGCACATCTGTAGCTGCAGTGTCAGTGATCAGTGAGTGTTCAGCCAGCGTGGTGACGGTAAAGAAACGTCTTAAACACTAAAACCCTCCACTTTGTCAAAACTGCCTGAGACCCATACGCTGCCATTTAGAGTTTGGACTTTTGTAGTATCTACATTAAATGAAATCCCCTCTTTTTTTCTTTTCCCAAGCCATGATTTAAAAATCATGCGTGAAACTAGAATATATCGCAAAACAACATGTAACATTGACATCCATTCTCTTGCATGTGATAGTTAGTCTACATACCAGCTGTACTACAGTATACATACTGAGTATTATTGTCACATATTTGGTGGAAGTACTAAGGATGGAAGATCAAGGCCGGTCAATACAGCTTATCCTCATTGTCTTAAAATGGAAGTCCTGCTGTTTTTGTGGCTGTGTTACGAGGCGTTGATGGAAGAGTCTGCTAATAACCATTGATTTGTGTTGTTCCAAAAAAATATTAAACTAGTTTCTGGGGATAAGGTGCTGTTTTACCTTTTTACTGTCTTTATTTATGTTTTTCATCTTTTTAATTCAAAAATAGACTGAACTAGGGTGTACAATCTAATATAAAGCCAAGAAGAGGTATAAGAATTTTTTTCTATGGTTACCAGCAGGTAGGAAACTAGGTTTTTACAATAGCTTTTCTTTTACTCGTCTTACCTTTTGTCACAAGGAAAAACAAGTTTGTAGCCTGAGAACTATTTACCAAAACACTGTATCGTTCTGCGCTTGTAGTTCACGCCTTTAGAAGATTGGGATCACAGTTCTGTTCAGCTATAACTTCCATCTTGTTTACCAACAGTGTTTCAAATCATGCTGAGTCTTTAAAGAAGTCGAAAATAAAGAGGTTCTGTGTAGTCTCTGTAATCCTGTGGAGCCGTTTCCACGTCAGCAGAATCTGTATCGAGATGGCATGTTCCATCTTCCAGCTTATCACTCTTTTTGTTTGTTTTTGTTTGTTTTGTTTTTTAAAGATGGACAAGAAAAAAAGTAACTTCATACTTTTGCCTTTTTAAGATTTTGTATCATTTTCAGTGATCATGTTAACATTCAATGCTTAGATGCACTAATGTACTTTAATGGTAGTATTGTGTTGTATTGTCATGGTTACTTAAAGGCCTATTTTGTATCTTATTTTCACTACATAAAGACTTGCAGATTTAAAGGTTTCATTCTTTTTTTTCTTTTTTTTTGGCATGGATGTTTGATGTATGCAGTACATTTATCATGGAAAACAGCTGTTCACTATGTATTGCAAAGTGCTTTTGAGAAGAAATGCATTGCTGAATAAAGATCTAATGGAACCACACAGTGATACTGTCTCATGTTATAGTGCTCGAGTCCGTTCTCGAGAGAGTCCATTAAACGGCCTCAGTCTCAGCATCATTTGTCTCAGTCGCGAGGTAAGTTGGCACACAGGATGCTGTTGGTGGACTATTCTCAGTCCAGCAGTGACACTGAGGTGTTTAAAAACTCCAGCAGCACTGTTGTGTCTGATCTACTCACACCAGCACAACACACAGTGCACCACCACCACGTCAGTTTTATTGCAGTGGTGAGAGTGATCCACCACCCAAATAATTCCTGCTCTGTGGGAGTCCTGACCAGGACAGGGTGAAAGAGGCTATGAAAGTACAACCCCAATTTCAATGGAGTTGGGACGTTGTGTGGCATCAAATTCAAAATGAGTGAATATTTGCGAAAAACAAAGTTTATCCATTTGAACATTAAATATCTTGTCTTTGTAGGGTGTTCAGTTGAATATAGGTTGAAAAGGATTTGCAGATCATTATATTCTGTTTTGATTTACACAACGTCCCAACTTCATTGGAATTGGGGTTGTATGCAGAGAAACTGATTAACTACAGTCTGTAACAGTAGAACTACAAAGTGCTTGTATGTGGTAGGTGTAAAATAGTTTTAATATGCATAGTACTTTATTATGCATACATACAGTGACCTATTAATTTTTTTTTCAGTTTTATTTTTATATTCTGAAAAAAATTCTGTTGGTCTTGTCTCAATCTTGGCCACTCTAGGACTGTGTCTTTTCCTGGTCTTTGGCCACTCCTGGTCTCTGTGTTGTTTCAACCTTGGCCACTCCTGGTCTCGTCTTGGTCATGGCCACTCCATGTCTCTGTCTTGTCTTGGTCTTTGGCCACTCCTGTTCTCTGTCTTGTCTCAACCTTGGCCACTCCTGGTCTCCGTCTTGTCTCAATCTTGGCCACTCCTGGTCTCTGTCGTGTCTCAATCTTGGCCATTCCTGGTCTCTGTCTTGGCTCGGCCGTGGCTACTCCAGGACTCTGTCTTGTCCTGGTCTTTGGCCACTCCTGGTCTCTGTGCTGTTTCAACCTTGGCCACTCCATGTCTCTGTCTTGTCTTGGTCTTTGGCCACTCCTGTTCTCTGTCTTGTCTCAATCTTGGTCACTCCTGGTCTCTGTCGTGTCTCAATCTTGGCCATTCCTGGTCTCTGTCTTGGCTCGGCCGTGGCTACTCCAGGACTCTGTCTTGTCCTGGTCTTTGGCCACTCCTGGTCTCTGTGCTGTTTCAACCTTGGCCACTCAATGCCTCTGTCTTGTCTCAATCTTGGCCACTCCTGGTTTCTGTATTGTCGTAATCTTGGCCACTCCTGGTCTCTGTCTTGTCTTGGTCATGGCCACTCCTGGTCTTCTCACTCAAACTGGACTGTTACAAAGTCTTGATCTTGACTCAGATTTGTATCCAAATCTTGGCTGTGACTAACCGGTAGTGGTCTGACCTGCAAAAATAATTGTTTTTTTTGAATGTCATATAACTAGATTTGTCTCCAAGTCAATTTGAATGGGAAATCATGGCACACTTTCCTTCCATACTCTGATGTATTTCCAAGTAAAATGTGGTTTCAGGGAGGGCCTGTGATAAAGCTGTATCCTGGTCAGGGTTTTGGGAGAGGGGCTGAAACATGATGCTGATTCATATTTTGTTTTCGTTGGTACATGGTAATGTTACCAAAAATCAGAAGGCCATTTTCATTACAGGTTGACTCTTTCAGGTTGAAGCTATAAATTCATTGTAAAGAAATGTGAAGACATTTTAAAGAAATATGACTTGTATCTCAACATGGTGGTTCATTTTGCTCACTTTTCAAGGCTGCCACAAAGGATACCTTGAGCTGATACCGAAGAAGAACTTCGTTTGGTTTTCTTAAGCAATCAGGTTTGAAAACGTAATGTGAGATTGAGTGTGAAGAATCTTTTAAACGTTTAGAGAACGTTAATGTTATTCACACTCAGCTTTGTCATTTAGAGAAGTCCATTGAAAGGTGCTTTGGGAAATCAAAAGTGATTCTTCTATGGTGTCAAAGAACCCTTTTGACCCCTTTATGTGTACAAGTCAGTGGTGGACAGTAACTAAGTAAATGTAATTTGTTACTGTACTTAAGTAGTTTTTTCGTGTATCTGTACTTTAAGTATTTCCATTTTGGGCGTCTTTTTACTTTCACTCCACTACATTTCAAAGTCAAATATCTGACTTTTTCCTCTGCTACATTTTGAGAAATCTGTTGTTCCTTTGGTTTTTGTGTGTATAGAAACATGGCCAAACAAAAGAAGCGCAAAGCAAAAACACCAGTCAGGGCACAGCGGTCACTTTGTTCTGAGCTGGTTTTGACCTGTTGGTCAGACCGACCCAGTGCAGCACGCGGTTCAACGTAAAACTTTGGGAGAGTCTGTTCAACATAAATGATGAACTAACCTAACTTTGTGTAAATAGTGCACAATATAGAAATATGTCCACATATGCAGTCGAGACTGACGCGGCTTTTTTCTGAATTTCTACAAACACCATTTCATTTTATAGTAAATGAGTTTGGGCTGGTTTATGTTTATGAACAGACGCCTACAGATCAACATAGTAAAGGAGCTCATCTGTGATCCTGAGTTTAAAGCCAGTTTTTATTAAACTTAAACTTGGAACTAAGTTGTAAATAAATCTGAAACTGAAACTTTGCTTGTGTGTAAAAAGTGATTTCAGAGCCACTCGGTTCTCCCTGATGGAAACTGTTTACCTTCAGTGTTTTGTGCTTCTGA